>NW_026908523.1:1558937-1861126 GCF_028858725.1 Colius striatus | reverse complement strand
ATGACCTGCAGCTGCTCCTCCTGACCCTTCAGGTGCTGCCCGGCGAGCCCTGGGAACACACAGAGAGTCAGAGCTGCCCCACACCGGCCCCTCCGGCCCGGCCACACGCCCCCCTCCCCTTGGCAGGGCTGAGCCCAGGCTCTCCCCACAGCACTGGGCACTGGGGGCTGCACAGCCATGGGGCTGGGGCCGAGCTGCGATGGGGCAGGGAAGGACAGGGGCTGCGTCTCACCCAGGAACACGATGGTCGCCTCTTGTGTGGACTTGCGCCGGCTCCAGAGGCACCACACTCCCTGACGCACATAGTCACTGGCTCTGCTGCTGCTGCACTTGGAGAGCTGCAGGGGGAGAGGAGACAAAGGGATGGGTTGGTGCCGACTGTGCCCCTGGCTGAGCGGTGTCTGTGCCCAGCGTGGGCTGCAGCAGTGGGCAGGGACACAGCGTGCCCAGGCTGGGGCTGGGCCTTGGGGCCATCCTTACCAGGCACTCGCCCACCGCCTCTGTCTTCCCGCTCTCCAGCAGCCAGCTGAGCCTCCTCTTCTTGAGGAAGGTGGCAGCTCGCAGCAGGGTGTCCCGAGAGGCCTGCAGGGACACAGAGAAGGGAGCTGGTACCGCTGCCCAGGGCGCAGGATCCGTGTCCCCTCGCCTGGGCAAAGCTCAGGGCTGTTCCTGGGCACGGGGACGTCCTGTGGGCGCAGACACAGGTCGGAGAGCCTCACCTCTGCCACCACCTTTCTCTCTCAAGAGCAAGCGGCTGCTGATCCACAAGAGCTACCGCAGCGGCGCCTTCGAGAACGACATCGCCCTGCTGGAGCTGGACGAGCCCGTGCAGTGCAGCGACTACGTGCAGCTGGCCTGTGTGACTCACTTCTCCGACGTGGTGGTGTCGCAGCTCACAGACTGCCGCGTCGCTGGCTGGGGCTACACCGCGGAAGGCTGTGAGTGCCCCCGGGAAAGCGCCTGTGTGCCTGGGGCGAGCCTGGGGAGACGGCTCGGGCTGCCCGAGGGCCGGGCTCAGGCTGCAGGCAGGGGCCTGAGCTACCTCAGGCTGCCGCCATGCTGAGGGGACTTTCCCGTCAGGAAAGGCTGCAGGACCTGGGATGGTTTTTTGCTCTTTAGATGAGGGAGCCCTGGCCCTGGCTGCCCAGGGAGGGCGTGGAGGCTCCTTCCTTGGAGGTCTTGCAAACCCTCCTGGACACGTTCCCTTGTGACCTGATCTAGAGGAATCTGCTTGAGCAGAGGGGTCAGACTAGATGATGTTTAGAGGTCCCTTCCAACCCCAGCATCTGGGATTCTATGATTCTGAGCCATGGCCTAAAATCAGACAAGGGTCGAGTGCCTCTTTGGGGGTGCAAAGCCAAGGCTCAGGGAAGGGCTCTGCCCAGACAGGGGAGGGGAAGTGGCCCAGAGCTGCTGGGGGCTAATTCTTTGCCATGCTCACAGCTGCAGAAACATCCGACGTGCTGCAGGAGGCCAAGGTCCGCCTCATCAATGTCAAGCTCTGCAACAGCAGCGAGTGGTACGGAGGGGCCGTGCGCAGCTACAACCTGTGTGCTGGCTACCCGCGGGGCGGCATCGACACCTGCCAGGTAGGAGCAGCCACGGGCCAGCCCTGGCAGCACCCGCAGCCCTGGCCCACGTGGGGCTGCTGGGGCTCCCCAACACTCCCCTCACCCTGCTGGGGCTCCCCAACACCCCCCTCACCCTGCTGGGGCTTCCCAGCATCACCCTCACACTGCTGGGGCTCCCCAACACCCCCCTCACCCTCTGTCCTGTGCTGCAGGGTGACAGCGGGGGCCCGCTCGTCTGCAGAGCTCCACACGCCAACTTCTTCTGGCTCGTGGGCCTGACCAGCTGGGGGAAAGGCTGTGCCAGACCAAAGCAGCCTGGGGTCTACACCTCCACCCAGCACTTCTTCAACTGGGTCCAGTCACGGATTCGCTCAGGAGGAAGTGCTGCGACACTCGCCCGGCCAAAGAGGCCATCACAAGGCTCAGCCCTGGCAACAGCAGCAGGGACTGAGTCCTGCTCATTCCCACTCCAGAAGCTGCTGGATTTCGTTAATTGGATCCAGCAGCTCCTGCAGTCTCTGCAGGGAAAAGTGGCTTAAGCAGCAGGACTCTGAGCACGGCTGGGTCCTGCCCCTCGCCTTCCCTGGAGGTTCTCAGCAGTAGTGCTTAGGCAGTAGTCAGTAGAAGCTGTAGCTGTAGCAGTGTCTTTGGACACAGTGTTGTTGGACTTTGTAAGATTGTATGAGTTTCCTGTTGTGTTTGACAGTTCATTGGCCTCTGCACCGGTGCTGCAGAAGTGCAGCAATACCTGTGCACTGGAACCTTTGAAGTGGAGAGTTACTGACACAGTGTTCATCAAAATTAAATGCAAAAGAAAAAGCAAAAGGCCCCGTTGCCTCCTGGTGTCCCTGCAGCATGGCCTGGCTCCCCTCCCTCTGCCCTGCAGGAAGGGGTCACCTCACCAGCCCAGCCCTGGCTGGACACCCAGCCCCAGGACCTGGGGGCTCAGCCCCCTCGGCCGCGGAGGGGGGCTCCTCGCTGGTCTCTGTTAATGGATGGCAGGGGGCAGGGAGGAGGTGTCAGGGATGTCATCATGGGGCTAAAAGCAGAATCCAATCTTTAATTTGGGCTCTACCAGCCCCATATCCTTGGTGAGGGTTCGGGGGGAAGCAGGACACAGTTTGGGGTCTGCTGCTGCTGCTGGGTTTGCTGTCCTGGCCCCGGCTGTGGGCTACGGCGAGTCCTGCAGCATCCCTGGGATCCCACCCCCAGCCTCCTCATTGCCCGCACTGGGTTTTCTCAGCAGCACCATCCAGTGGAGACGCCCCCAAGGCCGAGGGGACAGCAAAGAAAGAGACCTGTCTGGGCGCTGTGTGAGGACAGAGGTGTTGGGGCAGTGCCAGCAAATCCCGCAGTGGCTGCGGGTGCGTGGGAAGCACGTGCCAGGGCCCGTCCCCGCGGTGCAGCACCGCGTGGGCTGCTGGCCAGGGCTCCTAAAGGGGGTAAAACCCTTCTGGGGAGGAGAGTGTGGGGGGGTGATTCCCCCGGGGGAGAGCAGGGAGATGGGCTCAGCCAGGGGGCTCAAGGGAAGCCCCAGCCCTCGGGGGCCACCAGTTTGCACAAGGGGGATTTTGCTCTCCTTATCCCCCCAACTGTCCTGCAGCAGCCACTGAGGGGCCTCCACTCCTGTGGGGCCTGAGGGGTCGCAGAGGGTGGGGGCCCTGCAAGCCCATCCCCTCCCAGCCTGCTCAGACCAACACAAGGGCAGCATTTGCCCACCTCCTGCTTGTCCCCTCCAAGGATTTGTGTGTGTGAGGTGCCCATTTGTGTGTGTGAGGCATCCCCACGCTTTGGGCATCTCCAAGTGCCGTCTCACAATCCAGGCCTATGCCACAAGCAGTCTTTTCAGTTGTGTCAGAAAAATCCCTGGTGTTTCCCAAACTAATGTCCAGGGAAATGTGAAAAGGAACTTCAAAAAGATGACAGCGAGAACTCAGGAACTTCCTCCCCTTCTCTTGGAGAAGAAGAGGGGCTTTCACAGCTCTGCAGCAGCCTCAAGTGAAAACAGACCTCTGCCACTGAGAAACCAGCCATATGGCAGTTCTGATGGTGCCTTTCATCAGTCACTCCAGTCACACAGCTCTACAGTGCCTTTGCTTCACAGAGCTGATGCTGCCTTTCTTGTTCCTCAGCGAGCTGGTTGACTTCTATCAGTAGGCTTCTCTATTCCCTTGTTTGCATCTCTCGCTCTCCAGTATCTCCTTTTCCTGTCAGAGCTCAGGGGACTCCTTCTCCCCTCAGATGTTCTCCATCACCCTTGTTTCCGTTTCACAGTGTGCTGCTTCACATGTCTTGTTTGCCTGGAAAACTATTGGAATGAATCAATCCTGTATCTCGTCATTAGCTCTTGTCAGACTCCAGTGGGCAGCTTTAGCACTGCAGTACAGTAGCATGACAAAGTAGGGCTCAAAAGCTCCTGTTTGGCAGGGACTGACATTAGATCCACCTCGGTGCTGGAGTTACTTGTTGCAGCAAATACCTTTGGCAGCTGTAGCTTCACAGCTGAACATCTGCATTGAACTAGCCATCTGGAATATCATCTGGAGTGTATCTGGAACAGAATCTGTTGTTTCACAAGGAGAGAAATGGATTTGGCAAGTCTCAGTAACAAAAGGACTTTGCAAATAGCCAGTAGCAGTGCTCTGCCTTCCCTCAGGCACGAGCCAACTGCACAGTTTTTATCCAGTGGCTTCATTTTCAGCTGGCTCACTTTCAGTGGCTTATTTCTACAGATGCCCCTGCCCCAGAAATGACAAATTCTGCTTAGAAAAAAACCTTTTTCTGACTTGAACTGGAGAAGACACTTGGCATGAACTTATTAGAGCTGGGCACAGAGGAACCTGCTGAGGGGCACCAAGGGCAAGGGCAGAGTCCTGCAGCTGGGGAGGAACAAGCCCAGCACCAGCACAGGCTGGGGGGGACCTGCTGTAGAGCAGCTCCAGGAGAAAGACCTGACAGTGCTGTTGGGCAGCAAAGAACCATGAGCAGCAACATGGGCTCGTGGGCAAGAAGCCAATGGCAGCCTGGGGGCAGCAAGCAGAGTGTGGGCAGCAGGGCCAGGGAGGTTGTGCTGCACTTGATACATTCCTTTGTCATCTTTTCCTTTATTCTTGCTTTCCCTCATCCCCCTCTGACACGTGGGTTGTCCTTGTTTTGGGAGGAGAAGTGACTGATATCAACACCCCGCTGCCATCCCTCTTCTTCTTTTTAAAGCAGAGGTCAAAACGCAGAAAGTGACTCTGCTCTGCCTGGCTGGTTTGGGTTTGGGAGTCCTGCTGCCAAAAAGCATCACCTCCAGCAGAGTCATGAGTATCAAGCCATTTCTCTTCTGAGGTAGGACACATCTCATTCAGTCCCTGGGAACACGTGGGGCAAGTGATCATCTGTTCCCGTTGCCCCTGGATGAGTTACTGGGCACCTCATCCCCAAATTGCACCTCCTCCCCAAATTGCCTTTGCATCAGGCCGGTGCAGAGAGCCTCAGGCACTGAATTGGGTCGTTTTGGTGCATGTCGCCATAGACACATTCTGCAGTTATTTCTGCCACCACACAGCCAGGAGAAACAAGTCGTGGCGTGCAGCGTCTCGGGTTGGCTGCTGGTGCCTCCCTGGGAGCCCCACAGCACGTTACAACTTGGCAGTGGGGCTGCATTTCTATCCAGAGCCACACAACTGCTTTTACAGGAGCGGGGCGTGCGCCACAGCAGGAATCCCACATGGCCCTGGGCAGCTGTGGCTGAACGTGCCCACAAAGCACCTGAACAGACGCTGACTGAACGAGAGAGGGACCACGGGGCATCTGCCTTCTGAGTGAGTGTGCAACCCACATCTGTGTTCAGTGTTTCCAACGGGGATCGGGCAGCTCTGACACACGTGCAGCGTCATTTTGGGGCTTCTCCTGCGTCCCAGACTCAGCCTTTGTTCCGTGCCCGAGACTCGGCTGTGGGGCCGTGGGAAGGAGCCTTGCGTTGAGGCCCTTGGGGCTGGGGATGTGCTGGTGCCCGCACGGGATCTGGACCACAGTGTGATCCTGCGCTGTCCATGCGGCCGCTTCAGAGCAGCGAGAGCGTGACGCTGAGCAGAGCAACGCCAGAGAGGTTCACAGGAATGGGATTTGGGTGCTTACAGGAACGCTGTGATGGGTGACAACAGGAGGACGGGCAGTCACCCAGCCCCAACAGAACGCCTGGGTCACTTGAGCAGATGTCACAGGACGAGATCCACTCGGTCTCAGTAGGTACAGCTGCAGCTACTGACAGTTTCTCTGGCTATTGGGACTGCTCAAGCTTTAGCAACGCTTCAAGATGAGGATGCTGGCTTGCAAAATGCAGCAGCAGTACTTCAGCAGCACTAACTGGATGGTTACCCGATGCAGGCTCCATCAGACACGCTCCTTTGCAGAACAGAGCCTCCGCAGATTGTTTGTGGCTGGCACAAGGACGGGGCTGTGAGGGCTGTGAAGGCACGTGCTGTGTGAATTTGAGTGAGCGCTGAGAGTCAATCCACAAGAGCCTGCAGGATCCGAAGGATCTGCCCCCGCTGAGGGCACAAGATCACTGCGCACCCAGTATGGATGATGCTTGATTCCAACTCATTGTTTACACCATGTGCTTTTATCTGCTGACACAAGTCATCCTTTCACTCCATCCCATGCCCACCTCTTCTGTAGCCTCCACCTCTGGCGTTCCAACCCGAGATCTTCCAGGTGCCTGCAACAGTCTTGAGGGGAAAAGTGGGGTTTGAGTACATTTCTGAGAAAGAAAAGTGGCATTTGGGTGGAGTTTTGAGGGAAAAGATGAGGTTTTGGGGCATTTCTGAGGGAAAAGGTGGGATTTGGGTGGTGTTTTGAGAGAAAAAGCAGGGTTTTGGTAAATTTCTGAGAGCAAAAGTGGGGTTTAGGTGGAGTTTGGATGGAAAAAGTGAGGTTTTGGAGTAATTCTGAGGGGAAAACATGAGGTGTGGGGGCAAATCTGAGGGGAAAGGTGAGGTTTGGGTGGCATTTTGAGGGAAAACAATTGGGATTTAGGTGGAATTTGATAGAGGAAAAGAGGGGTTTTTGAGCAATCTGAGGGAAAAAGTAGAGTTTTTGTTTATTTGTGTTCTGGTTTAGCAAGGAGCAGCTTTTGGCTTAGTAACAGGGGGAGCGGGTTGCAGTGGAGACCCGGTAAAGAGTTTGCGGACTCTCCCCCGGCTCCTGGGTTCACACCCACCTCCGGCCCGGCTGGGCCAATCTGGCGCCTCTGCGATCATTATTTAGGGGACGGGAATTCGGAATGCGAGGCAGGAGGTGTAAGAGTGACACGAGATGGAGGCGACCACGCGGACCCTTCAGCCAGAGAAGGAGGAAGGAAGGAGAAGCAACAGACCAGAGACCCCTCTGCAAGCCGTGGCGAGAATGCAGCTGTGCCCCTGCAGCCTATGGAGATCCATGGCAGGAGCGAGAGTTCCCAGCAGCTCCGTGTGAGTGAGCCCGGACGGGAGAGGGACTGTGTGGGGAGGGGCCATGGCCCAGGCCGTGCTGGAGAGCCTGCACGCCGCAGAGCAGCCCCACACGAGAGGCAGAGACGAGCTGCAGCCTTTGGAGTCAGTGGGCATCGGAGCAGCCCGTGCAGGGCTGCCATGCGTGTGAGTTACCCCACGGACTCGCAGGGAGGACTGGTGTGGAGTTCACCCGTCCTGAGGAGGGACAAACGGCAGAAGCTATCGGGAACAGACTAACTGAGACCCCCACTGCCTGCCCCCCCGAACCGTTCAGGGGGGGACAAGGTAAAAGCCCCGGGATCAGGGCTCTGAGCCCGGGAAGAGGGGAGGGGTGGCAAGAAGGTGTTCCTAAAAAGGCTGGTTGGACTCTTCATTGATGTATTGCTCTGTGTTGTTTCATTTTGGTTATGTTTTGGGTTTTTGGGGGTATGTTTTAGTTGATGTTGCATCAAAACGTTTCTCTGTTTTCTTCCCCAAACCGAGTGGCCTGGTCTGCTTTGTCCTGAACCTTAAGCGGCAATTAAGCTCTCCCTGCCCTTGAGCAATTCTCAGCCTCTTCCATACTGGAGGCTAATCGTGGTCTTTGTTCCCTGATGGGCCTAAACCAGGACACTTAAGATCCCCAAATCTCTCCTTTTTCTACTCAAAACCTCCCTTTTTCCTACTAAAACCCCTTCTTTCCTCTCAAAAACTCCTCTTTTAACTCTTAAGACCCCTAAACCCCTCTTTATCCCCTCAAAACCTCCGTTTTTCCCCTCAATCCCCCCTTTTTCCCTTCAAACCCCCTCTTTTATCCCTTCAGACCACAAAACCTCCCATTTTCTCCTCAAAACCCCTTTTATCCCCTCAAAACCCCCCTTTTCGACTGAACCCCCCCTTTTATCCCTTAAGACCCCAAAATCCCCCTTTTCCCCCTCAAAACCTCAATTTTTCCCCTCAATCCCCCCCTTTTTCCCCCTCAAAACCTCCTTCATCCCTTTAGAGCCCAAAACCTCCTATTTTCCCCTCAAAACCTCAATTTTTCCCCTCAGAACCCTCCTTTTCCCCTCAAAACCCCTCTTTTATCCCTTTAGACCCCCCTATCTTTCATTTTCTTCTCAAAACCCCTTTTATCCCTTCAAAACCCCCCTTTTCGACTCAACCCCCCCTTTTATCCGTTAAGACCCCAAAATCTCCCTTTTTCCTCAAAACCCCTCTTTTATCCCGTTAGACCCCAAAACCTCCCATTTTCCCCTCAAAACCTCCATTTTTCCCCTCAAACCCCCTTTTTCCCGCCTTTAGACCCAGAGCCGCCCCTTTTCCCCTCAGCGCCAGGCCCCGCCCCTCCCCTCGGCCCGTCCATTTCTCACGGGGGGGGGGGTGCGAAACAAACCCCCCTCATTTTATACAAAACCTTTATTCTGTAACAGTGTGTGTTGGGGTGGGGGGGTCCCCCAAACTTCCCCCCGCGACCCCCCAACACTGAGAGGGGGGAGCACAGCGGGTGCCAAGGGGGGACACACACATAGGTGCCCCCCCCCCCCCCGCCATCATCCCGAGGGCCACAATGCCGCCCCCCCCCCCCTCCCCCCGCCTTAAATCTCTTTATCTACACAATAAATACGGCGGGGGGCGGCTCAGGCGCGGGGGAGGCAGCGGGGGGGCGTCGGCAGCGGCGGGGCCAGGCCGGGGGGGCACAGGCAGCGGAACGAGCCCGCGGTGTTGAGGCAGCGGCCGGGCTGGCAGCGGGGGGGGCCCGAACACTCGTCCACGTCTGGGGAGGGCGGCGGCACAGAAGGGGTTAATGGGGTATTGGGGGGGGGATGGGATGGGGGGTGGGGATGGGGAGGGCTCAGGGTGCTGGGGAGGGGGTTTGGGTGCTGAGGAAGGAGTTTTGGAGGGGGTCTGGGTGCTGGGGTGGGCTGGGTGCTGGGGAGGGGGTTTGGGTGCTGGGGAAGAAGTTTTGGAGGGGGTTTGGGTGGTGAGGAGGGCTCGGAGCTACGGAGGGGGTTGGGTGCTGAGGGAGGGGATCAGGGTGCTGGGGAAGGGGAGTTGGGTGCTGGGGAAGGAGTTTGGGAGGGGGTTTGGGTGCTGAGGGAGGGGGTTTGGGTACTGGGGGAAGGGCTCAGGGTGCTGGGGAGGGGGTTTGGGTGCTGGGGAAGGAGCTAGGGAGGGAGTTGGGTGCTGGGGAGGGGGTTTGGGTGCTGGGGAAGGAGTTTGGGAGGGGGTTTGGGTGCTGGGGGAGGGCTCAGGGTGCTGGGGAGGGGGATAGGGAGGGAATTTGGGAGGGGGTTGGGTGCTGGGGCAGGGCTCTGGGTGCTGGGGCGGGCTCAGTCTTGAAAGGGGGCTCCTGGTGTTGGGTGGTCAGGGTGCTGGGGGAGGGGTCAGTCTGGTTGGGGGGGTTCAGACTGAAAGGGGGCTCAGGCTGATTTGAGGGAGTCAGGCTGGTTTGGGGGCTCAGGCTGGTGTGGGGGTGTCTGTTTTGGGGGGCTCAATCTGGTGTGGCGGTGTCTGTGTTTTGGGGGGCTCAGGCTGGTTTTGGGGGGCTCAATATGGTGTGGGGGTGTCTGTGTTTTGGGGGGCTCAGGCTGGTTTGGGGGGCTCAGGCTGGTTTGGGGGTGTCTGTGTTTTGGAGGGCTCAGGCTAGTTTTGGGGGGCTCAGGCTGGTGTGGGGGTGTCTGTGTTTTGGGGGGCTCAGGCTGGTGTGGGGGTGTCTCACCGACACAGTCGAGCTGCGCCGGGCCCAGCTGGTAGCCGGGGTCGCAGCTGCAGGTGAAGCCGTCGGGGAGCCGGACGCAGCGGCCGTGGCGGCACCCACTGAGCACCCCACACTCCTCCCCTGGGGCTGGGGGGGTCAGGCTGGGGGTCAGCACCCCAAAATCCACCCCCTCCACCCCACCCCCTCCCCAAACTCACCCTCCTCCTCTTCCTTCTCCTCTTCCTCCTCCACCAAGGCTCCGTGGGCTTGGTAGGACCAGGCGTGGGGGTCGGGGTGGGGGTCAGGGTGGGGGTCGGGGGGTTCATAACGGGGTCCCCGAGGTCGGTGAGGGATGAAAGGTAAAGGGGGGGCCTCAAAATCATCCCCCTCGTACCGGGGGGGGGGCGTAAAGAGGATCGTGAGCGCCGATGCCGCCAAGCCCCGCCCCGAAGGAGTAAGGGTCGTATTCGGAACGGGGGGGCAGAGTGGGGGGGGCGAGGTGGGAGCCCCCGAAATAGTCGGGGCTGTAAGGGGGAGGGTGGGGGGGGGCGTAAGGGGGAGGGGTGCTCGAAGCGGGGCGCGGCGTAGCCCAGGGGGTGCAGAACGTTGCACAGGAACTCGAAGTCGTCTGGGGAGGGGGGAGGAGAGAGAGAGGAGAGAGGGGGGTTATGGGGGACCCCCACACACAGTAAACGGGAATGGGAGGGGGTTGGGGGGCTGGGGAGGGGGTTGGGGTGGGGGTTTAGGTGCTGGGGAGAGGGTTGGGGAGAGGGGCTGAGTGCTGGGGAGGGGGTTGTGGGGGGGGGCAGGGTGCTGGGGAGGGGGTAGAGGAGGGAGTTTCGGTGCTGGGGAGGGGGTTGTGGGGGGTCAGGGTGCTGGATAGGGATGCTGGGGGTGGGCTCAGTGTGCTGGGGAGGGGGTTGGGGTGGGGGTTTGGGTGCTGGGGAGGGGGTTGGGAGGGAGGGGCTGAGTGCTGGGGAGGGGGTTGTAGGGGGGGGGGTTGGGTGCTGGGGAGGGGGTTTGGGTGCTGGGGGAGGGCTCTGGGTGCTGTGGAGGGGATTGGGGAGGGAGTTTGGGTGCTGGGGAGGGGGTTTGGGTGCTGGGGAGGGGGTTTAGGTGTTGGAGGTGGGCTCAGGGTGCTGGGAAGGGGGTTGGGAGGGCTCTAGGGTGCTGGAGAGGGGGTTGGGGTGGGGGTTTGAGTGATGGGGAGGGGGTTTGGGTGGTGGTTTGGGTGCTGGGGAGGGGGTTGGGAGAGCTCAGGGTGCTGGGGAGGGGGTTTAGGTGTTGGGGGTGGGCTCAGGGTGCTGGGGAGGGGGTTGGGAAGGGGGTTTGGGTGCTGGGAGGGGGTTTGGGTGCTGGGAGGGGGTTTGGGTGCTGAGGGGGAGGGGGATTGGTGCTGGGGGGATAAAAACGGCCCCCAAAGGGGTCCTGAGATGGGGGGGTGGGGGGCTACACGCGACCTTAGTGAGGCACTTGGGGTCCCATCATGGGGGTGCATGGAGGGGTCAGCTGGATCCCTCCCATCGCCACGGGGTGAGTGGGGGATGTTGAGGGGTCCCTGTGTTAGCAGGGGGGTGCCCCGAGGCTCCCACCTGAGCGGCGCTCGGGGCACAGGGCGCAGTCCATGCCCCAGGCGTGTCCGTACAGGCAGCAGCACTCGCTGTACGGCACCTGCCCGTCCCGCCGCGGCCGCCCGCACACCAGGTCCGGCCGCAGCTCCTGCCAGCACACAGCCCGCGCCGCCGCTGCGCGGGGGGCTGCCGTCACGCGCCGCGACCACCCCCCACACAGCGCCACACACCCCCAGATCCGCGCTGGCCCCGCCGAATGCGCTTGGGGACTCCACAGACTCCCCCAAAAACACCCCAAAACTCCCCCTTTGGCCCTCGGAACTCCACCAAAACGCAACTTTTTCACTCAAAACTCCACCAAAACTCCCCTTTTCCCCTCAAATCTCCTCTAAACTCCCACTTTTGCCTCAAAGCTTCACCAAACCTCACTTTTTGCCCTCAAAAGTCCCCCCAAACCCCCCTTTTATCCCTTAAGACCTCAAAACTCCTCCTTTTCCCCTCAAAAGTCCTCTAAACTCCCATCTCTTTCCTCAAAACTCCCCCAACACTCACTTTTTGGCTCAAAACTCCCCCAAAACCTCATTTTTTCTCTCAAAACCCCCCTTTTATCCTTTAAGACACCAAATCTCCCCCTTTTCCCCTCAGAACTCCCCCAAAACCCAACTTTTCCCCTCAAAACTCCTCTAAGCTCCCACTTTTGCCTCAAAACTTCACCAAACCTCACTTTTGGACTCAACCCCCCCCCCAAACCCCCCTTTTCCCCCTCAAGACCCCCAAACTCCCCATTTATCCCCTCAAAACTCCCCCAACCCGCACTTTTTGACTCATCCCCCCCAAACCCCCCCTTTTTTCCCTCAAAACCCCACTTTTGCGCCTCAAGACCCCAAGACTACCCCTTTTCCCCTGAAAACTCCCCCAAAACCCCCTTTTTCCCCTCAAAACCCCCCTTTTATCCTTTAAGGTCCTTGAAACTTCCCCTTTTCCCCTCAAAACCCCACTTTTCCCCTCAAATCTCCACTAAACTCCCACTTTCTCCTCAAAACTTCTTAAAAACCCCACGTTTTCCCCACAAAACCCCCAAAGCCCCACTTTTCCCCTCAAAACTCTAACAAACACTTTTTCCTCTAAATTCCAATAAATCCTTTTTTTTCCCACAATACTCCACCAAAATCCTACTTTTTCCCTCAAAACTCCTTCAAGATATGACTTTTTCCCTCCAAAACACCACAAAACCCCCACTTTTTCCTCAAAACTCCACTGAAACAACTTTTTTTCCTCAAAACTCCATCAAAATCCCACTTTTTTACTCTGAAAGCCCCCCAAACCCCCAGTTTTTCCCTCCAAACTCTGCCAGAATCTCAATTTGCCTTCAAAATTGCACCACAACTCCATCAAAAACCCCCTTTTCCCCTCAAATCTCTACTACCACTTTTTCCCTCAAAACCCCTTCAAAACCCAACTTTTTCCCACCAAAACACACCTTTTCCTCTCAAAGCTCCACTGAACTCCACCTTCTCCCCTCAAAACCCCCCTTTTATCCCTTAAGACCCCAAAACCTCCCCTCTTTCCCCTCAAAACCTCCGTTTTTCCCCTCAAACCCCCCTTTTCCCCTCAAAAACCCCTCTTTTAACCCTTGAGACCCCAAAACCTCCCATTTTCCCCTCAAAACCTCAATTTTTCCCATAAACTCCCCTTTTCCCCTCAAAACCCCTCTTTTATCCCTTAAGACCCCAAAAACTCCCCATTTTCTCCTCAAAACCCCCTTTTTGCCCTCGAAGGACCCCTTTCATCCCTTAAGATCCCCAAATCTCTCCTTTTTCTCCTCAAAACCTCCCTTTTTCCTTCTAAAACCCCCTTTTCCTCTCAAAAATTCCTCTTTTAACCCTTAAGACCCCAAAACTTCCCCCTTTTCCCCTCTAAACCCCCCTTTTATTCCTTAAGACCCCCAACCCCCCCTTTATCTCCTCAAAATCTCCGTTTTTCCCCTCAATGCCCCCTTTTTCCCATCAAAACCTCTTTTATCCCTTAAGATCCCCAAACCTCCCTTTTTTCACCTCAAAACCACTTTTTATCCCTTAAGATCCTAAAGCTCCCCCTTTTTTGCCC
Source organism: Colius striatus (assembly GCF_028858725.1). Classification (NCBI taxonomy): domain Eukaryota; kingdom Metazoa; phylum Chordata; class Aves; order Coliiformes; family Coliidae; genus Colius; species Colius striatus. Next base: position 1,847,721 of record NW_026908523.1, on the reverse strand, counting down.
TCAAATCTTGCCTTTTATCCCCTAAGACCCCAAACCTTCCTTTTTCCCCTCAAAACCACCTTTTATCCCTTAAGATCCCAATCTCCCCCCCTTTCCCCTCAAAACCCCCCTTTTATCCTTTAAGACACCACAACTCTCCCTTTTTCCCCAAAAAGTCTCCTTTTATCCCTTAAGACCACAAAATCTCCCCTTTTTCCCCTCAAAACCCTTTTTCCCCTCAAATCCTCCTTTTTTCCCCTCACCCCAGCCCTTTTTCCCTCAAACTCAACTTTTTCCCTCAAAACTCCAACAAAACTCCCCTTTTCCCCTCAAAACTCCTCTAAACTCCCACTTTTGCCTCAAAACTTCACCAAACCTCACGTTTTGGCTCAAAACTCCCCCCAAACCCCCCTTTTTCCCCTCAATACCCCACTTTTGCCCCTCAAGACCCTCAAACACCCCATTTATCTCCTCAAAACTCCCCCAAAACCCCCCTTTTTCCCCCTCAAAACCTCTCTTATCCCTTAAGACCCCAAAACCTCCCCATTTTCTCCTCAAAACCCCCTTTATCCCCTCAACCCCCCCCTTTTCGACTCAAACCCCTCTTTTATCCCTTAAGACCCCAAACTCCCCCTTTTTCCCCTCAAAACCCCCTTTTTCCCCTCAAAACCCCTCTTTTATCCCTTAAGACCACAAAACCTCCCATTTTCTCCGCAAAACCCCCTTTATCCCCTCAAAACCCCCCCTTTTCGACTCAATCCCCCCTTTTATCCCTTAAGACCCCAAAACCCCCCTTTTTCCCCTCAAAACCCCTCTTTTATCCCGTTAGACCCCAAAACCTCCCATTTTCCCCTCAAAACCTCCATTTTTCCCCTCAAACCCCCCCTTTTTTCCCTCAAAACCCCTTTTATCCCTTAAGACCCCAAAACCTCCCATTTTCCCCTCTAAACCTCCATTTTTCCCCTCAAACCCCCTTTTTCCCCTCAAACCCCCTTTTTCCCGCCGTTAGACCCAAAGCCGCCCCTTTTCCCCTCAGCGCCAGGCCCCGCCCCTCCCCTCGGCCCGTCCATTTCTCACGGGGGGGGGGTGCGAAACAAACCCCCCTCATTTTATACAAAACCTTTATTCTGTAACAGTGTGTGTTGGGGTGGGGGGGTCCCCCAAACTTCCCCCCGCGACCCCCCAATACTGAGAGGGGGGAGCACAGCGGGTGCCAAGGGGGGACACACACATAGGTGCCCCCCCCCCCCCCCCGGCCATCATCCCGAGGGCCACAATGCCGCCCCCCCCCCCCCCCCCCCCCCCCCGCCTTAAATCTCTTTATCTACACAATAAATACGGCGGGGGGCGGCTCAGGCGCGGGGGAGGCAGCGGGGGGGCGTCGGCAGCGGCGGGGCCAGGCCGGGGGGGCACAGGCAGCGGAACGAGCCCGCGGTGTTGAGGCAGCGGCCGGGCTGGCAGCGGGGGGGCCCGAACACTCGTCCACGTCTGGGGAGGGCGGCGGCACAGAAGGGGTTAATGGGGTATTGGGGGGGGGATGGGATGGGGGGTGGGGATGGGGAGGGCTCAGGGTGCTGGGGAGGGGGTTTGTGGGATTTCTGAGGGATAACATGAGGTGTGGGGGCAAATCTGAGGGGAAAAGTGAGGTTTGGGTGGCATTTTAAAGGAAAACAGTTGGGATTTGGGTGGAATTTTTTAGAGGAAAAGCGGTGTTTTTGAGCAATTCTGAGGGAAAAAGTAGAGTTTTTGTTTATTTCTGAGAGCAAAAGTGAGGTTTTGTTGGAGTTTTAGGAGAAAAAGTGGGTTTCGGTGCAGCTTTGCAGGGAAAAGTGTAGTTTGGAAGAGTTTTGAGGGGAAAAGTGGGGATGGAGTACATTTCTGAGGGCCAAAAGCAGTGGAGTTCTGGGATCAAATGAGGTTTTGGTGCAATTCTGAGGGGAAAAGGTGGGATTTGGGTGGAGTTTTGAGGGAAAAAGTGGGGTTTTGGTAAATTTTTAAAGGGAAAAAGTGGGGTTTGGGTGGATGTTTGAAAAAAGTTGTTTTGAGGGGAAAAGTGGGGTTTTGTGGAAATTCTGAGGGTAAAAGTGGAGTTTGGGTGGTGTTTTGAGGGGGAAAATGGGGTTTTGGTGGAGTTTTGAGGGGAAAAAGTGGGGTTTGGTTGAGTTTTGAGGGGAGAAGTGCAGTTTTGGGGAACTTTGTGAGGAAGAAGCGGGGTTTTGGTGCAGTTTTGAGGGAAATAGTGGTGTTTTGGTGGAGTTCTGAGTGAAAAAGTGAGGTTTTGGAGGTATTTTCAGAGGAAAAGTGGGTTTTGGGTGCTATTCTGAGGGAAAAAGTGGGATTTTTGGGAACTGCTGGGTAAAAAAGTGCCATCTTGAGGGAAAAAGTGGAGTTTTGGAATCGTTTTGAGGGGAAAAAGTGGGGTTTGGGGGAGTTCTGAGGGATAAAATGAGGTTTTGGTGCAATTCTGAGAGAAAAAAAAAGGATTTTGGAGGAGTTTTGATGCAAATTGCCTTTGCATCAGGCCAGTGTAGAGAGCCTCAGGTTCCATCAGAAGTCATCTGCTGGTTGTTTCAAGTGCAGAGCACAGAGTCTGGATAAATGTCCAGCAAGAACTGTAAAGGGAGAATCCCAGGCAAGAAATGTGAAAAGGGGGGTGGAAAAGGGAGGGAGAATTCTCAAGTCCAGGTGGCCAAAATGTCAAACCAAACCCAAAGTAAAGTCCTCAGGAGGTCAACAGAAACTTGTCACCACTGCAGTGAGAGGGAGACTTTTAAAGCACCCATTGTTTGCTCTTCCAGATGCTGGGTTAGTGAGGAAACACTGGGCTGGAGAAGAGCAGGAAAGAACAGGCAGCTGCGTCATTGAAACACCATCACTCAGTTTTGCTACCAATAGAATTGTAGAGAATCAGCAAACCCAGCACCCCCCCAGTTCCTGTACGTCTGTGAGCTCCTTGACTTCAGTGAACACCACCTGGAAGCCTTCTCAGACAGCTCATTCTGCTGGAACTACCTGAGTTTCATCATTGGTTAGAACAATCCTTGTTGTTTCTTACTCCCCATCGCTCTGCTAAGCAGGAACAGTTGGCTCTCCTGCTCCTCTGCCCATTGCGCCCAAATACCCAAATTGCTTGGATGGGTTGGAAGAATTCAACCTGAACTTGACACTTGCTGTGCTTTAAAAATCCCATCTGTGGTCAGAGCACACTGTTGTGCAGAGAAGAAATGCTCTTCTGCTGAGGGCCCCCAGGCACAGAGGCAGCACTGGACAGTTGTCCCTGTGAGAAGCTTTTGCTAGTGGCAATGATCTAGTGCAGGGAATTGGACCTGCACTGGCCCTGAAGGGATTCCCTTCAGACAGGCACACAGCATTTTCAGTTCCACCTCCCACAGAACACTCTTGTGTTCAGCACACAGAACCTGCATTTTAGGTTTCCTTCATATCCAGCACAATCAAGTTTGATTCTGCTTGCTTTGCACTGTGCCCTTTCTTCTGCAAGCTGGGTGGCAGCTGTCCTGTGCAGTGAGCACTGAGCACTGGAAAACCACCTCTTACAGCCTAGATTTCCTTCTGATGAAGTTGATCTCTCTGGGGCAAGGGAGACACGCCTTGGCACGCTTCAGAGACTCCAAGACTTTGGACACTGTTGTGTCTAAAGGAACTTGAATGATTCATGTGCACATTTAGGGTGCAAAATGGTGGTGCTGGTGTTTTTGTTTCCTGGGCATCCCAAGGGCCAGGTGGAGATGTGGAGCCAGCTACACTCAAAATGTCCCTTGAAACAGCGTCCTTCCTGTCACAGTTCAGCAGGCCACTTGTGCAGCCTCAGTGACTCGTCCACACAAGCAGAGCAGGCGAGACAGGTCAGGCTTTCCACCAGGAAAACAGTCTACAGGGGCAAGAACGTGCCCAAAGAGGAAACACAACCCATGAGGAGCAAAGCTGATGCAGAGCAATGGTCGCCTTTGTCTCAGCCCAAAAAGGGGCCTAGGCTGGAAAGTCACTTTCACCTCAGCACTGGCCTCCTTGCAAGACCTTCAGAAACCTGTGCACACCGTAAGGTACCAAACATCAGAGCTCAGCAGCAGCTGCCCACCTCTTTGCTTTCCTTCAGCCTCTGCAGACAAGACCTTGGTCAAGAGCACAGAGGGACAGCAGAGCAGCTTCTGGCACTCTGGCACTGCCCTGTGTCTGGGGGTGACCCTTGAGACCTGGGAGCAGAGACTGAGCTGAGGGCACTTGACAGAGGAAGATGTAACCATAAGCTCTTCCTGCTCGTCGAGGTGTCACTGAGCTCTTGTTCCTTTTCCTCAGAACACCACGAAGACCATTTAGACCAAGAGCCAGGGAAACTGTCCCATCTGTCAGGCAAGTCCTAGGTCCCAGGCTTGCAAATTCTGCCAGCAAGTGAGAGGGGCTCAGTAACCATGCAATGACTGGCTTCTTTACCAGAAAAGGAAGGCTCAGCTTTTCATCAAGGGAAGGAGCAATGGAGGCTGCTTTGGGATGAGCCTAGTGGGATGTCCCCTGGTGCTTACTGACGCTGTGAGTCAGTTAGCATGTAAATACAGGGGCTGTGTCAGCTGCCTGAGTTCCCACTGCAATCCAAAAAGACCAGAGTCCAAGTCACCCAACATAGCTGTTGGCTAGTCAAGTGACATCAGTCTGTAGCCACCACTGACTGAACTTACTGGAGCTCTGGGGCGGTGAAGCCGCTGAACACTGCACACGACAACTACTCAGCTACCCAGTAACCCTTACAAGTCCCTGAGAACAGGACCCCCTCCTGTGCCTCGTCCTCATCCCACCGCAGTTAAGGTGAAACAACTTTGCTGAGGCTCTCTGCTGACCAAATGCTGGATCCTGAGAGGACAGGAGGTGGTACCGAGAGCCAGGGAAAGCCAAGTGGCATTTCCCTCCTGCAGGCAGTACACACACAGGCCTTTGGCCCTTGTGCGCAGCCAAACAGCACCCTGGAGATTTGGGGTTGCGGCTACAACCCAGATCTTGGCTCTCTGACAAGTCATGCTGCTCCCAAACCAATTTTGACCAAGAGCAAAGAGGAGGAAAAGGGGCTTTTTGAGCGTGGTGTGACCTCAGGTGTCCACCCCTGCTTCTGCCTCCCCCCAGCTCGGGCCCCTCGTGGTGCCCCACACAGAATCCCCCTGGAAGCAGCAGCTCTGTGACATCAGCGCCCCGGCCGAGGCTTTCCAGGCACTATCAGCACTACGGCATCAGACACAGCGCTGGGGGTGACGTGCCCTTGGCTCTTGGAGCTGCCACGTGCCCTTGGCTCTTGGAGCTGCCACGTGCCCTTGGCTCTTGGAGCTGCCACGTGCTGTCAGCGTGATGAAAGTTCTGATTGTCCTGGTCCTGCTGGGCCTGTGCTGCTGGCCTGTGAGTGCCTCAGTGCAAAGCTGTGGGTAAGTGGCTCTGGGAGGGAGCTTGGGCAGAAAAGAGGAGGCTGAGGGGGCATCTTCTTAATAGTTACAAACATCTAAAGGGTGGGTGTCAGGAGGTTGGGGCAGCAGTTTTTTCTGTGAGGTGAGGGAGCCCTGGCCCAGGCTGCCCAGGGAGGGTGTGGAGGCTCCTTCCTTGGAGGGCTTCAAGACCCTCCTGTGTGACCTGATCAAGGTGGGAGCTGCTTCTGCAGGGGGGTTGGACCGGATGATCTCTAAAGGTCCCTTCCAACCCCCACCATTCTGTGACTGTGTGATTCGATGAGATGATGGGCTTCACTGGTTCCCCATGGCCCTGCCACAGCTTCCCAAAGCCCAGGAGCTGGGAGCTGGGCTGCTGGCACCACTCGTCTGCGGGGCAAAGGCAGAAGCCGGGGCGCAGGGTTCCCCGGCCCCGCTGTCCGTGCGCTGCCCGGTGGGGAGGGCAGACGGCTGCCCTGCAGCCCCAGCAGCAGCCAGCCCTCCAGCAGGACACTCGTGACTTTCTGGTGACAGGAGAAGCTGCGGGACCCGGCCCTTGGCTGAGCACCACGGGGTGTTGCGCGTCGTGGGCGGCAGCGATGCCTCCCCGGGAGCCTGGCCCTGGATCGTCAGCATCCAGCTTCCCGGGGCAGCGGGCAGCGGGCACATCTGCGGAGGCTCCCTCATCCATCCCCGGTGGGTCCTGACCGCAGGACACTGCTTTGACAAGTACAGGTGAGTAGGAGCAGGGCAGGGCCGTGCCCCCAGCACTGGCAGAGTTCCCGTCCCGTGCTCGGCACGGGCTGGGCTGGTGCCGTTCCTGCAGCCCGGGGCTCGCGGGGCACCTGGCCTCTCCCTCGGCGAGCTGGAGGCAGGGAACTGCTGGGCTCCCTCTGAGCCCTCTGCTCCCCATCTGCCCCCCAGGAACGTCCCGACATGGCGCATGGTGTTCGGGGCCACCCGGCTGTCTGAGCTGGGCCCCGAGGCCCAAGTGCGCAAGAGCAAGCGGCTGCTGATCCACGAGAGCTACCGCAGCGGCGCCTTCGAGAACGACATCGCCCTGCTGGAGCTGGACGAGCCCGTGCAGTGCAGCGACTACGTGCAGCTGGCCTGTGTGACTCACTTCTCCGACGTGGTGGTGTCGCAGCTCACAGACTGCCGCGTCGCTGGCTGGGGCTACACCGCAGAAGGCTGTGAGTGCCCCCGGGAAAGCGCCTGTGTGCCTGGGGCGAGCCTGGGGAGACGGCTCGGGCTGCCCGAGGGCCGGGCTCAGGCTGCAGGCAGGGGCCTGAGCTACCTCAGGCTGCCGCCATGCTGAGGGGACTTTCCCGTCAGGAAAGGCTACAGGACCCGGGATGGTTTTTTGCTCTTTAGATGAGGGAGCCCTGGCCCTGGCTGCCCAGGGAGGGCGTGGAGGCTCCTTCCTTGGAGGTCTTCCAAACCCTCCTGGACACGTTCCCGTGTGACCTGATCTAGAGGAATCTGCTTGAGCAGAGGGGTCAGACTAGATGATGTTTAGAGGTCCCTTCCAACCCCAGCATCTGGGATTCTATGATTCTGAGCCATGGCCTAAAATCAGACAAGGGTCGAGTGCCTCTTTGGGGGTGCAAAGCCAAGGCTCAGGGAAGGGCTCTGGCCAGACAGGGGAGGGGAAGTGGCCCAGAGCTGCTGGGGGCTAATTCTTTGCCATGCTCACAGCTGCAGAAACATCCGACGTGCTGCAGGAGGCCAAGGTCCGCCTCATCAATGTCAAGCTCTGCAACAGCAGCGAGTGGTACGGAGGGGCCGTGCGCAGCTACAACCTGTGTGCTGGCTACCCGCGGGGCGGCATCGACACCTGCCAGGTAGGAGCAGCCACGGGCCAGCCCTGGCAGCACCCGCAGCCCTGGCCCACGTGGGGCTGCTGGGGCTCCCCAACACTCCCCTCACCCTGCTGGGGCTCCCCAACACCCCCCTCACCCTGCTGGGGCTTCCCAGCATCACCCTCACACTGCTGGGGCTCCCTAACACCCCCCTCACCCTCTGTCCTGTGCTGCAGGGTGACAGCGGGGGCCCGCTCGTCTGCAGAGCTCCACACGCCAACTTCTTCTGGCTCGTGGGCCTGACCAGCTGGGGGAAAGGCTGTGCCAGACCAAAGCAGCCTGGGGTCTACACCTCCACCCAGCACTTCTTCAACTGGGTCCAGTCACGGATTCGCTCAGGAGGAAGTGCTGCGACACTCGCCCGGCCACAGAGGCCATCACAAGGCTCAGCCCTGGCAACAGCAGCAGGGACTGAGTCCTGCTCATTCCCACTCCAGAAGCTGCTGGATTTCGTTAATTGGATCCAGCAGCTCCTGCAGTCTCTGCAGGGAAAAGTGGCTTAAGCAGCAGGACTCTGAGCACGGCTGGGTCCTGCCCCTCGCCTTCCCTGGAGGTTCTCAGCAGTAGTGCTTAGGCAGTAGTCAGTAGAAGCTGTAGCTGTAGCAGTGTCTTTGGACACAGTGTTGTTGGACTTTGTAAGATTGTATGAGTTTCCTGTTGTGTTTGACAGTTCCTTGGCCTCTGCACCGGTGCTGCAGAAGTGCAGCAATACCTGTGCACTGGAACCTTTGAAGTGGAGAGTTACTGACACAGTGTTCATCAAAATTAAATGCAAAAGAAAAAGCAAAAGGCCCCGTTGCCTCCTGGTGTCCCTGCAGCATGGCCTGGCTCCCCTCCCTCTGCCCTGCAGGAAGGGGTCACCTCAGCAGCCCAGCCCTGGCTGGACACCCAGCCCCAGGACCTGGGGGCTCAGCCCCCTCGGCCGCGGAGGGGGGCTCCTGGCTGGTCTCTGTTAATGGATGGCAGGGGGCAGGGAGGAGGTGTCAGGGATGTCATCATGGGGCTAAAAGCAGAATCCAATCTTTAATTTGGGCTCTACCAGCCCCATATCCTTGGTGAGGGTTCGGGGGGAAGCAGGACACAGTTTGGGGTCTGCTGCTGCTGCTGGGTTTGCTGTCCTGGCCCCGGCTGTGGGCTACGGCGAGTCCTGCAGCATCCCTGGGATCCCACCCCCAGCCTCCTCATTGCCCGCACTGGGTTTTCTCAGCAGCACCATCCAGTGGAGACGCCCCCAAGGCCGAGGGGACAGCAAAGAAAGAGACCTGTCTGGGCACTGTGTGAGGACAGAGGTGTTGGGGCAGTGCCAGCAAATCCCACAGTGGCTGCGGGTGCGTGGGAAGCACGTGCCAGGGCCCGTCCCCGCGGTGCAGCACCGCGTGTGCTGCTGGCCAGGGCTCCTAAAGGGGGTAAAACCCTTCTGGGGAGGAGAGTGTGGGGGGTGATTCCCCCGGGGGAGAGCAGGGAGATGGGCTCAGCCAGGGGGCTCAAGGGAAGCCCCAGCCCTCGGGGGCCACCAGTTTGCACAAGGGGGATTTTGCTCTCCTTATCCCCCCAACTGTCCTGCAGCAGCCACTGAGGGGCCTCCACTCCTGTGGGGCCTGAGGGGTCGCAGAGGGTGGGGGCCCTGCAAGCCCATCCCCTCCCAGCCTGCTCAGACCAACACAAGGGCAGCATTTGCCCACCTCCTGCTTGTCCCCTCCAAGGATTTGTGTGTGTGAGGTGCCCAGTTGTGTGTGTGAGGCATCCCCACGCTTTGGGCATCTCCAAGTGCCGTCTCACAATCCAGGCCTATGCCACAAGCAGTCTTTTCAGTTGTGTCAGAAAAATCCCCTGGTGTTTCCCAAACTAATGTCCAGGCAAATGTGAAAAGGAACTTCAAAAAGATGACAGCGAGAACTCAGGAACTTCCTCCCCTTCTCTTGGAGAAGAAGAGGGGCTTTCACAGCTCTGCAGCAGCCTCAAGTGAAAACAGACCTCTGCCACTGAGAAACCAGCCATATGGCAGTTCTGATGGTGCCTTTCATCAGTCACTCCAGTCACACAGCTCTACAGTGCCTTTGCTTCACAGAGCTGATGCTGCCTTTCTTGTTCCTCAGCGAGCTGGTTGACTTCTATCAGTAGGCTTCTCTATTCCCTTGTTTGCATCTCTCGCTCTCCAGTATCTCCTTTTCCTGTCAGAGCTCAGGGGACTCCTTCTCCCCTCAGATGTTCTCCATCACCCTTGTTTCCGTTTCACAGTGTGCTGCTTCACATGTCTTGTTTGCCTGGAAAACTATTGGAATGAATCAATCCTGTATCTCGTCATTAGCTCTTGTCAGACTCCAGTGGGCGGCTTTAGCACTGCAGTACAGTAGCATGACAAAGTAGGGCTCAAAAGCTCCTGTTTGGCAGGGACTGACATTAGATCCACCTCGGTGCTGGAGTTACTTGTTGCAGCAAATACCTTTGGCAGCTGCAGCTTCACAGCTGAACATCTGCATTGAACTAGCCATCTGGAATATCATCTGGAATGTATCTGGAACAGAATCTGTTGTTTCACAAGGAGAGAAGTGGATTTGGCAAGTCTCAGTAACAAAAGGACTTTGCAAATAGCCAGTAGCAGTCCTCTGCCTTCCCTCAGGCACGAGCCAACTGCACAGTTTTTATCCAGTGGCTTCATTTTCAGCTGGCTCACTTTCAGTGGCTTATTTCTACAGATGCCCCTGCCCCAGAAATGACAAATTCTGCTTCGAAAAAAACCTTTTTCTGACTTGAACTGGAGAAGACACTTGGCATGAACTTATTAGAGCTGGGCACAGAGGAACCTGCTGAGGGGCACCAAGGGCAAGGGCAGAGTCCTGCAGCTGGGGAGGAACAAGCCCAGCAGCAGCACAGGCTGGGGGGGATCTGCTGGAGAGCAGCTCCAGGAGAAAGACCTGACAGTTTTTGGGGAACTTACGTGGCAAAAAGTGGGGTTTTGGTAGAGTTTTGAGAAGAAAAGTAGGGTTTGGGGGGGTTCTGAGGGATCAAATAAGGTTTTGGCGCAATTCTGAGAGAAAACGTGTGGTTTCAGTGGAGTTGTGAGGGATGAAAGGAGGTTTTTGGGCATGTCTGAGGGGAAAAGTGGGGGTTTTGGTGGTTTTCTGAGGCGGAAAAAGTGGGGTTTTGAGGGTATTTCTGTGGGGAAAAGTGTTTGATTTGGTAGAGTTTTGAGAGGAAAAGTGAGCTTTTGGGGAAATCCTGAGGGGAAAGTGTGAGGTCTGGGTGGAGTTGTGAGGAAAAAAAGGAAGGTTTTGGTAACTATCTGAGGTCCAAAGTGGGGGTTTGGGTGGAGGTTTGAAGGAACAAGCTGTTTTCTGTTGGGATTTAGAGGGGAAAAGTGAGGGTTTGTGGGAGTTGTGAGGGATAACATGAGGTGTGGGGGCAAATCTGAGGGGAAAAGTGAGGTGTGGGTGGCATTTTGAGGGAAAACAGTTGGGATTTAGGTGGAATTTGATAGAGGAAAAGAGGGGTTTTTGAGCAATTCTGAGGGAAAAAGTAGAGGTTTTGTTTATTTGTGTTCTGGTTTAGCAAGGAGCAGCTTTTGGCTTAGTAACAGGGGGAGCGGGTTGCAGTGGAGACCCGGTAAAGAGTTTGCGGACTCTCCCCCGGCTCCTGGGTTCACACCCACCTCCGGCCCGGCTGGGCCAATCTGGCGCCTCTGCGATCATTATTTAGGGGACGGGAATTTGGAATGCGAGGCAGGAGGTGTAAGAGTGACACGAGATGGAGGCGACCACGCGGACCCTTCAGCCAGAGAAGGAGGAAGGAAGGAGAAGCAACAGACCAGAGACCCCTCTGCAAGCCGTGGCGAGAATGCAGCTGTGCCCCTGCAGCCTGTGGAGATCCATGGCAGGACCGAGAGTTCCCAGCAGCTCCGTGTGAGTGAGCCCGGACGGGAGAGGGACTGTGTGGGGAGGGGCCATGGCCCAGGCCGTGCTGGAGAGCCTGCACGCCGCAGAGCAGCCCCACACGAGAGGCAGAGACGAGCTGCAGCCTTTGGAGTCAGTGGGCATCGGAGCAGCCCGTGCAGGGCTGCCATGCGTGTGAGTTACCCCACGGACTCGCAGGGAGGACTGGTGTGGAGTTCACCCGTCCTGAGGAGGGACAAACGGCAGAAGCTATCGGGAACAGACTAACTGAGACCCCCACTGCCTGCCCCCCCGAACCGTTCAGGGGGGGACAAGGTAAAAACCCCGGGATCAGGGCTCTGAGCCCGGGAAGAGGGGAGGGGTGGCAAGAAGGTGTTCCTAAAAAGGCTGGTTGGACTCTTCATTGATGTATTGCTCTGTGTTGTTTCATTTTGGTTATGTTTTGGGTTTTTGGGGGTATGTTTCAGTTGACTTCACATTAAATTGTTTCTCTGTTTTCTTCCCCAAACCGAGTGGCCTGGTCTGCTTTGTCCTGAACCTTAAGCGGCAATTAAGCTCTCCCTGCCCTTGAGCAATTCTCAGCCTCTTCCATTATGGAGGCTAATTGTGGTCTTTGTTCCCTGATGGGCCTAAACCAGGACACTTAAGATCCCCAAATCTCTCCTTTTTCTACTCAAAACCTCCCTTTTTCCTACTAAAACCCCTTCTTTCCTCTCAAAAACTCCTCTTTTAACTCTTAAGACCCCTAAACCCCTCTTTATCCCCTCAAAACGTGCGTTTTTCCCCTCAATCCCCCCTTTTTCCCTTCAAACCCCCTCTTTTATCCCTTAAGACCACAAAACCTCCCATTTTCTCCTCAAAACCCCTTTTATCCCCTCAAAACCCCCCTTTTCGACTGAACCCCCCCTTTTATCCCTTAAGACCCCAAAATCCCCCTTTTCCCCCTCAAAACCTCAATTTTTCCCCTCAATCCCCCCCTTTTTCCCCCTCAAAACCTCCTTCATCCCTTTAGAGCCCAAAACCTCCTATTTTCCCCTCAAAACCTCAATTTTTCCCCTCAGAACCCTCCTTTTCCCCTCAAAACCCCTCTTTTATCCCTTTAGACCCCCCTATCTTTCATTTTCTTCTCAAAACCCCTTTTATCCCTTCAAAACCCCCCTTTTCGACTCAACCCCCCCTTTTATCCGTTAAGACCCCAAAATCTCCCTTTTTCCTCAAAACCCCTCTTTTATCCCGTTAGACCCCAAAACCTCCCATTTTCCCCTCAAAACCTCCATTTTTCCCCTCAAACCCCCTTTTTCCCGCCTTTAGACCCAAAGCCGCCCCTTTTCCCCTCAGCGCCAGGCCCCGCCCCTCCCCTCGGCCCGTCCATTTCTCACGGGGGGGGGGTGCGAAACAAACCCCCCTCATTTTATACAAAACCTTTATTCTGTAACAGTGTGTGTTGGGGTGGGGGGTCCCCCAAACTTCCCCCCGTGACCCCCCAACACTGAGAGGGGGGAGCACAGCGGGTGCCAAGGGGGGACACACACATAGGTGCCCCCCCCCCCCCCGCCATCATCCCGAGGGCCACAATGCCGCCCCCCCCCCCCTCCCCCCGCCTTAAATCTCTTTATCTACACAATAAATACGGCGGGGGGCGGCTCAGGCGCGGGGGAGGCAGCGGGGGGGCGTCGGCAGCGGCGGGGCCAGGCCGGGGGGGGCACAGGCAGCGGAACGAGCCCGCGGTGTTGAGGCAGCGGCCGGGCTGGCAGCGGGGGGGGCTCGAACACTCGTCCACGTCTGGGGAGGGCGGCGGCACAGAAGGGGTTAATGAGGTATTGGGGGGGGGGTGGGGATGGGGAGGGCTCAGGGTGCTGGGGAGGGGGTTTGGGTGCTGAGGAAGGAGTTTTGGAGGGGGCTGGGTGCTGGGGTGGGCTCTGGGAGCTACGGAGGGGGTTGGGTGCTGAGGGAGGGGATCAGGGTGCTGGGGAGGGAGTTTGGGAGGGGGTTTGGATGCTGAGGGAGGGGGTTTGGGAGGGGGCCTAGGTGCTGGGGAGGGGGTTTGGGTGCTGGGGAAGGAGTTTTGGAGGGGGGCTGGGTGCTGAGGGAGGGGGTTTGAGTGCTGGGGAAGGAGCTAGGGAGGGGGTTGGGTGCTGAGGGAGGGGGTTTGTGGGATTTCTGAGGGATAACATGAGGTGTGGGGGCAAATCTGAGGGGAAAAGTGAGGTTTGGGTGGCATTTTAAAGGAAAACAGTTGGGATTTGGGTGGAATTTGATAGAGGAAAAGCGGTGTTTTTGAGCAATTCTGAGGGAAAAAGTAGAGTTTTTGTTTATTTCTGAGAGCAAAAGTGAGGTTTTGTTGGAGTTTTAGGAGAAAAAGTGGGTTTTGGTGCAGCTTTGCAGGGAAAAGTGTAGTTTGGAAGAGTTTTGAGAGGAAAAGTGGGGATGGAGTACATTTCTGAGGGCCAAAAGCAGTGGAGTTCTGGGATCAAATGAGGTTTTGGTGCAATTCTGAGGGGAAAAGGTGGGATTTGGGTGGAGTTTTGAGGGAAAAAGTGAGGTTTTGGTAAATTTTTAAAGGGAAAAAGGGAGGTTTGGGTGGATGTTTGAAAAAACAAGTTTTTTTGTGGGGTTTTGAGGGGAAAAGTGGGGTTTTGGGGAAATCCTGAGGGTAGAAGTGGAGTTTGGTTGGTGTTTTGAGGGGGAAAATGGGGTTTTGGTGCAGTTTTGAGGGGAAAAAGCAGGGTTTTGATGCAGTTTTGAGGGAAATGGTGGTGTTTTGGTGGAGTTCTGAGTGAAAAAGTGAGGTTTTGGAGGTATTTTCCGAGGAAAAGTGGGTTTTGGGTGCTATTGTGAGGGAAAAAGTGGGATTTTTGGGAACTACTGGGTAAAAAAGTGCCATCATGAGGGAAAAAGTGGAGTTTTGGAATCGTTTCGAGGGGGAAAAGTGGGGTTTGGGGGAGTTGTGAGGGATAAAATGAGGTTTTGGTGCAATTCTGAGAGAAAAAAAAGGATTTTGGAGGAGTTTTGATGCAAATTGCCTTTGCATCAGGCCGGTGTATAGAGCCTCAGGTTCCATCAGAAATCATCTGCTGGTTGTTTCAAGTGCAGAGCACAGAGTCTGGATAAATGGCCAGCAAGAACTGTAAAGGGAGAATCCCAGGCAACAAATGTGAAAAGGGGGGTGGAAAAGGGAGGGAGAATTCTCAAGTCCAGGTGGCCAAAATGTCAAACCAAACCCAAAGTAAAGTCCTTAGGAGATCAACAGAAACTTGTCACCACTGCAGTGAGAGGGAGACTTTTAAAACACCCATTGTTTGCTCTTCCAGATGCTGGGTTAGTGAGGAAACACTGGGCTGGAGAAGAGCAGGAAAGAACAGGCAGCTGCGTCATTGAAACACCATCACTCAGTTTTGCTACTACCCAGACGACAGCCAAAGTATGTGCTGTAGAAGATACCACATCTGATGTTTTCCTTTATGTGACAATAAAAGGTGAAAAGGTAAGATATTTTTCTCTCTACAAACCTCTTTGTGCACTCTGCTATAGAAGTTATAACTTTGTGACAAATTTAAGACCGAAAAGTGTTATTTGCAAGTGAATTTTGTAATTTGCCATATACAGTAGAAGTGCAATCATTAACTTACTAGAAGATTTATTTTCTAAATCTGTTGTTTGTGAACTTTGGAATGAATTCTGTGAGGTGGAAACTTGTGAACCGCTTTGGAAGGTATTGACAAGCAAATGAAGTCCCCCAAGTACTTCAGATGAACAACTATGTGAATTTACTGTACTCTTGTCCTTCTTTGTGATACACTTCAAGATATTTCAAGAAGGCAGTTGCATGGTGTTATGAAAATAAATACAAGTTCATATGTGCATAAGGCTGAGTTCCCAAACAGTTGGGAGAAAGGAAGAAAGCTCGTTGCACTTACCAAAGTGCGTAACTCCTGCTAAATCTCTGCTGCAGCTACTGTCAGACTTAAGCAGCTGCCTAGTAGACAAAAATAAATGTGTTTGAAACCTGCTGCCATTTGAAGTATTTTACCAAGACTTTTAACATTAGAGCTGTGGTCTTCACTGTAGACAATAACTTGGATTACATCTTAATTTGAATACCTTCTCTGTTCAGAATCACAGTTGACAAGTGTCACTTCTCTCTGAGCCAGTAAGAACTTTTAAGTTGAATATAGTTTTTTCCTGCCAGGTTTGGATGCACTCTGAATCAAAGGGACATAAAACTAAGATAGTTTTTCTAAAAATGTTGAAAGCTCATAGAAAACTGAGCACAGAATTTTAGGCAAAAGCATGAAACTGGTAAGTAACACCTGTTTGGAGAACATAGAGGAAGATATGACCAACTTTCCTGCCCTGGAATGAGTACTCTTCAGAAAGCATTTGTACATACTGCATATGTCTTCCTGTTGTCTCCAGCTTCAAGTAAATTCTAAAGCAGTATGTGATGGTGACTTGCTTGTTGATTCTGGTCAGTCAAATACTTGGGTTTTTAGGTATGCGTTAATGATGATCTCGTCTTAAGCAGCTTTGCTCATTTTGAGCAAGCTGAAGAGAATGCAGTGAGTTCAGCAGATTATCAGGAGACCCAAACATCATTAAATCTTGACTCTCTTCCAATGAAAGTTGTTAATCCTGCACTTGATTTGAGGACAGTGGTGCTCCAGCAGAAGGTATCAACAGATCCTGAGACAAGTGGGAACCGTGTGCGTTGGCAGCAATCATTCATGCAGTGCATCATTTGTCTTTACCTGGATATATTGAACTACTGTATCAGCTGGAATCCAACAAGTGGAACAAAAGGTATCCTAACAAACACTGCCTATCTATCAGAGTTTACAAAGAGCAATCAAATCAGCAGATGCAGGAATATTCTAAAGCATTTTGTACTTGATAAGACAAAGGTGAGTTGCAGGGTCATTTGTTGATATGCTGAAAAGCATTAGATACTGTTGAAATAACTTGTAGCATTGATCAGTGATACCTTACTGTTTGATTTGAGTTTAGAGGGATTTCTCTACGCAGAGGTAACTTGAATGTTTTCTGTGAGTTGTCTTGTTTAAAACAGACTTGAATCACTATAAATATCCTCTGTCCTTGTTCACTCAGTTCATTTGCATATCTTTATGTAAATACAACTGTCTTTTGGTTGTTCTTTTTGCCATTAGAAAATGAGACAAGCAGAGAAAGAAGTCAGTTGCAACCAACTGTAAAAACACTGGCCTTTCATAGATTCAGATAATCACAAACGTGTTTCTGCATCTTTTAAAATTGTCTTTCTAGATCTTGCTGTATCTGGTTCTGTTCTTGAAAAGACACGACAAAGCTCCAACACAGATGACAGTGAAACTACCACATCTGTAAGTGTTAGATTTTCTATTCAAATGTCAAAATGAATTAAGTGAAGCATCTGTAAGGCAGATTAGGAATACTGTAGTCAGCTATCACGTCCTTTTCTGTAACAAATCTGGGACTAACTCTTGATCTAGTTAAAAGAGAACATTGTCCTTCAAGTTTGTGGTTCTGGTGGTTTTGGTTTTTTAGATTGCAACGATGGACTTTGAACAGGTTGTGTCTCCTTTTGTGCTCACTTGCTCTAGTGCTGTGAAGATGTGTAGTGGTTTTGTGTGGCCAGCTTTTGGTAGTTGTTGGGGGAATACAGGGGCGGATTCTTCAAAGAAAGAGCTGCCAGAAGCTATAGCTTGAGCTGTGAACATGAACTGATTCTCCTGTGTGGTTGATGTTCTTGTTGCATGCTTGATTCTTATTGAAGAAAATTCGGTTAGGTAAGAAAACCACCTTGAGCTCAGTAATCTTTTTTTTCTAAAATGTTGCTCTTAAACAGTATTTTACTGCCAGAAAAGGGTTTGTCTTTTCTTGATAGATTGTCAAAACAATCCCAGGATTGCCTTTCAAGGAAAATCCAGCAGTTCACACAGACAGGTATGGTACAGTATGTTACATATTTGAACCAATTGTGTAGCCAGATAATTAGGAGCTGTAGTATGTTTCCAGTTACTCTTCTTAGACAGCTAAAAGGGCAGAGGGTAAGACAAGATGTGTGCACATGGTAATGGGGAAGGAGGCAATTAGAAGCTGCTGATACTTATCCAGACCACAGTAAAAATAGCAATTCTTTCTAAACAGTAGCTTGAAAACAAGGCTGTGATGAGGCAGTACGTTTCTGCACACTCAGCATATTCAGTTGCCTTCTTTTATTCTTAGTGTGATTGATAAAGTTTTCCAGCTGAATGAAATCTGACTGAGTTGATTTGTGCAAGGCTTTTATTATGCTGCAAATCACTTGCTGCATATGTAAACAACCTGAGGGGTGTTTTTAATTCAAGTTTTAACTGTTGCAAAGATACATTGTTTCATGGTTTTGCAACTTTAAGACACCTTTTTCCTGCAGTCCCATCTGATTTTCTTCTGAAGTTGAGGAACCCACCAATTGTCTTGGTTAAAAAACCCTTTGGGTTATTTTCAGATACTTAAAACCTAATAGTAAATTTTACATCCAAAATGGTACTTTTTGATTTCTTCTTTCATATTTGAGGGTTTTTGTTGGCATAGGTAATACATCAGAGATATTTTGTAGGTGAACTGTTTCGTGCCATTTTAGAAATATTGGTGATATTTATCGATTACACTTTCCTTTTGCATTTACATTGAATTTAATATTTGTATATTTCTCAGGCTTCAGCAGTGCTTAAATTCTGATCCTTTGAACACACATAGAACTGAAAATGAGCAACAGGTAATTCCAGGATATAACTTCAATTTAACCTCTGCAAATGTGTGTCATATATGTGGAAGGTGTGGGTAGTGTTGAGGCTACAATAGTGGTCATTGGGGAGGGACTCTGTGGAGGGACATCAGGGATTGAATCCGGCCACATCAGCAACAAGACCAGACCAAAGGTCAGCAAGCCAGCAAAGTTGATGGTGCCTCTGTGAAAATATGAAGGGCAAAAAAAAATGCAGGGGAAGAGACAAAAAGAATAAAAGCAAGAAACAGAGGCAATGGCCAAGTCACGGGACAGTAGGAGTCTCAGCACTGTTCTGTGTGACGTGTGTGTGAGTTGTACTTCACTTGTGTTTACATTTCTTTGGCTAATTCTTCTCAAAAAAAATAGTTTTTAAGTTGGATGTGAGCTCAAACCCATCTACTAAGTATTGCCTTTGTCATCTATTTCATATGGTTTCAGAGTTTTCAAAATCTTGAAGAAAGAAACTTTGTCTTTCTTGGCAAGAAAATGAAGCCACCATCAATTCTGGAAACAGCACCACTTCTTGAAGATCTGGAAAGGGTAATGCTAATGTAATACATTACATTTAGTGTTTTTAAGACTAGTATCATACCTTAACTTTCAGATACTAAATATGACAGTAGCTAATTTTGATTGAGGAATGTGTAGGAGGTTGTTCATACGGTTGAGTAAATTATGCTTCAGAGAGACTGTAGAATTGTACAGTTTCATCTGATCTATCAACCACTGCTACAAATGATGGCATTTGAATTAGATGTAAGAATTTAACTCCTCATCCCAGAAGAACTCTTATCATATTGTGTGTTAAGGAAATGTATTATGCAGTGGGTCAAAGGCTTTTAAATTGCTCAGTGCTTTGTGTTGGCTTGTTGGTCTTTCAAGCACACGATTTTCAGGTAGAACTCTTTATTTCTCTTTCTGTAGGAACTTACTTGGAAAAAAGTTTTAGGCCCTAACTCCACTGAATCTTACTGTTGGCCACCAATAGCTCAAGGATGTGATGTAGTTGCCATCTCATATCAGGGAAATAATCCTTTCTTGTATATTCCACCAATTCTTACACTTTTGCAGTTGAGCAGTTGCTACAAACCTTGAGAAACAGGAGTGGAGGATGTATATATTAGAGTACTGCAGGTTTTGTGTTCTAAGGTGCAAATGTCAGTGAATGATCCAAAAGGTAGTGCATGTTGAGAATGGGTGCATCTGATGTAATCTTAGAGTATCTTCATGATGCTTCCCAGGTTATTTAGGCCATCTGCTTAGACATTGACAGAGATGGACTGCATGAGTGTGGGAGTCTGTAACTTATTTATCAAGTAATATCTAACAAGTGGTTAATGTCATATCACTTTGATACTCGATGAAGCTTGATTTTTAAGGGGCTGTTACATAGTGAAATGGAAATGTCTGGTTTGATTTTTAAAACATTGTCATTCATTTTCTAATGCATTAGATCACAAAAGCATAGATTTACTGAGGCTGTAAGGGACCACTGAAAATGGCTCACACAGCTCCAAGTAAGACAAGATGTTTCTGCTTCTATGAAACTTTTGGACCTTTCACCGTGTGTTGCTGCACATCCATTTGTCTCCAGCTTGGTGCACGGTTCCTTGGGCCTGTACCATCTGCATTGAAGAGGTGATATGGTGTTAAAAGCTTCTGTTTGAAGCATTGAAAGGCCTGTTTTGCAGATTTTAGTTTTGCCCTAAATTCTGAAATAGTACAATGACTAAGATTCTAAACAGTTGTCTCATGCTATACTGTAACTCTTTTGTACATCCACACCTAGCCACTAGCACTTATCTTGTGTCCTGGGTGGAAGGAGGCACAACTTGTTTTTGAGCTACTGAAAACATACCAGAGATGCTCCAGACAACTTCATCCAATGTTGTTAATACTTGGGCAGAACAAAGAAGCAGCTAAAAGTGTGAAAATCTGAGGAAGTAAGAATACTTCTGTCGTCTGAATGACACTTGAATGCAATGTAGGCTGTCTTAGTTGTTTGTGACCAGAATGTTCAGAATGTTTTTGTGGTTGTTGATTGAGTGGCAGAACTACAAGTGAGTTTTCCAAAGACAGAGCTAGTAAAATGCTTGTTTGACTGCTCTGTGCCACACAGTGCAGAAATTAATTTGACCTAATATTTTGAGAAAGCTACTGTATATCCTGAGGTGTCTTCTCATGGAACTTCCAGTCAGTGTGGTATAGAGCTGAAGAATTGTATAAAATGTTCCAAGTATGATCTGAATTCTTCAATGACTCAAAACATAATCATTTGGGGATTGAGAATGTTGGGAAGTCTCTAAGACCAGACATTCTGAGCATGACATGAAACTGGAAAAACATCACTTTTTGTGAAAAGTCTAGTGATTTGGCAGCACTGCAAATGTCCATGTTTTGGGGCTTTTTTTAAGACTATCTGAGGTAGTGCACTGTGCTTATGGAGTGTGAAACTTCTTCAGTGGTACTTCAGTGAGAAACTTCCACACTGACAAATCATCAAAAATCACACGTATAAGAAAATACCGATGTGAGATTTTGATTGTGATGGGTTTTAATTTTGCTTCTGGAAGCTGTCAGAAATTCACACCCTTTGTGAGAATTGTATATTGTACATTCTAAGTTTAACAGAAGATTTAGGATTTACCAATGTTCTTTGGCATATAACAATGCTTCGTGCTTCTTAAAAGAAGAAACACACAGTAAAGCATGTCTAGATTACATGAATTACCAGCCCTCTGGTTTGTATCCACCTTTAGGTTGTACAGCCTTGTATGGACAGTGAAAGAACCGCTGTGTTACTCAAAATACTGGCTTTTACCCACAGTAATCTTCAGAAGGTGCTGACATTCACTAATTCAGGAGATGAGGCAGAAATGGTTCATCAGGTGAGCATCATTTTACACAGGTAAGTGGGGTTTTTAATTATTAAGATATAACAAACTAAAATATCTTGACTTCTAAGAATAAAGGAGGTTTGTGAATTTGTAATTTAACTACTTCTGCTAAAAATAGCCCAAACCCTGCCCTTCTGCCAGCTAGAAGAAAGGCTGACAGGAATGTCTGACACAGAATGCATTCATGATGACATTTTTAACTATGTTCTGTCTCATTTTGATAAATCCCAATATGGTTCCTCCCCACAGTTACAGCTGTGGCTATTGGGTCCTTCCTTCGGGACACGGCCTGCTCTGGCCATAGTGATAAAGAAGGAAATCACTGCCCCTGGCTCGGGGCCATTAATGAAGTGAATCGCTGCCCCTGGACTGGGGCCAGCTTTAGCAAAATGAGCCTCTACCGCTGCTGTAGGGTCTTTAAAGAAATGCAAACAAATCTCAGCTTCCCCAGTTCTCTCCATAGAATGCAGGGAGGTCTCTGCTCCAGCACACCTGCTCCTCTCTTTCATCACTGACCTTGGAGCCCACATGGTTGTTTCTCTCACTGTTCCTACTCCTTGCACCACCAGCAGCCAGAAGAAGAAAGGGCAGAAGAAAGAAGAATGGAGGAAGAAACCTCCTCTTCAGGCTTCTTGTTACAAAGTCATGGTGGAGGCTCATTGGCTCAGCCCCAGCAGTGGGTCGGGCTCAGAGCTGGGGAGAGCTGCGAGCAGCTTCTTACAGGAGCCATCTTTACAGCCCCTTCCCCCTCACCAGAAAAGGCTGTCATGGCAAACCATGACAAAGTGGTTTGGGAAGGACCTTTTTTCTTAATGCTTAAATCAGTGGATGGAGAGATGGAAACAGCCACTGTTAAAGTGATGTCACACTTCACATGCTTCGAGTAGTACACTTACAAGTGTGTATAAACCGTGTGCTTAGCTTTAACAGATGAATGCATGCAGTCTTTGGAAGCTACAGATGCCACTTGTGTGACACATTTCAGTTTTCCTCTCCAAGAATCTTTGCTCATCGTGTACACAGCATGCCTGACAACTTCTGTGATGCGATAAAGGTTTGACAAACCGTTACCAGGTTAATACTGCATTTGATCACAAAGTAGTGGATACACAGAAGCTGTTAAAAATATGTGTGTATTTGTTTTAGGATTCTTCTGTAGACCAAGAGATCACAAAGGCAAAGTCAGTCGTTCTGTTAAGAGAAAACAACGAGTGTGATGCACTTGGGATCCTCCGCTATTTGCAGCAGGCAGAAGCTGAAGTTCCCCCAGAACTGCCTGGTTTGACTGCCAAGGTGCTAAAAGATGAAGGATACCAGAAATTGTCAAGGCCACTGTGTACCCATCTTAAAACATTTGGGGCTTGCAGGTAAGGAATTGCCAAGCTTTCTTACCACCCATACTGGTGTAGGAAGGTGGTATATGCCTCAATGATGCTGCTTCTGTTTTCTTGCTCAATTTTCCTGTTGGATACTTTCATGAAACCATTTTTTGCTCATGACTCTTTTTCTTGTGGTTACTTTTGCATCAGTTTCACTCTTCTTAGATACTGCTACGAAAATCAAAATACCAACATTTTCTGGAGACCAATCTCATGTAGCCTTACAGGATATCATAATTCATGATCATTCCTGCCCAGTGTTCTTGAGGGAACTTCAGGCTCTTTTTTGATTAGTATTCTAGCCCATAATTGCCCAAGGCTTATGCTTTGCTCTCTCCTCTGTTGTCTTCTGTCCCTCCAGATTAGGTAAATAGATGACTTCTCTGAGCTGTGTCTAACTGGATTCTAACAGGGCCTTGGATGAAGCCCTCAGATATTCCTTCTCGTGTGGATGACCCTTGTTGCAAGTAACACAAAATTCAGTGTTAGTATTTGTTTTATTCTGAAACTAGTTTCCTGGTGGATTTTGGTTTTGTTGTATAAACTTTTCCAACAGGAGCTTTTTGACCACTTCTGTCTAATCCCCAGTCATTGGTGCTACTTGAAACAGAAATTGAGTACCAAGGGCTGATGAAATGTTAGTGTGAAAAGATGTTGTAAGCCACATCAAAAATAGTTTACAAGTAAAAGGGCTTTGTTCTAAAACCAGTTTTTAAATATGTAGAAACAGAACAGTGTGTCTGGATCGTCGTCAAGTTAATTTACAAATAGACGTGCCCCAGCAGTGACACAAACACCTGGATATCTGATGGTAAGTTACAGTTATTGTTTTTTCCCTTGGTTTGGTGTACCAGGAACACATCTTAAATACCTCCTTAGCATATTACCTTCATGTTAATGTAGTACATATCCCACATCTCTTGGGTATTTGGGAGATTTTTAGCTTCTTTAGTTTCTCCGTTGCTTAGGTGTGTGTCAGATTTTCCCTTAATCTTTAGCTTGACCTAAAATTGTTTTGTAGGTGGTTCTGAGTTTACCTTAGATTTTCTCCTGCATTGGAGCCTCATGTTCTATGGGAAGAGGGCATTTGTTCTGTTTATTCCTTTCCTCTATCAATTTAGAACATAAACCAAAATAGGCAAAGATTAAAGGTCCTGTAAATGTCATTATTTTTGTAGTAGAGCAAACACAATCCTCTGGAGTGAAGAAACGTTGCAGTGGAAGATCATGCCTGTTTCACAAGAGTTAAAGGGAGGATTTTTCCTTCTCTGTCACGTTGATGCAGACTTCCTGAAAAATGAGTATATTCTGGCCTTGTCAATTGAACCAAATATTTTCTCTATTTGCACTGTCCATAGACATGGGATATAAATTCTCTCTTCTAGATGGAGCAGTTGCTTCCTACTAAGGTGTCATTGTGGTTTTGAAAACAGTTTTGATAGAATCCTGTTACATTCAGACTGCCATTTTTAGTAGTTAAATAGTCATGAAGCCTTCCTGGTTACCGGTTTGACTTTGCTATAGTGGCTCTTCACATCTCAGTAACAGTTTGTATGTCAAAACTCCCTTCACTTGGCTTTTCAGTCCCGACTTTACTAGATAGTCTTCCTGTACAGCAGTACTGTAGAGTCTGTCTCATCTCCACCTTGGATAATGATTGCTGAGGGCAGGTGTGTAGACACTGGTGCTTCCTTTCAAGGTTAGTACTTGGATCTGAGAACTGCTGGGTGCTTTCCTTTTTGGATGAGCTGCTTACACTTTCTTTGTTGGCAGCTGGTAGTTGAAACTCGTTGATAACCTATAGATACAGTTTGAGTGCTTGAAACCTGGACAGATTTCATAATACTCCTGTTATAAACTTGTACTTCCCTTTTGTGCACTCAAGACAGCAGTTGTGGCCTCTTTCCTCATCTAGTTCTGCTTCTGCTGACTGCAGAGCCTGGATATATGTCTTACAAGTCAGTTGTCAATTGGATAAGTGTTCACTGTCTCTTTTGTTTAGAACTCGGTATCATGTTGCTTTCCTTTAAGAATCTTTGCACTGTGAGAGTTTTAGGGTTTTAGTAAGTGGAAATTACCTTTCTGATCTTCTTTTCTGTCTGGCCTCATACACTCAGCTGTATCTCCGTACTTGTGCCTAGCATGAGCCTTTGGATGAAATGCACCCAGCATTTTGTGAATTGGTGTTCTTGATAGCTTATGTCAAGCATTTTCTGTGCAAAAAGAGGGAAGGCGTCACGCTTCCCCAGTCAGTTCTTGTAAATCTCATTGTAAGGTTGGAGAACACTTAAAATTAAGCTTGGATGATGTGAAATGCCTTAGTGGTTAGTAGCTTGACAGGTAATACTGTAGTTCACTAGTGTTCATTTAAGTGGAATACCACCAAGACCTAATAGATCTTGCTCTATAAACTTGTGTCCAGTCTGGACTGGGCTATGGACAGTTACTATTCATAAGGATTCATTCATTCAGGATTATTCCTAATCTTTGGAGTAATAAGAGGTCATCATCTTCTGAAATGCATGTGTACAGCAGTATTTGTCATCTCTTTAGGCTGGAAAGAGGTAGGTCATCTTCAATATGAAAACATCTCATTAACTTAAGAAACCATCAGTTGTCTTTTTTATAACGTATTTTATGCTTTCAGATTCTGCCTCTCCACGTTGTAAATGCAACAAACTACTTTGGTCGAAGAGTAGATCAGCAGAAGAACCAATATACAATTCTTGCTGAAGGAATTAATGGGTATTTTAAGGAACCTGGTAATAAGATTGCTGTTAAAAATGTGGAGAAGCTGGCATTTCATGGTTTATGTCAGAAAACAGTTGTTCACAGGTAAAAATGTGGATTTGTTTTGGTTTAAATTATTCATGTGCTCTTTTTAATACAAAGTAGTTTAGAACTTTTACTGCTAAGTTAAAGTTAACCCACCATGAAAACTAGCAAAAAAATCTCTGCTGTACAAATTGTTTTTAAAAAGCTCTCCCATGCTGCCTGTGCTGAAGGGAAGCCAGAATGGCTCCACATACACACCACTGAACATTGTGCTGTGAAAGTTTAATCTTTTTTAGACACAAGGAGGTGAAGAAACTTTACAACTATAATAATTCTTTGTTTCCTCTCCAACTCTGAAGGGCTCAGGTGCTAGATATTTCCCCAAAAGAGAAGGAAAATATGTTCTGTAGTGTCAAAATTAACTATATAGATGAAGGCAGAACATGTCAAGTCCAAAGTTACCAGCTGCTTCACTCACCTGCCAAGTTTCAGTGTCTGCCACCTCAGGCTGGGGAATTTGTAGAGTGACACCCATTGGTAATGAACTGGAGTGGAACCCAAAGGTAATATTTATCAGATTTTCAATGGTATGTTCTTTTATTTCTCTTTGTGTGTTATTTTCTGTAAGAAAGCAGTAATGGACTGCAAACTTAGTTTTCAAAATTAACTCCTCATTAGTATTGACAAGAAATATCTACTATTGGCCAGATTCTGAGAAGTCAGCTTTCTTGGTTTGTTTTCCTGCAAAATCAAGTGAGATTTATGCGATTTTTTTTCTTCAATTCTTCTGAATTCAGTGTCTTCTTCCAGAAAACGTTATTGCTGCTTTTGCATCTGTGGGGATTCAACGGGGGAAGGGTAGCCTCTGTAAATGAAGCTGTGTTTGAGTACTGTCCCATTCAGGAAGCTCCTTCCTTAATGAGTAACAAAATCTGGTTTTATTTGTTTAATACTGGTGTCATTTTTAAGCTTGGAAGATTTGTTTCATTACAGTTATTGTAAAGTTAAGTTGGAATTCACCTCAAGTGCAGTGACTTTGTTTTTCCTTAGGTAACTAATTCTATTCATCAAACAGTTAAAGGAGAACTACACAAAGCAAAAGTAGTACTGACCTTGGGAAACACAACTGGGACTGACCCAATGGGAGGTATAGAATTGCAGCATTACAAAATATTTGTATCTAAACTCCTTTACCAAGAGCACCTGTTCTTTTCTTTGCTTCTGTCTGGTCCAAGTTCAATTTGATTCCACACGGTATTCAGGTAGTACTGTTGGATAATTTACTGTGGTGGCATCTGACCCCTGGAACAGGTTTCTCAGAGACTGTAGAGTCTCTGTCCTTGGAAATCATCAGAAGCAACCAGCATGTGGTCCTGGGCACATGATTCTAGGTGTCCCTGCTTGAGCAGGGAGTTTGGATGAAATTATCTCCAGAGGGCCATTCCAGCCACAGCCATTCTGTGGTAAACTGAGATAACTTCCCATGGCAATAATCTCAGGCATGGGATGAAATTGTTTTAATTATTGGTTTTCTCAGAGTCAACTCTTCAGGTTTTCCTGAAATGAAAATATTACAGTCAGTGCCATGTTTGTATTGTTCTGTCAGTTCCCTGGCCTGTAATAAAGGCACTGGCAAATATTCTTCTGGGTAAGACTGACTAGAAGGTAACAGCCCTCCATGCAATGAGTGTTTCCTCTGAGCATTCTCCTATTCTCCTATTCTCCCAAAACCTTGTTGGTAGGAGATTGGCTTAGAGATGAGTTTTGCTTAAAGAGTTGGTTATTTTTTAATTGTCTGGACAAGTTCATCAGAAAGGCCACCCCTCCATCTCAGGATCATGACGTGCCTCTTGTGGCTGCTTGGTCCTGTCCAAGAGTACAGTTAGGTAGTGTTTTGGAATGTGTGATGCTGTTTTCCATCTGACCATTCAGTCCATTTCAGATGAAAAATACAGTGGAAACGGGGAATTCCTGGAAGTAATTCTCTTAAGCAGCTTCCTTTTCTATATGGCACATCTCAGCCTTTTTCTGATTGCCATGCTTTTGTTCTTGTTTAGAGTTTTTCTAACTGTGTCCCCCCAGCAGTTTTCTTCTATGTTTTGGTCTAGGAAGTTATTCTGTGTGGTGATTATTTCAGCTGTAGCTTGTGTAATCAGGGCTCAGATTGTTTACTTGGTTGCTCTCTTGGTTGTGTTCCATGGAGTTAACTACGAGTTCCTTACGACACTATTATGATGAAAAAGATGGCAATATCTGGAGAAGAATTAAACATGGGAACGTGCCTGTTGGGACATTGGGAGAAAACCAATTACTTACAGGTATCAATAAATGGGCACATGTTTAAAGTTTCACTTAGAGTAGCTTAGAGTTAGAGAGAGACTACTGATGAATTATGGTTTCAACTTGGTGTGTTTTGTAATCCAAGGTCCGGGTTACCAGGCTTCCAGACTTGAAGATGTCAGTTAACGAATACGACGTTCAATCTGAGGTTTTGCCTACAGGTCTGGGAACTGACAATGCAGAACATAGAACACAACTTCAGAAGCTGTGCAGCCACATGAACATATTGGACATGCAGCAAACTTGGAGCCCTTGTAAGAATTTACAAGGTTTTTTGAGCATACACTTTATGAAAAAAGAATGCTACAATTAAGGAGATGTTTTCATGATTGATATTACTGACTGTGTGTTTCGTTTGAACACAGAAACAATAGTGTTTGTAATATGTCTGCATTCCTGTGACTGTCTGTAGTGGGTCTGGGATGGTAGTGACTTTCCACAGCAGCTCCTGCAGTGCTGTGCTTACTGTTGATATCAATATTATGACTACCGCTCTCACAGCATCAGGGCTGTCCCTCCAGCATTCCTTCCCCCACCTTCACCAATAGCTGTGGGTGGGCATGATCTTGGGAGGGACTATGGCCAGGACAGCTGACCCAGGCTGACCAAGGAGATATTCCATACCCTATGACATCAGCTCAGTAATATAAACTGGGGGAGAGGAGCAGGAAGGGGAGGCGAGATGCATTTCTGGCCTTCCCAAAGCAACCGCTACGCGTACCGCAGCCCTGCTTCTCGGGAGGTGGCCGGACATCGCTGCTGATGGGAAGTGGAGAGGAACAGCTTTATCTGCTTCTGCTTTGCTTCCCGCGCGCGCGGCTTTGCTGCTTCTTTATTAAACTGCTTTTATCTCAACCCACGAGACTCCCATCTTATTTTCTCCCCTTCCCTGGCTTGCTGAGGAGGTGGGGGACAGAGTGGTGTGGTGGGCACCTGGCATCCAGCCAGGCTCAAACTACCACACCTACTTACCACTGTAGTTGGGGTCTGTGTACCTGCTTTCTTGTAGTGTCCACACGCAGTGGCATAACTTCTACTGGCAGCCTGTGTGTTTTCAATGGGAACTGAGCAGCCCAAGTGCATGGGATTGGAGATAAGTCCCACACGAAAGCAGCTGCAAATGTGACACAGTGCAAGATGATAGACTACAATGGGCCCTACTTACCACTATAGGTGGAGTCTGCCTTCCTGCTTTCTTGTATCTCCCATACTCAGTGGTAGAGCTTAACCGACAACATGTATTTTTTCAATGGGAGCTGAGGAGTCCCAGTGAGTGGGAATGGAGATAGTTCCCTCAGGAAATCAGCTGCAAATGTGACACAGTGCTGGCTGATAGACTGCATGGGGACATCACAGCACACGTGGGCACTGCAATGGGGTTCAGTGACATTGCCGCACATGTGGCAATTGCAGAGAGACTCTGTGACATCACAGCAGACGTGGGCATGGCAAAAGTGCTCTATAACATCACATCACCTCTAGACGCTGCAACAGTTCTCTGTGACATCACAGCACATCTGGGTACTGCATCCAGGCTGTGTGACATCATAGAATCCTAGAATGGTAGGGGTTGGAACGGACCATTAGAGATCATCTAGACCAACCCTCTGCCCCACAATCAAGTTCATATACTGCACTTCGGAGCCTGTTCAGGGTTTTTTCCCAAGAGGAAGTAAATACTTATACACATCTTGTTTTCCCATCACATGCATGTTTGGATTTGGTTCAGGAACCTCGTAGGGTTTTCCATACGTAGTTACTGACATTCCACTTCGAGCTTTCACTCTTATTTTTGTAGCAATGCAAGTGGAAGTGCCTGAGGCCATTTCAATTTA
The DNA here is from genome assembly GCF_028858725.1 of Colius striatus. Lineage (NCBI taxonomy): Eukaryota > Metazoa > Chordata > Aves > Coliiformes > Coliidae > Colius > Colius striatus. The sequence continues at coordinate 1,818,578 of NW_026908523.1, read as the reverse complement.
GCATCCTGACAGATTTTTCTAATCTCTCTTTTTAGGGTCTGATTCATTCTTTCCACTTTTCCACTCAATTGCTGTCTCCAAGGGGCATGTAAATCCCAGGAAATTCCTAGGACTTGGCTTACCTCTTGTACCACATTGGCCATGAGATGTGGTCCTCTGTCTGAAGATATTCCAAATGGAACTCCAAACCTTGGAATAATTTCTTGCAGGAGCCATTTAACTGTTTCTGTAGCTTGATTGGTGCGCCAGGGAAAGACTTCTGGCCATCCTGAAAAGGTGTCAACCCCAACCAACACATATTTATATCCATTTCATTTAGGTAATTCTGTAAAATCAATTTGCCAATAATCTCCTGGTTCCACTCCAATTTTTATTTTGCCCATCTGTGCCCTTTTTTTTACTATTGGATTGTTCTTTAAACAAATTTCACATTTCACAATTACTCATTTGGCCATTTCCAACATTTTATTGATATTACACTTCTTTTCAGAAGCTGAGTCATAGCTTCTGCACCCCAATGACACTCCCTGTGCTTTGTTTGCAAAATCTCTCTCATGACTAAGGGAGGCGACACTACCTGACCTGTACTTGTCGTCCACCATCCTTCTGAATTTTTCTCTGCATTTAGTAACTCAGACAATTTCTCATCCTCCCCGGAATGTTTTGGTGGCTCCCTAGGAAGTGCTACTGTTCTGGTGGGGATGATTGCCATTTGTGAGACTGTGTGTTGTGCTATTTTACTCTCCTTGAGTTCCCTGTCTGATGTACTTTACAGTGCATGATTGCCACTTGAACTGGTTCCTGCACTGCCACTAGCAGTTGCAAGATTTCCTTTTGATGCTTATTGTTTGTTCCCTGGGAAGACAGTAGTCCTCTTTCTTTCCACAGGGTGCCATGGACCTGACTACTCCAAAAGCATATTTTGAATCAGTCCAAATACTAACTCGTTTTCCTTTACTGAATTCCAAAGCACTTGTCAATGCAATCAGTTCTGCCTTCTGTGCAGAAGTTGTGCTTGGCAATGCATTTGCTTCTATTATCATGTTTTCAGTTGTTACCACATATCCTGCATGGCGAGTTCCATTCATGACAAAGCTGCTGCCACCTGTGAACAGTTCCCATTCAGGGTTTTCAAGAGGATCATCCTTCAGGTCCTCTCTGCTGGAATATGTATGTTCAATGGTTGCAATGCAGTCATGTTCCAGCTGTTGCTCTTCCTGTGAAGTGCTCAGAAACACTGCGGGATTTAGAAGGTGAGTTGTTTTCAACACCACATCATCCTGCTCAGTGAGAATTACCCGGTATTTCATCATTTGGCTCGGGGATAACCAATGTCCCCCCTTTTGCTCCAAGACTGTGGTTACCATATGTGGGACACAGACTGTAACAGTCCTTCCCAAGGTCAGCTTTCTTGCTTCTTGGATCAGTGTGACAGTTGCACCTACTGCTCGCAGGCAGGAAGGTCATCCCTTGCTCACCAAGTCCAGTTGTTTGGAAAAATATCCCACCAGTCTCTTCCAGCTTCCTAGTTTCTGTGTCAGAACTCCTAGAGACAAATGCTGGTTTTCATGAACAAATAACTGAAAGTCTTTGGTTCAATCTGGCAAGCCTAAGGCTGGGGCTGTCAGCAGAGCTATTTTAAGCTTCCGGAAAGCTTCCTGCTGTTCTTTGCCCCATGTAAAAGGGTAGATTTTTGGGCTTCATATAATGGTTTGACTATAAGACCATAATCCATGATCCAGAGCCTGCACCATCCTGTCATTCCCAAAAATGCCAGCAACTCCTGCACAGTGTGTGGTTCCAGAATAGCACAAATCGCTTCCTTTCCATTTGTGCCCAGCCTCCGTTCTCCTTTTGAAATTTCAAGGCCCAAATATATCACTCTTTGGCTGCTATTTGAGCTTTTTCTTTTGATACCTTGTACCCGTTTAATCCCCCAAAGTTTAAAAGTTCAATGTTACTTGTATGCAGGCTGACCTTTCCCTTGTGGCAATTAGGGTGTCATCCACATATTGGAGAAGCAGATGCTCTGGTCTCAGTTTCACTGTCTTTTCATTAGTCCAGAGTTCCAGTTCTTTTGCCAGTTGTCTTCCAAAGATAGTCGGGCTGTTCTTGGATCCTTGGGGTAGCCGTGTCCATGTTAACTGCACCTTGCGTCCTGCTTGGGGGCTTTCCCACTCAAAAGCAAATAGTTCACGACTTTCCTTTTCCAAAGGGATACAAAAGAAAGCATCTTTTAAATCAAGCACTGTAAACCACTGATCATTTTCTCTCAGAGCTGTGAGTAAGGTATATAAATTTGCTACAACTGGATGTATATCTTTCACAATCTGATTTATGGGCCTTAAGTCCTGAACTAACCTATACTCTCCATTCAGTTTCCGTACTGGTAAAATAGGTGTGTTATCCTCTGACTGACATTCTTCTAGAATTTGATAGTTCAGAAATTTGTCAATTGGTACTTTTAATCCTTGTTTTGCCTCAGGTTTTATTGGGTATTGTCTCACCCTGACCGATTTTACTTTTTTTTTTATTTCAATTTTTACTGGTTGTGTCAATTGCGATTTTCCTGGAATCTCAGTTTCCCACACGATTGGGATCGCTGCATTCTCCACTTCTGGAGGTAATTCTAGCACCTTTAGTTTTTCTTTTATCATCAATATTTGTCCTGTCTTTGATGTAAATATTTTTAGTAACAAGTCTCCCTTTTCAAAGAAAATTTGTGCATTTAATTTAGGCAACAAGTCCCTCCCCATCAGGGGTATGGGACATTCTGGAACATACAAAAATTCATATGTTATCACTTTATTGCCAAATTGCAAATTTAAGGGTTGCAAAAATGGACCATTTTCCTCTTTCCCTGTGGCTGCCACAATATTTGCAGTTTTAGTTCCTTTTGTGCCTCTACATGTATTTAAAACTGAATGCATTACTCCCATGTTTATATTGGGTTCTGTTCTCTGTTGGGTTTTTTTTCCCTTTTTTTTGGTGGGGTTTTTTTCCTCTTTTGTTTTTTTTTTATCTTTCCAACTTTATCTGGATGCTCCTTATAGTATTGATCAGTTGATTTTTTCTCAGAGAATGAAATCAGAAGGTGAGAAAGGCACTTTCATGTGTACTGGCTCACCCTGCCCAACCCCTTGCCTTAATGGGGCAATTATATGCTGTTTGACTTTAGAATTTAAGGGGATCTTTAAGGTGGTTATTAAATGAGTACAGCATTGAGTGCTCATGGACACCAATGAGGAAGATTCCGTGTCAGAGTCCTCGTTTTTCCACATTACTATTATCTGAACAGGGCTGGGAGCCCTCCCTAGAACCAGCCCTCCAGGATGTATCCTTGTCAGGTTGCTGGGTCCCTGTTCAGGTTCATGTTGGGGAGCGGGTAAGTGAGAGGGGGTGTATATATTGGAACAGATCTTCCCCCTTAAGGGTCAAATGTTTAAGACACATTTTTGCTGCAGTGCATGGGGAGCAATGGTTTTGAACCTTTTGTTTTTCTACTGTGAGTGACATTACCCAATTTGTTCATTCAGATTAAGGTCCTCTGGAGAGCCTGTTCCAGTGCTTCACCTTCCTCTTCCACGGACGTTTGACATCACAGCACATCTGAACACTGCAACAGTGCCCTGTGACATCACAGGATGTGTGGGCCCTGTAACAGGGCTCTGTGATATCACAGCACTCCAGGGCACTGCAAGAGTGTTCTGTGACATCACAGCACAAATGGACATTGTTACAGTGCTCTGTGACCTTACAGCACATCTGGGCACTGCAAGAGTGCTCTGTGACATCACAGCAAATCTGGGAACTGCAGTGGGAGTCTATTACATCCAGCACATCTGGGCACTGCAAGAGTTCTCTGCGACATCACATTTGGGAACTGCAACAGGGCTGTGTGATATTGCAGCACATGTTGGTACTGCAACGGGGCTCTGTCATTGCAGCACATGGAGGAATTGCAGAGAGGCTGTGTGACATCACAGCTCATCTGGGCACTGCTACAGTGCTCTATAACATCACATCACCTCTGGACGCTGCAACAGTGCTCCATGACATCACAGCACATGTGGGTACTGCATCCAGGCTGTGTGACATCATAGAATCCTAGAATGGTAGGGGTTGGAACGGACCATTAGAGATCATCTAGACCAACCCCCTCCTCCAGAATCAAGTTCACCTAGGTCAGGTCGCACAGGAACGTGTCCAGGCTTATGCTGAAGTCGTCCAAGGAAGGACACTCCAAAAACCCTGTGGGCAACCTGTTCCAGTGCTCCGTCTTCCTCTTCCGCGGACGTTTGACATCACAGCACAACTGAACACTGCAACAGTGCTCTGTGACATCACAGGACATGTGGGCACTGTAACAGTGCTCTGTGACATCACAGCACAGGTGCGCACTGCAACAGGAGTGTGTAATACAACAGCCCATCTGGGCTTTGCAGCGGCGCTGTGTGACATGACAGCACTTTTGGGCACTGTAGCAGTGCTCTAAGACTTCACATCATATCTGGGCACTGAAACGGGACTCTGTGGCATCACAGCACATGTTGGCACTGCAACAGTGCTTTGTGACATCACAGCACAACTAGGTACTGCAACACAGCTGTGTGACATTGCAGGAGATGTGGGCATTGCAGAGGATGTGCTGTGTGTGTTGCATCACAGCACATCTGGGCACCACTACACTGCTCTGTGACATCATTGCTTATCTAGGCACTGGAATGGGGCTCTGTGACATCACATCACATCCGGACACTGCGGCAGTATTCTGTGACGTCACATCACCTTTGGGCACAGCAACAGTGCTGTGTGACATCACAGGACGTCTGGGCACTGTGGCAGTGCTCTAAGGCTTCACATAATATCTGGGCACTGAAACAGGACTCTCTGACATCACAGCACATCTGGGCACTGCAACAGTGCTCTATAACATCTTATCTCAACTGCACACTGCTACAGTGCTCTGTGACATTACAAGACATCTGAGCACTCAATCACTGCTGTGATATATAACAGCATCACTAGGCACTGGCACGGTGCTCTGTGACATCACAGCACATCTGGGAAAGGCAGCAGTGCTCTGTGACATCACAGAACATGTGCACAGTGCAACAGGACTGTGTAACACAACAGCACATCTGGGCTTTGCAGCAGGGCTGTGTGACATGACAGCACATCTGGGCACTGCAATAGTGCTCTGTGACATCACAGGACTAAAAAAGGTGCCTGAAATGGATGCAAAAAGCCTTAAAAAACCCTTAAAAGTGACTAAAAATCACTCAAAATGAGCCAAAATGACCCAAAAAAAATCTCTTAGACACAGATTCAAAGAAATTACTCAAAAAATGACCCAAAAGTGCCTCAGAACGACCCAAAAATGCCTCAGAATGACCCACAAAGAGACACAAAATGGTGCCAGAAATGGATGCAAAAAGGGCTTTAAAAACCACTTAAAAGTGACTCAAAATCACTCAAAATGACCCAAAATGACCCAAAAAATCCTCTTAAACACAGATCCAAAGAAATGACCTAAAAAATGACCCAAAAGTGCCTCAGAACAACCCAAAAATGCCTCAAAAACCCAACAGAAAATGGCGCCAGAAATGGATGCAAAAAGGCCTTAAAAAACCACTTAAAAGTGACTCAAAATCACTCAAAATGACCCAAAATGACACAAAAAAACCTCTTAAACACAGATCCAAAGAAATGACTCAGAAAATGACCCAAAAGCGCCTCAGAACAACCCAAAAATGCCTCAAAACCCCCCCATGAAATGGCGCCCGCCAAGAGACTCAACATGGCGCCTGAAACGGGCTCAAAACGGCCCCGAAACCGCCTCAAATCGCCCCAAAACCTCCCTTCCCCCCCCCCCCCAGTGGGTCCAGGCCGATGCCCCCGAAGTCCTTTGCCTCCAGGAGACCAAATGTGGGTCCAAGTCGGTGCCAGAGGAGCTGCAGAGCCTCGGGGCCTTCCCTCACCAGCACAGCCCCAGCAACCGGCCCGGCTACAGCGGCGTGGGGCTGCTCAGCAGGACCAAACCCCCGGCTGTCACCTATGGCATGGGTGAGTAGCCAAAGCTGGGGCGCTGCTGGCCATTTCCAGGCCCTGGGTGGCCGCCACAGGCTCGCGGGAGACATTTTGAGGCCTTCAGTGGCCATTTGGGGCCTTCAGGAGCCATTTTGAGGCCTTAAGTGGCCATTTGGGGGCTTAAGTGGCCATTTTGAGGCCTTAAGTGGCCATTTGGGGCCTTCAGTGGCCATTTTCAGGCCTTAAGTGGCCATTTGGGGCTCTTAATGGCCACCAGAAGCTCTCAGGAGCCATTTTGAGGCCTTAAGTGCCATTTGGGGCCCTTCAGTGGCCATGTTGGGCCTTAAGTGGCCATTTGGGGCCCTTCACTGGCCATTTGGGGCCCTTTAGGAGCCATTTTTAGGCCTTAAGTGGGCATTTTGAGGCCTTAAGTGGCCATTTGGGGCCCTCAGGAGCCATTAAAGCCACAAAAGTGACGTTTTAGGCCTCTAAAGTGACTCTTTAGGCCAGTAAAATGACTTTTTAGGCCAAAAAGTGACTTTTTGGGCCTCTAAATTGACTTTTTGGCCAGTAAAGTGACTTTTTAGGCCTCTAAAGTCCATTTTTGAGACTCTAAAGCCCCTTTTTGACCTCTAAAGTGACTTTTTAGGCCTCTAAAGCCCCTTTTTGGGCAATAAAATGACTTTTAGAGCCATTAAAGTGACTCTTTAGACCTCTAAACCCTCTTTTTAGCTACTAAAGTATCTTTTTAGGCCTCTAAAGTGACTTTTGGGACACTACAGTGACTTTTTGGCTACAAAAGTGACTTCTTAGGCCTCTAGAGCCCCTTTTTGGCCACTAAAGTGACTTTTTGGGCCACTAAAGTGACTTTTTGGGCCTCTAAAGCCCCTTTTTAGGCCTCTAAATGTCTTTTTAGGCCATTAAAGTCCCTTTTGGCTACGAAAGTGACTTTTTAGACCTCTAAACCCCCTTTTTGAGCTACTAAAGCCCCTTTTTGACCTCTAAAGTCCCTTTTTGGGCCCCTAAAGTGACTTTTTTGGCCACTAAAGGACCTTTTTGGCTACTAAAGTGACTTTTTGAGCCACTAAAGTGTATTTTTAGGCCACTGGACCCCATTTTTGACCTCTAAAGTGACTTTCTGAGCCACTAAAGTGCCTTTTTAGGCCATTAAAGTTGATTTTTGAGGACTAAAGTGACTTTTTGGGCCTCTAGAGCCCCTTTTTGGGCCCCTAAAGCCCCTTTTTATCCCCGTCTGTGTGTCCCCTTGCCAGGTGACCCCGAGCTGGACGCCAAGGGCCGCGTGCTGACGGCCGAGTTCCCTGCCCTGCGTGTCGTCTGCGTCTACGTGCCCAACTCCAGGTGAGGCCTGGGCGGCCTGAGCTTCCGGCAGGCCTGGGACGAGCGCTTCCACTCCTTCGTGTCCCAGCTGGACCAGTCCAAACCGGTCGCCATCTGCGGCGACCTCAACGTCGCCCACCAGCCCTTGGACCTGAGGAACCCGTCGGGGAACAAGAGGAGCCCCGGGTTCACGCGGGAGGAGAGGGAGGCGTTCGGGGAGCTGCTGGGGGCGGGCTTCCTCGACAGCTTCTAGGTGTTTAACCCATCACTGCCCAACGCCTTCACCTTCTGGACCTACCTGAGCGGGGCCAGGGCCAGGAATGTGGGCTGGAGGCTGGATTACTGCCTGTGGTCCCAGAGGGACAGGAAGGATCTGTGCGACAGCAGGATCGAGCAGCGGGCCAAAGGCAGCGACCACTGTCCCGTGGGGATCTACCTGGCACTGGAGGGGGCAGGCTGAGGGGCAAAAATGGGGCGGGAATGGGGCAAAAATGGGTCAAAATGGAGGGAAATGGGGGGAAATGGGGCAGAAATGGGGCAAAATGGGGTGGAAATGGGGCAGAAATGGGGCAAAATGGAGGGAAATGGTTCAAAAATGTCTGAAAATGGGAGGAAATGGGTCAAAAATGGCTGAAAGTGCGATAAAATTGGAGGATAATGGAATAAATGGGTCAAAAATGGGTCAAAATGGGTAAAAAATGGGGGAAAATGGAATAAATGGGTCAAAAATGGGGGGAATGGGTCGAAATGGGTCAAAAATGGCTGAAAGTGGGATAAAATTGGAGGATAATGGAATAAATGGGTCAAAAATGGGTCAAAATGCATCAAAAATGGGATAAAAGTGGGAGATACTGGGATAAATGGGGGGAAATGGGTCGAAAATGAGTCAGAAATGGCTGAAAATGGAGGGAAATGGGTCAAAACTGGGGGGAAATGGGTCGAAAATGGGTCAAATGGCTCAAAATGGGTCAAAAATGGGGGGAAATGGGTAAAAAATGGCTGAAAGTGGTATAAAATTGGAGGATAATGGAATAAATGGGTCAAAAATGGGTCAAAATGGGTAAAAAATGGGGGAAATGGAATAAATGGGGTCAAAAATGGGTCAAAAATGGTGGGAATGGGTCGAAATGGGTAAAAAATGGGTCAAAAATGGCTGAAAGTGGGATAAAATTGGAGGATAATGCAATAAATGGGTAAAAAATGGGTCAAAATGGGTCAAAAATGGGTCAAAATGGGTCAAAAATGGCTGAAAGTGGTATAAAATTGGAGGTTAATGGAATAAATGTGGTAAAAAATGGGTCAAAATGGGTCAAAACTGGCTGAAAATGGGATAAAATTGGGGGATAATGGAATAAATGGTTCAAAAATGGGTCAAAACTGGCTGAAAGTGGGATAAAAAACCAAAACCCCTTCCCAGTCCCTCCCAGTTCCCTTCAATTTGTCCCAGTCCCCTCCCAATTGATCCCAGTTCATCCCAGTCCCCTCCCAGTTCATCCCAGTTGCTCCCAGTTCCCTCCAGTTCCCCTCAGTTCCCTCCCAGTTCATCCCAGTTGCTCCCAGTTCCCTCCAGTTCCCCTCAGTTCCCTCCCAGTTCATCCCAGTCCCCTCCCAGTTGCTCCCACTTCCCTCCCAGTGCCCTCTCAGCTCATTCCAGTTGCTCCCAGTTCCCTCCCAGTTCCTCCCCAGTTCATCCCAGTTCCTTCCCAGTTGCTCCCAGCCCCCTCAGTCCCCCCCAGCTCATCCCAGTTGCTCCCAATTCCCTCCCAGTTGCTCCCAGTTCCCTCTCAGTGCCCTCCCAGCTCATCCCAGTTGCTCTCAGTTCCCTCCCAGATGCTCCCAGTTCCCTCTCAGTGCCCTCCCAGCTCATCCCAGTTGCTCCCAGTTCCCTCCCAGTTGCTCCCAGCCCCCTCAGTCCCCCCCAGCTCATCCCAGTTGCTCCCAATTCCCTCCCAGTTGCTCCCAGTTCCCTCTCAGTGCCCTCCCAGCTCATCCCAGTTGCTCTCAGTTCCCTCCCAGATGCTCCCAGTTCCCTCTCAGTGCCCTCCCAGCTCATCCCAGTTGCTCCCTGTTATAGAGGAATCAGCCTCTAAAGCTTTCTTAACCAAACAGAATTTTATTAAACCAATTGTAGCAAGCGATAAAAGGGCAAACAGCGCTGGGTGACCGGGGGAAGTGCAACAGTTCCGCCACGGCACACACATTCATTCTTTGCATGTCCTTATATATGTTTTCCCCCCCTTCATGGGCTCGGACACTTTGACGAATGGGTCAGTTGGTCAGTCGACAGTGTCCACGCGTCCTCCTTGCTCATCTACCGGCTCCAGATTGGTGAAAAATGTTGCTGGGTGTTCCTGCCTTTGAAGTTTCGCTATTTTGTTGCACCTTCCCAGCGCTGCCCAGGTGTTGGCTTAACCACTTAACTACTATTACAAGACATAATAAAACTTACACAAACAGAGTCATTGCTTATAACAACATGCACAACACAACTGAATCCCACTCGATTTGCTCAACAATAACAATTTTTACCATTACTTATTACAATTCCCCCCTTTCCTTTTCACTCATTTATTTGTTGATCAAATCGAGTTACTGCGTCTCGGGCTAATAAGGCCATTTCGGCTTCTTCATTAGTACCACGTTTCTGTAGCAGCATAAGGTGTGCTTGCTCTATACGATTTTTAATTAGTTCAATAAATCGATTTAGAATACAGGGTCCAAAGGTTGGTGTAAGGTAAGGAGGATTAGGGAGAGTGACCCAGCCCCTGGTTGGCTGAAAAGTCTGCCAGCGAAGTCTCATTTTGTTGAGGATTGTTCTATTTAACGGAGCTACTTCATTTTAGAAGTTTTCAGAGGCACTTGCTGATCCCCACAAGGATACCCCCCTGCCTTACCCTGGGCCTATTCCGTTGCTTTAGAATAGCCGGGTGAGTTATCTTCTCGGCAGCAGTTGTAGTCTTCAGGGGACTGCCTCCTAAATTCTCTCCTTGTTCTGCCACAATCCACTTTCCAATACTCAACCCAATAGGGTTATTTTCGAATACAAAGGCTTAGCCACTGTCCCGAATCCCCACAAAGTTTGGAATGTTCCCTGTATCTTTTCTTACCAAAATACTTCTTATACTTTCTCTTAGTTATCTCCCAAATGCCTGAACTTATAGTCTAGAAGGTACCTAAATAGTTTGCTACACTCTATATCCCTAGTTATAAATTCCTCCTCTAATTGTGGAACCGTTTTGTACCGACCTCCTCTACAGTATTCGTTATCTAAGGTTTCAAGCTTTTTCACTGCTGTATCCCGCACCCGTTACACACGCGACATACCCACAGATTGCATTGCTTACATACATGACATGCGATGTGCGACTTATATGATTCTTTACAATTGTCCATAAGAAGCCTAGTATCCAGGGCTATGCGTCGCGTCTCTGTTTCCTCTTGAGAGTCAGCTTCAAATCGTCCGGTTTCCCGGCGACCTCCCAGTCTGTGTGCAGGACAGGACCCTTTATCCAACTAGCGTGTGTCCAACCTCTTTCCGCGGTGCAGACTGCAGTATCTGTGGTAAGTAAAACAAGGAAAGGTCCCTCCCAGCGAGGGGTTAACGATGATTCCTTCCATGTCTTTATGAGTACCTGATCTCCTGGTTTAATACTATGTATTGCTATATCTGAAGGTGGTCTCTGAACCACCAGGCCTCGCTTTAACAGTTCTTGCCTCCTTTTCATGAGCTCTATAAGGTATTCTTGCAACATCTTTTCTTCCACTTTAGGATGTTCTATTGGTTTTTCCAAATCATAGGGCACTCCGTATAACATTTCAAAGGAAGAAAGTCCTGTATCAGCCCTCGGTTGTGTCCTTATGTTCAAGAGGGCTAAGGGGAGACACTTCACCCAACTCATTTTGGTCTCTATCATTAATTTGGTTAGGCGCTTTTTAATTTCCCCATTCATCCTTTCAACTTTCCCTGAGCTTTGGGGGTGCCAAGGAGTATGATACTCCCATTTAGTTCCCAGAGCTTCTAACGTTTCTCGAATTATTTTGGAAGTAAAATGAGGCCCTCTGTCCGAATCGATAGCTGACATGACTCCATATCTAGGTATGATATGTTCTAATAATATTTTTACTACCGTCCTTGCAGTGGCCCGAGCTACTGGGAAAGCCTCTACAAAGTGAGTTAGGTGATCTATAAAAACTAGGAGATACTTATATCTGCCTACCTTCGGTAACTCCATAAAGTCTACCTGAATCCTTTCGAATGGCTTCTTGGCTAGTTGCCTTCCCCCAGGGACTCTTTCCCTAAGGTGCTGTTTATTTATCCTTTGACATGTTAAACATTCTCCAACAATTCTTTTTGCTAGATCATACACCCCCAGGGTCATATATTTATTGGCAAATTGATCTACTAGAGCCTGCACTCCCCAATGGGTTTGCCTATGAAACTCTCTCAAAACTCGCCAAGCTACTCCTTTTGGGAGCATTTCTCTCTCATCAGGTAACCACCACTTTCCTTCTCGTTCAACTACTCCCATTTGCTCCAGTTTTCCTTTTTCCTGATTTGTGAATTTCATAGCATACTTAGTTTGTACAGGATCTTGTTCAATTGCTTTTATCACCAGTAACGCAGCTTTCTTAGCTTCCTCGTCTGCTAAATTGTTCCCTCTTATTTGTGTGGAGGTTCCCTTTCGATGGCCCTTTACATAAACTACCGCAATTTGTTTGGGCCCTCTTAATGCCTCCAAAGTTTGCTTTATTAAGGTCTCATGTATTAATCCCTTACCTTGAGAATTCATTAGGCCCCTCTCTTCCCAAATTTTTCCGAACGTGTGAACTACCCCAAATGCATATTTAGAATCTGTAAATATTGTTCCTCTCTTATCTTTTAACAACTGTAATGCCCTCAATACTGCGAATAGTTTGCAGGCTTGTGCCGACCAACTTATATTAAGGGGGCCTGATTCTTTAATTGTCCAACTGCTCCCGTCTATTATAGCGTATCCTGACTTCCTTTTCCCGTTCACTATCTGGGATGATCCATCTACGAACAATTTCTCTCCACATAACAACTCCTCTTCCTCTAAATCCTCCCTTATCTTGGTTTGATATTCTATTACCCTGATACAATCATGGGAAAGAGATTCGCTCGGTTCTCCATACAAAAATTGAGCTGGATTTTGCAAATTAGTTGTTTCAAGCTCTAACTTGGGAGAGTGCAATAAGATCCCTTCATATTTCAGTAACCTGGCATCCGTAATCCATTTATCAGCTTTCTGCTGTAATACTCCTCGTATATTATGAGGGGTGTATACCTTTAATTCTCCTCCCATCGTTATTTTTCCAGCTTCTTCGACTAAGAGGGCAGTAGCAACTATGGCCTGTAAACAAGTAGGCCAACCACGACTAACTGGATCTAATAACTTGGAATAATACCCCACGGGTTTCTTGTTACCTGCCCATTCCTGCGTTAGGACCCCGAAGGCTGTTCCACCCTCTGTGTTAACAAATAGATAGAAAGGCCTCCAGGTATTCACCAGACTCAATACTGGGGCATTTACTAAATCAGTTTTTAAATTCTCTAATTGCTCGTCATCCTCTGTATTCCATTTCATCAGACCTTCCCTTAGCAACTCGTCCAACCCTTTCTCCTGCCAATCTTCCAACTTTTCTAACTTCTTTCTAATATCCGGCCATGACTTTGCCACAAACTGAGTTTTTAGAAGGGCTTGCCCGACCGGCGTCATAGGGTCTATCCCAGAATAAAGCTGCAAGCTCTTTCTTAATCTTTCTAACCATTCTGTGGGAGTCTCATCTTTCTTTTGTTGTTCATTAAAGGCTTTATTTATGTTCTGCCCTCGAGGGACCGATTCCTTAATCCCCTGTACGACTATAGTGCGGAGATCTCCCATATGGCCTCTGTGTTCCGGGTTTTGATTATCCCAATTAGGGTGCTGCTGGGGCCACTTAATGTCAGCAGCCGGCCCCTGTTGGTGTTGCTGGTCCCAGACTCTCATCCCAGACCTTCGGATCATCTCCCGCTCTTCCACAGTAAATAGTATCCCTAAAATGGCTTGCAGTTCATCCCAGGTATATAGGTTAGGTCCTAGAAACTGGTCTATCCTTTCCGAAACTCCTAAGGGATCCTCTAACAAACTCCCCATTTCCTTCTTAAACTCTCTTACATCCCCCGAGTTTAAAGGCACTGACACAAATCCCAACATGGGTTGTGGGCCTCCCATTGCTGTTTCTCTTAGTGGGTATGGCCCTGTTTTCGATGATGTTTGTAGCCCCGTTTCTGATGTTATTTGCTGTCTAGCCCGACTCCTCGTGAGTCTTCGGGTCCCTCCCACTGTCCCCGAAGAATCGGGATCCTCCTCAGGGGCTGAAGGCACAAGGGGAGAGGGAGGTCCTGGATTTTCTACCGGCGGGGGATCATAGGGAGGGGGAGGGGGTGGAGGTTCCTCAGGGACCCTCTTCTTACGGCCAGATTTATTTTCACCTAGAGTGAAAATCCCAGCACGAGTAGCAGAAGATAGCCAACAACGCGCATACTCGCTCTCCTCAGAATTAAAGGGCTCCTTATCATTTACATAAAGGTTTAGAGCCTGACAAATCCAATTGTCATATGTCCCAAAAATTGGCCAACACAAGTGATCTGGTCTAATTTGCTGGTTTCCCCAGACACATATGCAATAATAAACCATCTTTTCCCTACTTTTGTTTCTTGTGCAAGGCGCACTTTCCCATTGCCTGAGCATAAGGCCCAATGGGGAATCTTGGGGAATATCTGGTAACCTCTCCTTGGGTCCCTTCCCCATGAGATCAGAAGGCTTGCTCTTCTTCTGTCCCATCTTCCGGAGTGCCTTCTTACACACACACACACGCACCCCTCATTCGTGGCTCACGCCCTCGCGGGCAATGAGAACCGCACTACAAGAGAGTCCTGCCCTGCCTCGAGGCAGGGTCCACACTCACTTCGCTTCCCCAAGGGGGGCGTCTCACTCAAGCACACTCCAGGAAACCCACCCCAACCGAACGGAATCCTTACCCTCTCTGGGGTCTTCGTCCAGTCCTGAACGGAATCCTTACCCTCCCTGGGGTCTTCGTCCAGTCCTGAACGGAATCCTTACCCTCCCTGGGGTCTTTGTCCGGTTCTTCGTGCACAAAGTTTACGGGGTTCAATTCTTTGCCCAATTATCGAAATTTAGGGTTCGGAATTCAAGGGCCTCGAGGAGTCCCCAACTCACCCCGGGATCGTCAAAAAAAGACGAGGCGCGCCGTCCCGATGTGCGAGGGTCCTCCACCGAAGCTCGAGAATCCGAGTCACGGCACCAAATTGTTATAGAGGAATCAGCCTCTAAAGCTTTCTTAACCAAACAGAACTTTATTAAACCAATTGTAGCAAGCGATAAAAGGGCAAACAGCGCTGGGTGACCGGGGGAAGTGCAACAGTTCCGCCACGGCACACACATTCATCCTTTGCATGTCCTTATATATGTTATCCCCCCCTTCATGGGCTGGGACACTGCGACGAATCGGTCTCTGGTTGGTCAGTTGACAGTGTCCACGCCTGGTCCTTGCTCATCTACCAGCTCCAGATTGGTGAAAAATGTTGCTGGGTGTTCCTGCCTTTGAAGTTTCGCTATTTTGTTGCACCTTCCCAGCGCTGCCCAGGTGCTGGCTTAACCACTTAACTACTATTACAAGACGTAATAAAACTTACACAAACAGAGTCATTGCTTATAACAACATGCACAACACAACTGAATCCCACTCGATTTGCTCAACAATAACAATTTTTACCATCACCCATTACACTGGGATCCATGTCCATTCTCCCTTAACCACTCCTCGACAAGACCCCAGCTACAGTAGTAAGTAGGTCCCCATGCAGTCTATCAGCCAGCACGGTGTCACATTTGCAGCCCCTTTCCTGTGGGAGCTATCTTTAATATCACACTTCTTTTCCTCAGCTCCCATTGAAAAAATACATGTGTCTGTTAAGTTATGCCACTGAGTATGGGAGCTACAAGAAAGCAGGAAGGCAGACCCCAGCTACAGTAGTAAGTAGGTCCCCATGCAGTCTATCAGCCAGCACAGTGTCACATTTGCAGCTCCTTTCCTGTGGGAGCTATCTTAAATACCACACTTTTTCTCCTCAGCTCCCATTGAAAAAATACATGTGTATGTTAAGTTATGCCACTGAGTATGGGAGCTACAAGAAAGCAGGAAGGCAGACCCTGCCGCGAAGTTTTCGGCTCTTGGCCTGAAAAACCCAGACTTGAAGCCTGAAACCCAGGCACGAAGGCCTGAAACCCAGGCACGAAGCCCTGAAACCCAGGCACGAAGGCCTGAAACCCAGGCTCGAAACCCTGAAACCGAGGCACAAAAGCCTGAAAAACCCAGGCACAAAGGCCTGAAAAACCCAGGCACGAAGCCTACTTCATGCGGCGATCAACCCAGGGTCCGATTCTCAGCTGGGTGGGAAGAAATCAGTCCTACTCAATGTGAGTGATAGCAGAAATCTTCTTCTTCATTGAGAGCAAGCTCTAACTTATATACACAGCAGCTTCAAAGCTAGCTCAGCAACAGCAGCTAATAGATTACATTCTTATGCTCATCCTACTTGCGGTTTCTGCGATAAGCAAGCTCCCTCACATTTTCCCATCTTGTTTTTCCCCCGTAGTTGTTTTCCACCTTGGGCTGTTACCTCGTTAGCTGAAAACAGCCCGACCTTGAAGGAAGAGAAAGCGGCCTGCTGTCTGCGTGACAGCAACTGCTTTAACCATGGCTCTGACTCTGGTCTTGATTGTGCATTAAATTCATATAACTGGAACTCAGATTGCCTTGCCCCATCGGGCCTAACATTATACCCTGGGATCCATGTCCATTCTCCCTTAACCACTCCTCGACAAGACCCCAGCTACAGTAGTATGTAGGTCCCCATGCAGTCTATCAGTCAGCACGGTGTCACATTTGCAGCTGCTTTCCTGTGGGAGCTATCTTCAATACCACACTTTTTCTCCTCAGCTCCCATTGAAAAAATACATGTGTCTCTTAAGTTATGCCACTGAGTATGGGAGCTACAAGAAAGCAGGAAGGCAGACCCCAGCTACAGTAGTAAGTAGGTCCCCATGCACTCTATCAGCCAGCACGGTGTCACATTTGCAGCTGCTTTCCTGTGGGAGCTATCTTCAATACCACACTTTTTCTGTTCAGCTCCCATTGAATAAAATACATTTTATCTGTTAAATTATACTGCTGAGTATGGGATCTACAAGAAAGCAGGAAGGCAGACCCCAGCTACAGTAGTAAGTAGGTCCCCATGCACTCTATCAGCCAGCACGGTGTCACATTTGCAGCTGCTTTCCTGTGGGAGCTATCTTCAATACCACACTTTTTCTCCTCAGCTCCCATTGAAAAAATACATGTGTCTGTTAAGTTATGCCACTGAGTATGGGAGCTACAAGGAAGCAGGAAGGCAGACCCCAGCTACAGTAGTAAGTAGGTCCCCATGCAGTCTATCAGCCAGCACGGTGTCACATTTGCAGCTCCTTTCCTGTGGGAGCTATCTTAAATACCACACTTTTTCTCCTCAGCTCCCATTGAAAAAATACATGTGTCTGTTAAGTTATGCCACTGAGTATGGGAGCTACAAGAAAGCAGGAAGGCAGACCCCAGCTACAGTAGTAAGTAGGTCCCCATGCAGTCTATCAGCCAGCACGGTGTCACATTTGCAGCTCCTTTCCTGTGGGAGCTATCTTCAATACCACACTTTTTCTCCTCAGCTCCCATTGAAAAAATACATGTGTCTGTTAAGTTATGCCACTGAGTATGGGAGCTACAAGAAAGCAGGAAGGCAGACCCCAGCTACAGTAGTAAGTAGGTCCCCATGCACTCTATCAGCCAGCACGGTGTCACATTTGCAGCTCCTTTCCTGTGGGAGCTATCTTCAATACCACAGTTTTTCTGTTCAGCTCCCATTGAATAAAATACATTTTATCTGTTAAATTATACCGCTGAGTATGGGATCTACAAGAAAGCAGGAAGGCAGACCCCAGCTACAGTAGTAAGTAGGTCCCCATGCAGTCTATCAGCCAGCACGGTGTCACATTTGCAGCTGCTTTCCTGTGGGAGCTATCTTCAATACCACACTTTTTCTCCTCAGCTCCCATTGAAAAAAATACATTTTGTCTGTTAAGTTATGCCACTGAGTATGGGAGCTACAAGGAAGCATGAAGGCAGACCCCAGCTACAGTAGTAAGTAGGTCCCCATGCAGTCTATCAGTCAGCACGGTGTCACATTTGCAGCTGCTTTCCTGTGGGAGCTATCTTCAATACCACAGTTTTTCTGTTCAGCTCCCGTTGAAAAAATACATGTGTATGTTAAGTTATGCCACTGAGTATGGGAGCTACAAGAAAGCAGGAAGGCAGACCCTGCTGCGAAGTTTTCGGCTCTTGGCCTGAAAAACCCAGGCTTGAAGCCTGAAATCCAGACACGAAGGCCTGAAAGCCAGGCACGAAGGCCTGAAAGCCAGGCACGAAGCCTGAAACCCAGGCACGAAGGCCTGAAACCCAGGCACAAAGCCTGAAACCCAGGCACAAAGGCCTGAAACCCAGGCACGAATCCTGAAACCCAGGCACGAAGCCTGAAACCCAGGCACGAAGGCCTGAAACCCAGGCACGAAGCCTTAAAACCCAGGCACGAAGCCTGAAACCCAGGCACGAAGGCCTGAAACCCAGGCACGAAGGCCTGAAAAACCCAGGCTCGAAGCCTACTTCATGCGGCGATCAACCCAGGGTCCGATTCTCAGCTGGGTGGGAAGAAATCA
The DNA here is from genome assembly GCF_028858725.1 of Colius striatus. Classification (NCBI taxonomy): domain Eukaryota; kingdom Metazoa; phylum Chordata; class Aves; order Coliiformes; family Coliidae; genus Colius; species Colius striatus. The sequence goes on along the minus strand of NW_026908523.1, from coordinate 1,800,384 downwards.
GTCCTACTCAATGTGAGTGATAGCAGAAATCTTCTTCTTCATTGAGAGCAGGCTCTAACTTATATACACAGCAGCTTCAAAGCTAGCTCAGCAACAGCAGCTAATAGATTACATTCTCATGTTCATCCTACTTGCGGTTTCTGCCATAAGCAAGCTCCCTCACATTTTCCCATCTTGTTTTTCTCCAAAGTTGTTTTCCACCTTGAGCTGTTACCTCGTTAGCTGAAAACAGCCCGACCTTGAGGGAAGAGAAAGCGGCCTGCTGTCTGCGTGACAGCAACTGCTTTAACCATGGCTCTGACTCTGGTCTTGATTGTGCATTAAATTCATATAACTGGAACTCAGATTGCCTTGCCCCATCAGGCCTAACATTATACCCCGGGATCCATGTCCATGCTCCCTCATTTTTTCTCCACAGTCCTCATCTGAGAAGACAGAAGTGGCAGAGCCCATCTATGAGAGACTGAGCACATCCCCCATTCCCTGCCCCCCTGAGCCATTGAGGGGCAAGGAGGTAGAGATATCAGGAGCAGTGAAATGGGATGGGGAAGAAAGGAGGGATGGGGGAGGGAGATCTTAAAGTGCCAGTTGTAATACTCACCATCCTGCTCCCTTTTTGCTTTTATTCCGTTCTGTTTCTTGTAGAATAAACTTTCCTATTTTCCTCTCTCAGTCGAGCACTGGAGTCTGTTTTTGCCTGGAACTGTAATTGACAGTGAGCCCTCCCTGCCCTTGTCTTAATCCACAACAATCTTGCTTATCTTTTTACTCCCATTTCGCTGAGGTCTCCGCCATCCTAACGAGGGTGGGGGTGAATGGGGGCACTGAGCGAGAGACTGTGCTGGTGCTGCTGTGCTGGCTGGGCCAAACCACGACAGGACATCTGGGTACTGTAGCAGTGCTCTGAGACATAACATACTATGTGGGCACTGAAACGGGACTCTGTGGCATCACAGCACATGTGGGCACTGCAACAGTGCTCTTTAACGTCATATCATAACTGGAGATTGCTACAATGCTCTGTGACAGCATATCTCGACACTGCACCAGTGCTCTGTGCCATCACAGCATATGTAGGCACTGGTAGGGGGCTGTGTGACATCATAGAATATCTCTGCACTACAACAGTGCTCCGTGAAATCACAGCACTCCAGGACACTGCAGCGGGGTTCTATGACATCACATCACCACTGGGCACTGCACCAGTGCTCTGTGACATCACAGCACATGTGCACACTGCAACAGGACTGTGTAACACAGCAGCACATCTGGGCGTTGCAGCGGGGCTGTGTAACATGACAGCACATCTGGTCACTGCAAAAGTGCTCTGTGACAACACAGGATGTCTGGGCACTGTAGCAGTGCTCTATGACTTCACAACATATCTGGGCATTGATGGGACTCCGGCATCACAGTAAAGGTGGGCACTGCAGCAGTGCTCTGTAACATCATATCACAACTGCACATTGCTACATTTCTCTGTGACATCATATCTCAACACTGCAACAGTGCTTTGTGACATCGTAGTATATCTTGGCACTGGAAGGGGGCTGTGTGATATAATAGAACATCTTGACACTGCAACAGTGCTCTGTGAAATCACAGCACTCCAGGACACTGCAGCGGGATTCTGTGACGTCACATCACCACTGGGCACTGCAACGGTGCTGTGTGACATCACAGCATATGTGAACACTGCAACATGATTCTGTAACAGAAAAGCACATCTGGGCGTTGCAGCGGGGCTGTGTGACATGACAGCACATCTGGGCACTGCAAAAGTGCTCTGTGACATTACAGGATGTCTGGGCAGTGTAGCAGTGCTCTGATGTATAATAGCATATCTGGACACTGAAACAGGACTCTGTGGCATTACTACACATGTGGGCACTGCAACAGTGCTGTATAACATCATAACTACACATTGCTACAGTGCTCTATGACATCACAGCAGTACTAGGCACTGCACCAGTGCACTGTGACATCATAACATATGTAGGCACTGGAAGGGGGCTGTATGACATCATAGAACATCTTGGCACTGCAACAGTGCTCCATGGAATCACAGCACTCCTGGACAGTGCAGTGGCATTCTGTGATATCACATCACCACTGGGCACTGCAACAGTGCTCTGTGACATTACCAGACATCTGGGCACTCCATCACTGCTCTGATATATAATAGCATATCTGGGCACTGCAATAGTGCTCTGTGACATCACAGGATGTCTGGGCACGGTAGTAGTGCTCATGAGTTCATATAATATGTGGGCACTGGAATGGGACTCTGTGGTATCACTGCAGATGTGGGCACTGCAACACTGCTCTACAACATCACATCAAACTGCACATTGCTACAGTGCTCTACAACATCACAGCAGTACCAGGCACCGCACCAGTGTTCTGTGACATCATAACATATCTAGGCACTGGAAGGGGGCTGTATGACATCATAGAACATCTTGGCACTGCAACAGTGCTCCATGAAATCACAGCACTCCAGGGAACTGCAGCGGGGTTTTGTGATTTCATATCACCACTGGGCACTGCAACAGTGCTCTGTGACATTACAAGACATCTGGGCACTCCATCACTGCTCTGATATATAATAGCATATCTGGGCACTGCAATAGTGCTCTGTGACATCACAGGACGTCTGGGCACTGTAGCAGTGCTGTAAGACATAATATCATATCCTAGCAACGAAACAGGACTCTCTGGCATCACAGCACATGTGGGCACTGACACAGTGCTGTATAACTTCATGTCACAACTGCACATTGCTACAGTGCTCTGTGAGAACAGTATATCTCGACACTGCACCGGTGCTCTGTGACATCACAGCATATGTAGGCACTGGAAGGAGGCTGTGTGACATCATAGAGCATCTTGGCACTGCAGCAGTGCTCCGTGAAATGACAGCACTCCAGGACACTGCAGCGGAGTTCTGTGACGTCACATCACCACTGGGCACTGACACATTGCTCTGTGACATTAAAAGATGTAGAATCTTAGAATCATAGAATAATAGACTGGTAGGGGTTGGAAGGGACCTTTAGAGATCATCCAGTCCAACCCCCCAGCAGAAGCAGGGTCACCTAGATCAGGTGGCATAGGAACATGTCCAGGAGGGTCTTGAAGACCTCGAAGAAAGGAGCCTCCACAACTCCTCTGGGCAGCCTGTTCCACTGCTCCGTCACTCTCATGTTGGAGGCCTGTGCTCAGTGGGGTTCCACAGGGATGGGTTCTGGGGCCAGTCTTGTTAAATGCCTTGATCAAGGACCTGGATGAGGGGACAGAGGGACCCTCAGTGAGCTCCCTGATGGCACCAAACTGGGAGCACTGGCTGACTCCCCAGAGGCTGTGCTGCCAGTCAGTGAGAGCTGGACAGGCTGAGAGTTGGGCAGAGAGGAACCTGCTGAGGGTCACCAGGAGTAAGGGCAGAGTCCCCAGCTCCAGAGAGACAGGGAACGGCTGGAGAGAGGCAACACAGGGCTACTGAGATTCTGAGGGGATGTGTGTGAGGAGGAAAGGCTGCGGGCCCTGGGGCTGTTTAGGTAAGAGGAGACTGCAGGGGGTTCTCATTAATACTGACAAATATGTCAGTGGTGGGTGTCAGGGGGCTGGGGCAGCACTTTTGTTCTGTTGTATCCAGTGACAGGACAAGGGCTGATGGAAAGAAGCTGCAACACAAAATGTCCCATTGAAACATGAGCAAAAGCTATTTCCCTGCTGAGGTGAGGGAGCCCTGGCCCGGGCTGCCCAGGGAGGCTGCGGAGGCTCCTTCTCGGCAGGTTTCCAAGCCCAGCTGGACACGCTCCTGTGTGACCTGATCTAGGTGGGACCCGCCTGAGATGGGGGTTGGGCTGGATGAGCTTTAGGGGGTCGCTTCCAACTGCCACCGTTCTGTGACTCTTTTTAGTGACGGCCCTTCCAGCCGCCACCCCCGGGCGATTCTTACGCCTGTGCCCAGAGGTGATGATGCTGCGGGGCGGGAGCGGGAGCGGGAGCAGCGGCAGCCGCGGGACAGGCGCCGCTTCCCCGCGGCCGCCCCGCGGACTCCATTTCCCGTCAGCGCCCGCGCCTCGCTGTCGCGCAAAGCCGCCGGCGGCAGCCGCGGTGCCTGCCGGGAGTCGTAGTCCCAGCGTGCCCCGCGCGGAGCTCGCGCCGCCGCTCGCGCTGCCGGGGGTCTCTCAGCGCGGGGGCGGCGCCGGCGGCTGCTCCCGGGGGTCCCGGCGGAGGCGGCTCCGGCCGTGTCGGGCGAGGAGGAGGCGGCCGAGCTCCCCACGGCTGAGCGCCGGGCGGCGAGCGAGCGCAGGATGGGGGGCGCGTGGCCGGCGGTGAGCGCGGGCCGCGGGCGGGCCGGGGGGCGGCGGGAGGGCGGCGGGGAGGGGGCTCCGCGGCGGGCCGGGGGTGTCCGGTGAGGCGGGGCCGGGCGGAGGCGGCGGCGGGCCCGGGGCGGGCGGCGAGGCCCCGGGAGCCCGAGAGCCGCCCGCGGGCGCCGGTGGGGGGGAGGCGGCCGAACGCGGCTCCGCGGCGGCTCCTCGGGCCCCGGCGGCGGCGCGGAGCGGGGCGGGGGGAGGCGGGGCCGCGCCGTCCCTCCGTGCCGCGGGGGAAAGCGGGAGCGGGGCCCGGGCCCGGCGGGGGCTGCCGCCCGCGGCCCGCCCCGGCGCTGCCCCGCTCCGCTCTTCTGTTCGGGGTTTGACCCGCTCCCGCTTCCCCGCCGCCGCCTCCCGCTGCAGCCGGGCAGCCGCGGCGGAGCGGGACGAGCCCCGGGCAGCCGGGAACGACCGGGCTGGGCCCCGTTCTGCGGCGGGGAGTCTCGGGGGAGGCGGCCCCGGCGCTGGCAGCGGCCTGGGACACGCTTCGCTCACCGCAAACACTTTGTGTCCCGCTCTTCCCCCGCCCCGCGTTATTTCCTTCATGCTGTTGTGTTTAAACGCTGCTTGATGCGGTCCCATGGCGGGGGAGGGGGAGGGAAGTTCAGCCCCAGAGAGGGGTGACAACAGCTCAAAGGGCTCCTGGAGCCCTCCCGGGTCAGGAATTGCTTCGGTAGTGCCGTGTCCCTCTGTCCTGGGTGGGCTCCCTTTGGCCAGGGTTCTTTTTGGGGTGGGAGGTTGCCACTTTGGCTCATCCTCTGTTGCTGCTGCTTTTCCCTCACGGGTGTGTGAGCACGTTTGGGAGAAGCAAACACAGAGCTGTGGTGAACAGTTGGTTGCCCCACAGGTTCTCATCTGAGTCAGGTGTTTTCAGTGATATAAAGGGCTTTGAATTCCCTACAGGAAGCCCCATGAGGGCCATCAGTGGGAGGGGGCTCTTGGTCAGTGCTGTCTGCTCCTTGGGTTCATGTGGTGGGCACAGCTCTTTGCTCCTCTTCCCACTGGGTGTGGTTGAACTTGTCCTACCCTCACCTCTGTGTGTCCCTCTGAACTCCCTCCATTGGGGTTTTATCTGTACTTGCAAGTCTAATCCTCCCTTGTGAATGCTTGTGGCAGGCAGGAAGGTGACAAAAGGAGTTGTGTTGGTGATTTGTCAGGTAGGTGCAAGGCTTTGGGCTCTCACTGAGTGTTGTCAGCACCCTCCTGCTCAGAGCCATCCCCTTCCCCTAAACCACACACCACCAGTCACAGAAACAGCCCCCAGCAGAGGCACTTCCCAAACCAGCCTCTTGCAAAAACCAAGGTGCTCACAGAAAGAGGAGAAGCCGGGAGGGTTTGGAAACATCTGGGGGTAAACTTTGTGAGTCCCTGTGCAGTGTTCCAGCTGGAGCTGTGAAAACCTTCTCCAAGCCTCATTCCAGTGGGGTGTCTGACTGTCCCCAGCCCCTTTCTCTTGATGAGCTGAGTTGAGAGCCTTGTCCTCTTTTAGGAGACAGCCAGATCCTGCAGGTTGCTGGTTGTTGACGTGCTCTGTGTTTGTGTTTCAGGGGCCCTGTGGGCAGTGGTGGAAGCGGCCAGCGCCGGCGCCTCGGTTCTCTGCCTGTGTGAGAAGGGAGATGCCAAGGTCACGGAAGAGACAGGCAAGATGTCCAAGAAGGAAAAAGAAATGAAAACAGGTGAGACCCATCCCCAAACAGATTGTTTCCTTTTCACCCTTTGTTGTGTTTCTGTCTCCCTTTGGGCAGCTGGTGTGAATGGGCAAGGGCACAGAGAGCAGGGCTGTGGCTGGTGTAAGAAATGCTTCATTCTTCCCAGAAAGCCCAGTTTTAACCCAAATCCTGCTGCTGAAGCGTCACTAATGAGCTTCAGCTTCCCAGCTGGATGCATTCAGTCATCCAGGGTGGACAAAAAGGCCAAGGGCATCCTGGCCTGGAACAGGAACAGTGTTGTCAGCAGGAGCAGGGAGCTGATCGTTGCCCTGGACTCGCCTTTGGTGAGGCTGCACCTCCGATACTGTGCTCAGTTCAGGGTCTCTCTCTACAAGAAGGACATGGAGGTGCTGGAGAGGATCCAGAGGCAGCTACCAAGCCAGGAAAGGATTTGGAACACGTCTCAGATGAGGAAGGGCTGAGGGGTCTGGGGCTGTTTAGCCTGGAGAAAAGAAGGCTCAGGGGAGACCTTCTCACTCTCTACATCTACCTGAAAGGAAGCTGCAGCGAGGTGGGGGTCAGTCTGTTCTCCCTGATAACAAGCAATAGAAGAAGAGGAAACAGCCTCAAGTTGTGCCAGGGGAGGTTCAGGCTGGATGTGAGGAGGAATATCTTTACTGACAGGGTTGTCAGGCCTTGGAACAGCTGCCCAGGGAGCTGCTGGAGTCACCATTCCTGGAGGGGTTTCAGAGCCCGGTGGGTGTTGCACAGAGGGCAATGGGCTGGTGGGTGATGGGGCTGGGACAGAGGCTGCACTCCAGGAGCTGAAAGGTCTCTCCCAGCTGAAATGATCCTGTGACTGTGTGATGCCTGTGAAGTGATGTGGCTGTGTTGGGCTGTGCGGGGCTCTGCAGAGAAGGCCGCGTCTAGCCGTGACTGTGGCAGCTGGAGGCAGGGCCTGGCTGCCCCCCACAGAGTCACAGAATGATGGGGCTTGTCAGGAACCTTTAGAGATCTTTCAGCCCAACCCCCTGCTAAGGCAGGTTCTGCTTGGTCAGGGGCACAGGAACGTGTGCAGGTGGGTTTGGAAACCTGCTGAGAAGGAGCCTCCACACCCTCCCTGGGCAGCCTGGGCCAGGGCTCCCTCACATTAACAGGGAAATATGTTCCTTATGTTTAAATGGAAGCTCCTCCTAAAGCCCACAGGGGATACTTGCAGCAGCTTTTCACAGAAGCCAGTGTTTGCCCATGGGATAGAAAGCAGGGGAATCTGGGGCACTTGTGGCAGGTTCTGTCCCTTCCCTGTCCCTCCGGCCATGTGGCCTGTCCAGCCATGCCGGGGTTCCTCTCTGCCTGGACACACTCTGTGTCCAGGCTTTGACCCTAAGCTGTTCCTGCTTTACTTCCTTGGTCTGTGGTTGTTGTTCTGTGGGGACAGGCTGAGCAGGTGTCACCTCCTTCACCCCGTGAGCTGGGGACAAGGAGGGCTGCGTGGGCAGTGCCCGTTGGCTCTGCAGGGCAAGGGCTCAGCAGCTGGAGGCAGGTAGCCACGGCTGCCCACTGCCTGTCCTCAACTTGCCATCTCCTCTGCCAGGAAAGTGCCGGGTCCTTGTTGCTGTTCCGAGGGTGGTGTTTCTCACAGAGCCTGCGGCAGCTGATCTTCAGGATGCTGCAGGAGATCTGCAGCCTACTGGCAGTACCTCCTAGGTAGGCACCGAGCCCTTTGGACTGGCTGTTTCTGCACTGCGTGTGTCTCCTCCTGGAGCTGCAAGGTGCTGCCGGAGCAGCCGGGGCTTCCTGCCCCCGTGGCTGCCGCAGCCGCTGCCCTGGTGCTCTGAGAGACGTGGGCTCCGGCGTCAGGTTTCCCTGCAGCGCTGCGGGTGCAGCTCAGCAGCTCCTGTCAGCCCGGCTGAGCCGGCCGGGCGCTGCCTGCCCCATGCTTCTGCTCTCCCGCAGATTACCTGCTGCTCGGGGGCTTCGTGGCCTTGGGGGTGTGCTCCAGGAACGGCCCAGTGGAGAACCAGCGCAGCATCTGTCGCCTCTGCTGGGGCCTGCAGCTCCTGCTCACGGCTCAGGCATCCAGCTCCATTCTGTGTCCTTGCCCGTGCTGCTCACTGTCGCCTGCACCGAGAACATTGAGCATGTGGCCTCTTGGGCTTCCGCTGCCCACAGGGGAGAACTCTCAGCGCCCTGGCTGGCTCCTGATGCCCCTCTGGCTTTACAGATGGGGAGAGGGGGGCACAGGAGCTGGGGGGTGTGTGGAAGCCGGGCGTGCTGGGGTGGAAGGGCAGATACTGCTTGTGGATTCAAGTCTGTTTCTGGTTTTAATAAAGATGTATTTTGTAGCTCATGAGACCGTCTGTAATTCAATGAGTATCAGAGAATCACAGAATCACAGCATGGTGGGGTTGGAAGGGAGCTGTAGAGATCATCCAGCCCAACCCCCCTGCAGAAGCAGCTCCCACCTAGATCAGGTCACACGGGAACAGTGTCCAAGTGGGTCTTGAAGAGCTCCAAGGAAGGAGCCTCCACACCCTCCCTGGGTAGTTTGTCTGGGACTCCCTCACCCCCTCAGTCTCCTCCAGACTAAACAGCCCCAGGTCCCGCAGCCTTTCCTCGTAAGGAAGATGCTGCAGTCCCCTGATCATCTTGGTGGCCCTGCACTGGCCTCTCTCCAGCAGTTCCCTGTCCCTCTGGAGCTCTGGAGCCCAGAGCTGGACACCTACAGATGAGAGGGGGAGGAGAACCTCCTTTGATCTGCTGCTCATACTCTAGATGCCCCCAGGCTGCCATTGGCTTCTTGCCCATGAGGGCACGTTGCTGGCTCACATTCAGTTTATCAACCAGCACTCCCAGGTCTCTCTCTGCAGAGCTGCTCTCCATCAGGTCACCCTGAGCCTGTCCTGGTGCAGGGGGTTGTTCCTCCCCAGCTGCAGAACTCTGCACTTGTCCTTGTTGAACCTTATGAGGTTCCTCTCTGCCCAACTCTCCAGCTGGTCGAGATCCGCTGAATGGCAGCACAGCCTCTGGGGAATCAGCTGGGGCTGGGCCAGAGCTTGGCAGGGGACAAAGCCAGAAGAGCTGCCCCAAGCTGACCCCAGAGGGATTCCATGCCCTGGGGTGCCCTGCTCAGCAACACAAGCCCAGAGGAAGAAGGAGTCATTGAGTCATTTGTCTTCCAAAGCAGCTGCAGGGCATCCTGAGGCTCTTCTTCCTACAAAGGGGCTGGGCAGCAGGAGTCAAAGGGAAGGAGAGAAGGAAATGTTGTTGTTCCCCTTTGCTGCCACACACAGCCTTTGCTTTTCTTTGTGAAACTGTCTTTATCAGGATATGTGTCATTCCTGCTGCTGCTGGTGGTGTCTGTGCTTACAGTGCTGCTCTGGAAATGTTTGGGTTCCTCTCCCTGCAGCTCAGGCCTGAACCTGCTCTGTCCCAGCTGCAGCCCATCGAGCAGCGAGTGCGAGGCTTCCTCAGAGCTGGCTCGCTCACAGCATCTCTCTGTTGGAACGGGATGCAGTGGGTTTGTGTGGGCAGGTTTGGCAGTGGGGGGCTCCAGGGGTGGATGCTTTAAACAAAGAGCTTCCCCTGTATCTGGCAGGGCCAGGCCAGTCATCTCTGGGCTGGACCCGCTGCTGCCCAAGGCCTGGCCAGTGAGTGATGGAGGTAAGGCCTCTGTGATGGACAGACTGGAGAAGGGGAAGAAGATGCTGCAGCAGAAGGGAGTGAGAAAGTGAGAACATGTCAGGGGTCCCTGTATGTGGGTGTGAGGTGACATCCCTGCAGTGCCCTCCATGGCCGTGGGGCTCAGTGTGGAGCATCCATGTGCAGCGAGGCCGTCCCAGGGGCCAGGAGCTGCGATTGGCGTCTCTGCGAGGCCGAAGGAGCAGCCCTGGCAGGAGCAGTGGGGCTGGGGGTGTGTCGGGGCCCGCGGGGCTGTGCCTGGGCTGGGTGCCAGGAGGAAACCTCAGGCTTCCTGGCCGGGCGCTGTGGGGGAAGCGCAGCGAGTGCTGCGAGGCCGCGGGGGCTGCGGTTTGTGCAGCTGCAGCTGCAGCTCCCGATGCATCTGCCTGCAGGGAACAACGGCCCCTGGGGGACACGGGGACGGTTGGGGACACGCTGGGGCCTCTCCTGCTGCCGGGCTGGGGACGTGTCCCAGCGCGGCTCCTGCCGGGGCCCTGTCCTGAGGCTCTCCAGGAGGGATGTTCCTGCAGGCCGGGGCTGCAGCTCTGCCCCCAGCCCAGGGCTGTCCCACAGGGGCTGCAGCAGGGCAGGGGCTGTTCCCTTTCCACCCCGACACAGAGCCAGTGCAGCCCCACAGCTCGGGGCTGGAGGACACTGCCCTTGTGGGTTCTCTGATGAGTGTAGCCCTGGGGATGCTCAGTGCTCCCAGTGCTCCCAGTTGAGGGCCTGGAGACCCATTTCCCCTCTGCGCCTGCCTCGGCCCATAACTCTGCCCCATGGCAGCAGCCGTGGCACCTGCATTGGGACCGTGGTGTCCCTCATATATGGGCATGAAGGGCACTGGAGAAGCTCATTGGCGGGCTGAGCTGTGTCAGAGGGGAGAGAGCTCCTGATCTCATCTCAAAAGATGATGCTGCTTGGATTGGCTCCTGCAGCTGCGTTGGCATCTCTCAGAGATCTCACCCTCCCATCAGCAGCAGCCCCACGAGGGTGCGGGAGCCGTGCCGGGGACTGGGGAGCAGCAGGGCTGTGCCCGCGGGGCAGGAGGCTCAGGATGGGCACGGAGGGACTCCTGTGGCCTCGGGTGCTGTGGCTGCTCCTCGGGCTGCAGCTGTGCAGGGGTAAGTGCTGGCTCCCTTGTCCCACAGCCCAGGGCCAGTGGGCACCAGCGTGCTCATCGGGATACCTCTGGCAATTCGGTTTCTTCACGGGTGCCGCTGGGACGAGGGGCAGAAGGTGCTCAAGGGAGTCGATGCTGTGCCTGTGTGGGTGGGAGAGGGAGGTGTGGGGCTGGGGCACGGGGCCATACGGGGGTTGCTGTGCTGGGGAGGAGAGAGGGGACATGGGAAAGGGGTGGTTGAATTAGTGGGGATGTGCTGCAGGCTGTGGGGCTGTGAATGGTACAGCAGGTCTGCTGCTGGGCAGCCTCAGCCCTTTGCAGAGCTGGGGAGAAAAGGGACCCCCAGACTGCCCCAGGGACAGCCCAGGATGGGGAGGGCTGTCCCTCAGGTGCCTTTACCTATGGCCTGGGCAGGGGGGACCCCAGAGCTGTCGTCTGGAGCTCGGTGCTCTCCTGACCAGCCCCGTGTTGGCGTTTCAGGGGCTGCAGAGTTGAGGCTGGTGAATGGCGGCAGCCGCTGTGCTGGGAGAGTGGAGGTGGAACACGAGGGACAGTGGGGAACTGTGTGTGCTGATGAATGGGACTTGAAAGATGCTGCAGTGGTTTGCAAGCAGCTGGGATGTGGGTCTGCTGTTCGAGCTTTTTGGAATGCACATTTTGGGGCAGGATCTGGCCCCATTTGGTTGGATGATGTTCGGTGTCGTGGCTCTGAGCCTGCCCTGTCCAACTGTACACACAGAGGATGGGGTGAGCACGACTGTGATCACGATGAGGATGCTGGAGTGAGCTGTTCAGGTAAGAGGCCAGAAAGGGACCTGGCTGTGCCCTCCAGGATCAATGAGTGTGTGTGAGAGCAGGGTCCAGGCTGGCTGGTCACTCTGCCAAGCTGCAGCTGGTGTTGCTGGTGTCTCCAGTCCTGAGAAAGGACAAAAGGAACCCAGCCTGGGTTCTCACCACAAACCTGGACCCTGAGGTTGCTCAGCCCACTCTCAGTTGGTGCCTGGCCTGCCTCCTCCCTGCCCCATTGTCTCTCAGTTCCCATCTTCCTCCTCCCACTCAGCCAGGACCAGTCTGGCATTGCCACGGACCAGCTCCCGTGACCCCTGAGCTGCAGGCAACAGGGACACATCCCATGCAGTTGGGGTGACCTGTTGCTGCACCTTTCCTTCTTACCCCAGCCCCAGCTGCCCTGTGCCACAGGATCTGTGCCAGCACTTGCACTGTCCTCAATGCCCGTCCTTGCCCTGGGAGCTGCTGCAGCCCAGAGCTGCTCCTGGTGTGTCTGTGCCATCAACACCCACTGGGAGCTGCTGGGGGCTTGTGGGACACTTTGTGGCCTCCTTGGAGATGAGGTGGGAGATGAGGTAACTGCCAGCAGGCTCTGGGAACTCACAGGGGGCTTTGTCTGCTCCAGGGTTTGTCCGGCTGGTCGGAGGGGACAACGACTGCTCAGGACACGTGGAGATCCATGATGGGGAGAAGTGGAAAAGTGTCTGTGCCTCAGCCTTTGGTGCCAGAGCTGCTGCTGTGGTCTGCAGGGAGCTGCAGTGTGGGGCAGCCCTGAACATCCAAGGGGCAGCTCGTGATGGAGCCAGCGCCGGTGCCATGTGGGACAGAGAGCTGCAGTGTGCAGGGAATGAACCCTTCCTCCAGTTTTGCCCCAGAGGCCCCTCCTGCGACCAGCTCTGCACCCCCAGAGCTGCTACTTGGCTCAACTGCACACGTAAGGACTCTCACTGGGGTGTAAAACACCAGGGATGTGCTGGGGACAGGGCAGCGGGGCAGGGACCGTGCTGGGCCTGAGGACAGAGGGGCTGATGTGGGGTCTGCAGCCCCACAATGATGCGGGAAGAGGTGGAGGAGGAGGATGGCAGCTCTCCTCCATTTGACCTCTCCCCAGCTCCTGAAGGAGCCAGAGCACAAGTCCAATCCCTTCCATTGTTCTCTGTCTCTGTGCTTGCAGGGTTCAGGCTGGTGAACGGCAGCACGGCGTGCGAGGGGAGGGTGGAGCTGCACGTGCAGGGGACCTGGGGCAGCCTCTGTGCCTCCCGCTGGCACCTCTCTGACGCCCACGTCCTCTGTGGTCACCTGGGCTGTGGCTTTGCCGTGTCCCTTCCCAGAGGAGGGAGTTTTGGGAGAGGAACGGGCCCCGTCTGGAGAGACTCGTTCCGCTGCAGTGGGACTGAAGCCCACCTGGGACAGTGCCCAGTGACCGTGCTGGGGGCCTCCCCGTGCTCCCATGAGGATGCTGCTGCTGTCGTCTGCTCAGGTGAGGGCTGGCAAACCCTGGATTGGCTCCTTTGTCTCCTGGCATGACAGCAGCCCAAGGCAGGGGACCTGGGGCAGGCCCAGGCTGCACTTCCCCCTGCAGAAGCCCTGAGGGCTGCAGAGAGACATTGTCCCTGCCCCCCAGGGCAGTCCCAAGGGCCACCTCCAGGCTCAGGCTCCTTTGATGTTCCCCAGATCGCTGGGTGCGGGACAGGGCTGTGGGGCTCATTCCACCCCTCTGGCTGCAGACAGCCCTGTCCCAGCAACACAGAAATAGCCCCAGGCATGATCTCAGCCCCACGGGGCTGCCTGGCTGCCCCCAGCAGCAGCAGCAGAGCAGAGGGTGAGCCACAGAGCCAGGCTGGGGCTTCTGGTGAGCACCAGCCCCAAACCTGTCATTTCTGCTGGGGCAGACTCCTCAGCTCTGCTCCCTGCCAGGGACACTGGCTTCCAGGGCCCATCTCCAGCAGAGAACCAAAGGTTTAGGTTGGAAAAGGCATCTGAAGGTGCTGGAGTCCCAGCCCTGCCCTCACCCTGCCAAACCCACCACTGACCCAGCACCTCAGCTCCGATCTCAACCTGCTCTAGAGAAACCTGAGCCCAGCCCTGAAGGGATCCCAAAGCCGTGGGGCTGAGGTGCTGAGGGCCGTGGGTCAGTGCTGGGCTGGGCAGGGTGAGGGCAGGACTGGGGCTGCAGCAGCTTCAGGGGCTTTTCCCGTCAGCCCAAAGGGTTGTGTGAGTCCATGATCGGTGATTCCACGACTCCCCAGGCCCCGCTGGCTCCGGGTCCCTGCGGCTGGTGGGGGGAGGGAGCCGGTGCGCCGGGCGAGTGGAGATCTTCCAGCGCGGGACATGGGGCAGAGTCCTGTCTGAGCAGTGGGCCGTGGCGGAGGCCCGTGTGGCGTGTCGGCAGCTGCGGTGCGGAGAGGCAGAGACGGCCTACAAGCCGCCCAAGGCCGAGCAAGGGCCGGGCCCCGTGGGGCTGCGAGGGGTGCGGTGCCAGGGGCACGAGGCCCAGCTGAGCCTCTGCAACGTCTCCTGGCCGGCAGCGGGGGTCGTGGAGGACGTGGGGGTGGTTTGCCAGGGTGAGTGTCCCCACGGGCCCCCCGGGGCACAGGGTGGGTGGGCAGCCGGCCCCCGCCGCCATCTGGGCTCTGTCCCCGCCGCAGGGAGCCGGCGCGTGCGGCTGGCGAACGGGCCCGGGCGCTGCGCCGGGAGAGTGGAGATCTACTCCCAGGGCAGCTGGGGCAGCGTCTGCGACGACGGCCGGGACCTGCCCGATGCCGCCGTCGTGTGCCGGCAGCTGGGCTGCGGAGGGGCCGTGCGGGCCCCGGGCTCTGCCGCCTTTGGGGAGGGCTCCGGGCACATCTGGCTGGACGGCGTCAACTGCTCCGGGGCCGAAGCCGCTCTCTGGGACTGCCCAGCCGGGCCCTGGGGGCGGCACGACTGCGGGCACAAAGAGGACGCCGGAGCCGTCTGCTCAGGTGTGTGGCGGGAGCTGTGGCGGGAGGCTGGTGCTCAGGGAGGCCGGGCCAGCAGGAGAGCCGGGCACGGCCAGCGCTGGCCCGGGCTGCCGCTGAGCTCCTGCGCCGCCACCTCCTGCACACAGCCAGGCACGGGCAGCCCCGGGGCCGCCGGGGTCCCTGGGGAGCTCAGCTGTGCCTGGGGGTGGGCGGCAAGGGCAGCGATGTGCGGCCCTCAGGGACTCGTCTCTCTCCCCTGCCAGAGTTCACGGCCCTGAGGCTGGAGAACAGCGACGGCTGCTCCGGGCGCCTGCAGGTTTTCTACAACGGGACGTGGGGCAGCGTTTGCTCCAACTCCATGACCCCCAAAACGGTGTCACTGGCGTGCGAGGAGCTGGGCTGCGGGAAGGAAGGGACCCTGGAGATACAAGGGCCACGGGGCAGAGTGTCTGGCGCCGCCTGGCTGGACCGTGTGGAGTGTGAGGAGAGACACGGCTCCTTCTGGCTGTGTCCCTCCGATCCCTGGAACCCGCGGTCGTGCGACGAGCTGCGAGATGTGACCCACATCACCTGCCGTGGTAATTCTGAGCTGCACGGGCACCAGCATCCACCCAGCAATTCCTCCCTGCTGGCTGGGATCAGCACTGGGGTGGCAGCAGGAGCAGGGCAGGGATTGTCCCCTGTGCTGGGCTCTGGTGAGGCTGCAGCTCAAGGGATGTGTTCAGTGCTGGGCCCCTCACTCACTGCCAGAGGGACACTGAGGGGCTGCAGCGTGGCCAGAGCTGGGCAGCGGAGCTGGGGAAGGGGCTGAAGCACAAGGGTGCTGGGGAGGGGCTGAGGGAATCGGGGAGTTGAGCCTGGAGAAGAGGAGGCTGAGATGAGACAGGAGTAGTCTGTGCAAAACCCTGCTAGGAGATCGGAGTGATGTTAGGATCGGTCTCTTCTCTCCATTAACGAATGACAGGACAAGAGGAAAAAGACTCAAGTTGTCCCAGGGGAGGTTGAGATTGGAGCTGAGGCAGAACTTTTTCCCTGAGAGGCTTGTCAGCCCCTGTGCCAGGCTGCCCAGGGAGGTGAGGTGTCCCCGTCTCTGGAGGGATCCCAAAGCTGAGGTGCTGAGGGCCGTGGGTCAGTGGTGGGATGGGCAGGGTGAGGGGAGGGCTGGGACTCCAGCAGCCTCAGGGGCTTTTCCTACCGAAATGATTCCATGACTCCATGATTCTCTGATCTCCTTCTGCAGGGACACGGCCCAAAATGACCCCAACCCCGGGCTCCGCGTGCCCCAACGCCACGAGCTGCACAGGTAGGGAGCTGCTCCTCTGCTGCCCCTCTGGCCTGGCAGGGCTGTGCCCACCGTCCCGCTGCCCCAGCAGCTCTGTGCCTCCTGCAGACAGGGAGAGGATCCGCGCCGTGGGAGGAGAGGACGACTGCTCGGGCCGGGTGGAGCTGTGGCACCGCGGCTCCTGGGGGACGGTGTGCGACGACACGTGGGACGTGCGGGATGCCGAGGTGGCCTGCAGGCAGCTGGGCTGTGGGCCCGCCGTGGCCGCCCTGCCCGAGGCTGCCTTTGGGGAGGGCACGGGCCCCATCTGGCTGGAGCAGGTGGAGTGTCGGGGCACAGAGGCGGCTCTGCAGCACTGCTGGGCCTGGCCCAGGGACCGAGGGCTCTGCCGGCACAAGGAGGACGTGGCCGTGCGCTGCGCGGGTGAGTGCAGGGGCTGCAGCTCTGCCCGGGGCACTGCATGGAGCTGGGGCAGGTCCCATCCTGCCCTCAGAGCTCTGGAGAGCGAGGCTGTTCCTGCAGAGCCTGGCAGCCTGGTCCCATGTCGGCAGCAGCTTCTGTGGGGCTGGATGTCCTCCAGCTGCTGCCCGGCCAGGCTCTGCAGCCCCAGGGGCACTTCTGGACCTTGGAGTCCTGGTTGATAAACTGAACATGAGCCAGCAACGTGCCCTCGTGGGCAAGAAGGCCAATGGTATCCTGAGGGCAGCAGGTCGAGAGAGGTTCTACTCCCCCTCTACTCCCCCTCACAAAGAGAAACTCTTACACTATTAGTGTGAGGGAACCCTGGCCCAGGCTGCCCAATGAGGGTGTGGAGGCTCCTTCTCCAAGCCGACCCGGACACGTTCCTCTGCCCCCTGAGCGAGGGGAACCTGCTGTAGCAGGATGTGAGCTGGATGAGTTCTGGAAATCCATTCCAACCCTCACTATCCAATGAGTCTCTGAACTCGCAGGGTGCTGGTGCTGCCCTGGCCAAGGCCCAGAGCAGGGCCCTGGGCTCTGTTGCAGCCCCCTGAGCAGCCCTGTGGAAGGGGTGGTTCAGGGGGGCTGTGCCAGGGGTGTCTGCACACACAGGCCAGGTAAGGGTGGAGGCTCCTGGTACCCACGTACCCCCCTCTCAGCTCATCTCTCCTTCTCCTCCTCTGCAGCTGCGCCCAGGACAGCAGCACCGACCCCTCGAGCAGGTGACGTGTCCTTCCCATCAGCAACGAGTCTCCTCGAGGCCAGGCTGTGACCCAGCCAGAGGGAAGGGGATCCTCACTGGGGGTGAAACTCCCAAGAGGAGGCAGCGGGTTATGGGTGCCGGGGGTGGGGAGGGCTGTGAGTTGCCCACGGTATGATGGGGGTCAGGGCTGGGTGCTCCAGCCACCCACTGCTCCGTGGCCTGGTGCTTCCCTCTGTGTGTCGCTGCCTGTGCAGATCCCACTCGGGGCCGCCCGACCAGCAGCAGAAGCGTCTCGTTGCCCGTCATCATGTGCATGATCCTGGGAGCCCTTGTCTGCCTGCTGCTGGCCCTCCTGGCCTGGAGAGTGCTCAGCGCCAGGGCTGAGCGCAGAGGTGGGTCCTGCCCCACGCTGCCACGGGAAGGTGCCTCTTGGCAGGACCAGGGCGCTGTGGGGTGTGTGTGTCAGCACAGGCAGAGCTGGGGGCACAGGCGTGTGCTGCTGCTGTGCCACTGACTGCCTGATGATGGGCCAGCAGCAGCCAGGGGAAGAGAGTCCCGACACGGGGGAGTTGGGGATGGGGCCAGAAGTGGCCAGAGCTGGGCTGGGGCAGATGGGCACAGGAGGAATGCAGGGCAGCAGGGTCCATCCCCGTGGTGTCAGGCCCCAGGCTGTTCCTCTGCCCAGCCCTCAGCTCCCCGTGGCAGTGCAGGGGCTGCGCTGTGGATCCGTGGGGCAGAGAGGGGGCAGCTGCAGAGGGGAGGGAAGGTGGGAGCTGCCTGTCCCTGTCTCTATCCACAGGCTCCCAGACAGCCCTGGAGCCCTTCCCTGAGGCGGTGTACCAGGAGATCGGTTACAGCCCTGTGTGGGAGGAGCAGGCGAGATTCAGCCCATCAGGTGGGTTTGGGTCCATCCCTGGGTGCTCTGTCCCCTGGTCCCCACCTGCAGCTGACTCCCTGCAGCCCCCAGGCCCAAGGTCCCTGCAGCAATGTGGGGAGAGCAGAGAGGTCCTGGCCCAGGACAGAAACTTCCTCCCCATCAGCTCTGCCCACCCCAGCTGGGTTTGTCCCAGGGCACAGGGTCAGTCCTGGGCCCTCCTCCCCACTCAGCCCTGGCTTTGTGGGTCCCCTCTCCAGGCTCCTATTCGGAGGGGTCCCTTACTAAACTGCAGCCCCATCACATGGACAGCGAGGAGGAAGATGGTCTGGGGTCAGCACGAGGTAATGGGGGCAGGAAGGGGTTGATGTCTCATCGCTGCAGACTCGGGATGGACAGTGGTGCCCCTGAGTGCCACCATCAGAGCTGGGGAGCAGATGGGGATCTCCTGTGCCGCTGCAGCCACCAGTGTCTGAGCCCTGTGTCCCTGTGCTTCCTCCCGTCCTCTTCTCTGCACGATGCATCTTCTCACCAACCTCAGCTCCTTTCTGCTTCCAGATGTCCCTGTCCTGCCCAGAGGTGGCCCAGCAGATGGCTATGATGATGCCAGGGAGGTTTCTGACCCTGGGGAGGACCTTGTGTCTGGGCACAGAGGCTGGGAAGTGCCCAGGGCAGCAGAGGAGGGAGCAGGGCCCAGGGACGCACCTGGAGGTGAGGGGATGGGGATGAGGATGAGGGACAGGGCGGGTGGAGGGGGGCTCAACATCTCTGAAGTGGTGAGGAGAAGGAAGGAAGGAGATGTCCAAATGTGCTACAGCCTGCCTTGCTGCTTTGCAGAGACAAAGCTGTGCTCCCAGAGCAGTGCCGGGGCCCCTGGAGCTGAGGGAGATGCCCGGTGCCTGTGCCCAGAGAGCTGGAGCTACGACGATGCCCAAGAGGTGTCCCTGGCACATCCCCCTGAGGACAGCGAGGCCGTGACACCGCAGCTCAGGGCTCAAGGGTGGCCCATCCCCGGGCCAGGAGAGCCCGTCACTGCCGCGGGGCTGGGAGCAGCTGGGAGGGAGGAGGGAGCTGTGCGGCTGGGAGAGCCCTGAGCTCCAGGGAGCCCTCGGCCCTTGCCAGACATTTCCTCTGCCTTCAGTGTCCTGTGTTCAGGCTGTGCCTCCTCTTTGTTCTGATTAAAATCCCTTGGGGGTTTGGGCCAGATCTGGTGCTGACACAGACATTTGCATCCTGACATAGAATCATTGAATCAAAGATTCATTTGGGTTGGAAAAGATCTTTAAGATCATCAAGTCCAGTCACCAGCCTCACCCTGCCGAGCCCATCACCAACCCCTGTCCCTCAGCACCTCAGTTCAACAGCTGTGCAACAGCTCATAGACCTATGGAATCATTGCAGCTGGAAAAGACCTTTAAGACCATTGAGTCTGATGTGTGTTGTGATGTCACACAACAGTTCCCTGATATGCTGGAATGTCACAGAGCCCTGATGCAGTGCCCAGATGTGGTGTGGTGTTACACAGCCCTGTTGCAGTGCGAACATGAGCTGTGATGGCAAAGAGCACAGTAGCAGTTCTCAGATGTGCTGTGATGTGTCACAGGACTTCTGCAATGCCCACATGTGCTGTTGTGTCACACAGCCCCGTTAAAGCGCCCAGGTGGGCTTTGATGTCACAGAGCCCCGTTGCAAAACCCAGATGTGATGTGATGACAAACAACCCTGTTGCAGTTCCCAGATGTGTTGTGATGTTGCATTGTTCTGTGACATCACAGCACTTCTAGTTACTGCAACAGTCTTCTGTGACGTTACAGCTCATATGGCCACTGAAACTGTGCTCTGTGACATCACAGCACATCTGGAAACTGTATCCAGGCTGTTAGACATCACAGCACATCTGGGCGCAGCAACAGGGATGTTTGTCATCACATCACATCTGGGTTTTGTAACGAGGCTCTGTGACATCACAGCCCACCTGGGCACTTCCATGGGGCTGTGTGACATCACAGCACATGTGGGCATTGCAGAAGTCCTGTGACACATCACAGCACAGATGGGAACTGCTACAGTGCAGTGTGACATCACAGCTCATGTGCGCACTGCAACGGGGCTGTGGAACACAACAGCACATCTGGGCTTTGCAGCAAGCTGTATGACATCACAGCACATCTGGACCCTGCAATAGTGCTCTGTGACATCACAGGATGTCTCGACGCTGTAGCAGTGCTCTGTAACATCACATAACATCTGGGCCATTTTAAACGGGGCTCTTTGGTACCACAGCACCTCTGGGATCTGCAACATACCTGTCTGACCTCACAGCACATCTGGGCACTGCAAAAGGGCTGTGTGAATTCAAAACACATTTGAGCACTGCAGCATTTCTCTGTGACATCACAGTACATCTGAGTGTTGCAAGGGGACTCTGTGACATCAAAGGTCATCCTGGCTATGCAACGGGGCTGTGTGACATAGCAGTACATGTGGACATTGCAGGGGGGCTGTGTCAAATCACAGCAAATCAGGGCACTGCTCCAGTGCTCTGTGAAATTACTGCAAATCTGGACTCTCAATCTCTGCTCTGATAAATAGCACGTCTAGACACTGCATCAGAGCTCTATGACATCACAGCACGTCTGGGCACTATAACAGGCCTGCGTGACCTCCCAGCACATTTGCGCTTTGCAGCTGAACTCTGGGACAGAACAGCTCTTCTGGGCACTGCAACAGTGCTCTGTGACTTCACAGCTCATATGGCAACTGCAACAATTCTGTGACATCACATCACACCTGGACACTGCAACAATGCTCTGTGACACAACAGCACATCCGGGCTTTGCAGCAGGGCTGTGTGACATCTCAGCACATCTGGACACTGCAATAGTGCCCTGTGACATCACAGGATGACTGGACACTGTAGCAGTGCTCTGTAACGTCACATAACATCTGGGCACTGAAACGATGCTCTGTGGCATCACAGCACCTCTGCTGTGATCTGCAATGGGGCTGCAGTGCCCACATGTGCTGTGATATCACACAGCTCCGTTGAAGCGCTCAGTGGGCTGTGCTGTCACAGAGCCTGTTACAAAAGCCAGATGTGATGTGATGTCAAGAGTTCTATCATTGCAGTTCCCAGATCTGCTGTGATGTCACAGAGAACTGTTACAGTGCCCAGGTGTGCTCCAATGTCACACAAACCAGATGCAGTTCCCAGATGGGTTCTGATGTCACAGAGAACTGTTGCAGTTCCCAAATGTTCTGTGATGTCACAGAGCACGGTTTCAGTGGCCATATGAGCTGTGATGTCACGGAGAACTGTTTCAGCACCTAGATGTGCTGTGATGTCACAGAGCACTGTAACAGTGCTCTATGACATCTAGTACATCTGGGAACTACAATGGGGTTGTGTCACATCACAGCATTTCTGGGCACTCCTAAAGTGGTCTGTGACATCAGAGCACATCTGGGCACTGCTACAGTGCTCTGTGACATCACAGTTCATACGGCAACTGCAATGACACAACTCTTGACATCACATCACAACTGGACACTTAATGCTCAGTGATATTACAGCACAACTAGGCCATGCAATGCAGCTGTGTGGCATCACATCTGGTACCTGCAACAGCGTTGTGTGACAAAACACCACATTTGAGCATTGCAACAGGGCTGGATGACATCACAGCACATCTGGGCATTGCAACAGTTCTCTGTGACATCACAGCTCATATGGCAACTGCAACAGTTCCTGTGAGAACACATCTCTTCTGGCCACTTAATGCTCTGTGACATCACAGCACTTCTGAGCACTTCCACAGTTCTCTGTGACATCACATCTCAAACATGCAAAAGGACTATGTGACATCACAGCATATGTAGCTTTGCAGTTGGACTGTGTGACATCACAACATATCTGGGCACTGAAACAGGACTGTGTAACATCCAGGCACATTTGGGCATTGTAGCAGGTCTCTGTGACAGCAAAGCACATCTGGGCACTATAAAAGTGCTTTGTGACAGAACAGCTCATCTGGGCACTGCAAGAGTGCTCTAGAACATCACATCACAACTGGACACTGAAACTGTGCTGTGTGACATTACAGCACATGTGGGCAATGCATGTGGGCTGTGAGACATCACAGCACATGTGGGAACTGCAGTAGGAGTCTGTGACACAACAGAATATCTAGGCACTGCAGCATTGC
This sequence comes from Colius striatus, assembly GCF_028858725.1. NCBI lineage: Eukaryota > Metazoa > Chordata > Aves > Coliiformes > Coliidae > Colius > Colius striatus. The sequence continues at coordinate 1,778,301 of NW_026908523.1, read as the reverse complement.
TCTGTGATATCACAGAACATTTGGGCACTGTAATAGTGTGTGACATCACAGCACATCTGGGAAGTACAACAGGGATGTTTATCATCACATCACATCTGGGTTTTGTAACGAGGCTCTGTGACATGACAGCCCACCTGGGCACTTCCATGGGGCTGTGTGACATCACAGCACATGTGGGCATTGCAGAATTCCTGTGTCACATCACAGCACAGATAGGAACTGCTACAGTGCTGTGTGACATCACAGCTCTTGTGCGCACTGCAACAGGGCTGTGTAACACAACAGCACATCTGGGCTTTGCAGCAAGCTGTATGACATCACAGCACATCTGGATGTGGTAGGTGTCTTGGGTTGTAACATGAGAGGTGGAAGGTACAGAAGAAGTGGGCACAGGGTGGAGTGAGAGGAGGTGCTGGTGGTAGCAGATATAAGCACATGGTGTAAGCAAGGGGTTGGAATAAAGTATCATCCATGCTGAGTGTGTGGTGATCCTTGTCCCCTCAGCGGGGGGGATGAGTGATCCGTGCAGGCAGCCTGGTGGTGTTGCTGTGGCGGCAACATATGGTGACCCCAACGTGATCAGCAGAACGCAGGATGTCTGCAGCCATGGCACAGTTGGAGCAAATGATTGAGGGACTTAAGACAACGGCGTCTGAGTTGGTTGAACAGATTCAGTACATGCCCACAGCCACTTGCATCACATGGTTGCAGGGGTGGGGTGTGATATGGACACCCATAGAATTACTAAATGCGCAGAAGTGGACGGTGGTGGACAGGGAGCTGTGTCAGGCTTTCGTAGAGGGGGCCGAGGGAATGGGTCGGCTTTTTGATGCGAGGGGAAATATTAAAAAGGTTCTGGTAAAAACAGCAGAGAAAAAACAGTTTCGGTTATCGGTGCAGGAAGCTCTCTGGGGGAAGGAGCGGAGAGCGCGGACAGAGGAGAGAGTTCGTAGAGATCAGGAGACGAGCGTGGAGGTAGAGAATCTGGGAGAGCAGACGGAGAATGTCGAGCAGACAGGGAATGCCGTGCAGATAGGGAATGCCGAGCGGGCGGAGTCGGACGGGAGTACGGTGCAGGACGATCAGGGGAGAGTGGGGAAGCGCGACCCCATGTTAGACTGGGTACCACTGGGTACGTGAGGAGAAACGGAGAAAACGCAGGAGAGAGTGATACCGACTGCGGCGCCGGCGCCGGGAGCGGCACTGAGGCGGGTGATACCGAGAAAAGTCAACTGCCTCATTGACCACCGAAGATGAGTGATGTACCCAGAGGAATGGTAGAAATGAGAGCTAGAAGACGGAGTCTGGTGCGGAGACCGGGGATGGTTTGTATTTTAGACTTGATTAGCAATGTGAGTAGTATCAGCCACACAACTTTGCAACAGACCTGCTATAGATTTTACTTTTAGCACAAGTATAATAACTTTGTTTGCCAGCTGTTCTTTTTGCTCAACCGCCTTAGGGAGGGGGAGAGCATGGGGCATAGAATATATGAGTATAACCGTCTACTGAGTCTCTCTTGCAGATTGATGTGTTCCTTTGAGCGCTCGCCGTGACGCAGATCTAGATGGAATCACTCAACTGTTGGCGAGATTGAACAGTGAAGTGGAACACGACCAGCACCTGTTTACATCTTCCCGCAATTGGCTCAGCTGGCACATGTGCTGGGCAGACACGTTATGTATCAGCCCGTGCCACAGGACACTGGAGTCATCGAGCATAGGGAGGGGGAGATGTTTAGTGTGTGGGCGTCCGGAAGATCTTGGGTTGTAACGTGAGAGGTGGAAGGTACAGAAGAGGTGGGCACGGGGTGGAGTGAGAGGAGGTGCTGGTGGTAGCAGATATAAGCACATGGTGTAAACAAGGGGTTGGAATAAAGTATCATCCATGCTGAGTGTGTGGTGATCCTTGTCCCCTCAGCCGGGGGGCTGAGTAATCCATGCAGGCGGCCTGGTGGTGTTGCCGGTGGTGGCAACACTCTGGCCATAGTCACTGTCCCTGGCTCGGGGCCTTTAATGAGGTGAATCGCTGCCCCTGGTCTGAGGTCATTATCAAAACAAGTCTCTACCTCTGATGCAGGGTCTTTAAAGAAATGAAAATAAATCTCAGCTTCACCAGTTCTGTCCATAGAATGCCGGGGAGTCTCTGCTCCAGCACACCTCCTCCTCTCTTCCATCACTGACCTTGGAATCCACATGTTTATCTCACTGTTCCTAGTCCTTGCACCACCACCAGCCAGAAGAAGAAGATGAGGCAGAAGAAGGAAGAATATGGAGGAAGATGGAGGGAGAAACCTCCTCTTCCAGTTTCTTCTTAAAAAGTGACCATGGAGGCGTCTAATCGGCTCAGCCCCAGCAGTGGGTCTGGCTCAGAGCTGGGGAGAGTTGAGAGCAACTTCTTACAGGAGCCATCTTTACAGCCCCTTCCCCCTTACCAGGTAAGGCTGTCATGTCAAACCATGACAGCTTGGAGCCCTGAGACCAAAGGGGAGGGGTGACTACCAGGAAGGAGCCAGCCCAAGCCTTGGCTGGGAAGAAATCAATATGCTATTTGTAAGGAAGACATGGGAATAGAGAGTGTCTGCAAAGGCTGGTGGACCTCAGAGAGGAGGAAGTCCACCAGCAGATGGAAATGGATTGTTAGAGAGTGTCAGGGGCTCCCATTATGACAGAGTTCCACCACCTTGGGGTGACTCTGAGTCACTGTCTCTGTGATTCTGTGACTCGCTGACTCTGAGTCAAGGAATCTGTGACTGACACTGTGAATCTGTTACTGCTTTCATGGCTCAATGACTCTGATTCTATGACTCTGACACTTTGACTCTATCACTCTGTGACTTGCTGACTCACTGATTTATGACTCTGTGAGACATTGAATTCATAATTCTGTGACTGTGACTCTGTGACCTGATGTCTCACTGACTCACTATCTGACTCTATGGTTATGGACTCCCTAAGTCCATTTGTTATTAAGTGCACTTGGAAATCTTCTTCTTTAACTGCACAATGAAATGACTCCAATTACCTGCACAAGTTGTGAACACTTGAAGAAAGTGAAATGAAAGAGCTCATTAGGGCTTTCTGTACTTTAATGAGCCCCATGGTGTCTGAGGAGCTGAGTCCATGAACATCAGATGATGAAGGAGACCAAGGAAATGTCTCAAGAAGTCCAAGTCAGAAGCAGAACTCCACGTACCTTGAAGCATTAATGGGCCCCACTGAGGGCTGTTACTGACAAAGCTTCTCCAGGGACTCGTTAAAGCAATGAACTGGAGGCCCTGACTGCAGATATTCAAAACCCTGTTAAGGTCGCATTGAGGCTGAGAAAGAAAGAGAGGAACTAAGACAGAATAAACTAAGTCCAGAGCCTCAAAATGTAAATTTTGTCTATTTTGCCTCCTGGTCTTAGAGCCAACTCTGCCTCTGAGGGGAGAAATGTGGCTGCTTGAAAGAAGAGTCCCACCCCAGCTGAGGGAAGGAACATCAGGGATGGTTTCAGCCTGTTTCAAAGCTGGAGACCCAGGGACAGCTGGAGGGAGCCCAAAGGGGAGAGAGAGGAAGGAAATGAAGTGGGAGAGAGGTTAAAAGAATCTTCTGGCAGGGAAGGGACCTTTTTCTGTTGTCAGGGGGTGCCGTGTGGGTCAGGGCTGGTCCTAGATCTCGATCACCCCCAGGACATGGCTGAGGTCACTTTCCCAGGGGAAGATCAAGGCAGAGATTACTGTTAGGGGAAGGACCTTTCCTGAGACTGTGTTCTCAAGTTTCCTACTATTGGGGAATTCATGGGGAGAAATGGAAAAATATCTCTAATGCTTGAACAAGTCACTGAGACACCTGAGCTGCAACATGGAGCAATTGTTATGAAATGGTCAGGGAATGAGAGGAAACCGAAGTCAGAGATGTGTCAGAAAGGTGAATTCCCTGGCTGCCCTCCTGGCCAAAGACTTCATCATCACCACCATAGCCTGAGACCACCGCCTCCACACCCCCATGGACTTCTTCCTCCTCAACCTCTCCCTCTGCGACCTGAGCTCCATCTCCACCACTGTCCCCAAAGCCATGGCCAATTCCCTCTGGGACACCAGGGAGATCTCCTACTCAGCATGTGCTGCACAGCTCTTTTTCTTAGTCTTCTTGATGTCAGCAGAGTATTTTCTCCTCACTGTCATGTGCTACAACCTCTACATTGCCATCTGCAAGCCCCTGCACTACGAGACCCTCCTGGGCAGCAGAGTTTGTGCCCACATGGCAGCAGCTGCCTGGGCCAGTGGGTTTCTCAATTCTCTCCTGCACACAGCCAATACATTTTCACTGCCCCTCTGCCAGGACAATACTGTGGGACAGTTCTTCTATGAAATCCCACAGATTCTCAAGCTCTCCTGCTCACATACCTACCTCGGGGAAGTTGGGCTTCTTATGTTTAGCATTGCTTTAGGTTTGGTGTGTTTTGTGTTCATCGTGGTGTCTTATGTGCAGATCTTCAGGGCCATGCAGAGGATCCCCTCTGAGCAGGGATGGCACAAAGCCTTTTCCACCTGCCTCCCTCACCTGGCCGTGCTCTCCCTGTTTCTCAGCACAGCCATATTTTCTGACATGAAGCCCCCTTCCCATCTCTTCCCCATCCCTGGATCTTGTGTTGGCAGTGCTGTACTCGGTGGTGCCTCCAGCAATGAACCCCCTCGTCTACAGCATGAGGAACCAGGAGCTCAAGGATGCTCTGTGCAGTTACCCAAAGGATCCTGTTTCACTCACCCATAACATGACTGTTTTTCTCTACACGGTTCTCAGCGTATATCTCATCCCACCTGTCTGTTTTCTTCCTTTCTGCAATCATACTTTGACACGTTTCTTCAGTTCATACTGCTTCTCTGGAGGTTTCATCTGCCTGTGTCTGACAGGGCCACAGTGCTTAGTGAGGTATGACCTGTCCAAGAACAACTCCTCAATAAAAGGGGATCTCCCATCAAATTAGTGCTTGTTTTCTTCCCCCAGTCGAGTAGTCCTGTCTGTTTTCCCAGAACCACAGGTGGTGAGAGAGCCCTCCCTGTCCTTAGGGAGTTCCAAAGGCCCTCAAGTGCTTGGGCCTGATTGAGGTCTTTGTACCCGGATGGGCCTAAACCGGGACAGGGATCTTACAACACTTGTAAACATGTGAAGGGCAGGTGTGGAGAGGCTGGGGCCAGTGTTTTTTGCATAGTGCTCAGTGACAGACAAGGAGTAACAGGCACAAGCTGGAACACAGAAAGTGCCACTGCAACACGAGGAAAACTTCTTTACTCTGAGGGTGAGGGAGCACTGGCACAGGTGTAGTGGTTTTGCCTGGGACAAGTTTTGGTAGCAGGGGGTTATAAGGGCTGGCTTCTTTAAACAAAGAGCTGCCAGAAGCTTCCCTGACAGGGCTAATGCCAGTCAGTTCTAAGTTGGATCTGCAGCTGACCCAGGCCTGGCCAATTAATTGGCCTGGCAAATTAGTGACTGAAGTAATGGCTCTGTGATTAACCTATTGCATCAGGCCAGGCTGGGGATTGACCTGATGGAGAGGAACTCCAGGAGAGAAACCTGGGAGTTCAGGTTGATAAAAAACTGACCATGAGCCAGCAACCTGCCCTCGTGGGCAAAAAGGCCAATGGCATCCTGGAGTGCATCAAGAAGAGTGTGAGCAGCAGAGTGAGGGAGGTTCTGCTCCCCCTCTCCTCTGCCATATCTGGAGAGTCCTCATCTGGAGTCCTGTGTCCAGTTCGGGGCTCCATCAGTTCAAGAGTGACAGGGAACTGATGGAGAGAGGTCAGTGCAGGGCCACCAAGATGATCAGGGGACTGAAGCATCTTCCTTCTGAGGAAAGGCTGCGGGACCTGGGGCTGTTTAGTCTGGAGAAGAGGAGACTGAGGGGGGAGCTCATTAATATTTACAAACATCTAAAGGGTGTGTGTCAGGTGGTTGGGGCAGCACTTTTTTCTGGGAACAGGACAAGGGGTGATGGAATGAAGCTGGAACACAAAAAGTCCCATTGGAACATAAGATTAGGTGTTTTCAGGTAGGTTGAACATGCAGGTGTGCACCTTAGAAGAATTAGCTCAAGGAACAATTGAAATCTCATTGTTTAAGTTTGAAGACTGTTGGAGGATGAATGCGACTCTCCAGGAAAGTGTGATATCCTTTGTTAACCTACTTTTCAGGAGAACTGTATGATGGTTAGTGTAACAATGCTCAGAAAGATACTGGAACAAATAATGTACAGAATACCCAGGGGATGGCGAGTAGTGTGGATTTCTGGAGAGGAAACTGCATCGCACAAACAAGCCTGTGGGAAAGCAACGGGAATTCACAGCACTGGTCTATAGACCCAGGAGACTCATGTAGACCCTTGTGGGCATCAGTTGTGGAACAGGAATTCTCTTTTCTTTTTGAAGGGTTTTTGGTCCAAGGAGAAATTAGCAGTGGTTCAGCATCAAACCAAAGGCTTAAAAGGGTTGCATCCAGAGTGTGTTAAAACTTGTTTTTATTAACTGTGCCAGCAATGGACTGCTCAGTGTATTTATTGACATTTACCAGCCTGAGAAGTGCTGTTTGCACTGTGGAGGTCAGACCCCAGAATGTCTCTTGAAACCTGAAAGAGAAGCACCTAAAATTTACTAAAAGCAGGGACATTTGGAGCACCGTTGGTTGTGAGGAGAAAAATGTCCTTTTTATTCCACAAATGATGTAAACTGACATGGAACACAGAGTCAGCGTGGAAGAGCTTTTCCAGTCTACAAAGCAGTGGTGAGGCTTAGGTACTCTAGAAGAAAAAGGTGGACTAACTAAAAAGGATCAGAAGAGACCCATCAAAAATGGTTTAGAAATCAAGAAGACACAGGGGAACAAGAAAGACTGAAAAGACTGAGTTCATACGGGCTGAAGAAAATAGAAGTAAACTGTGACAGCTATTGAGAGCTGTAAAATGCTGATGCAGAAAAGAAATACTCTCGTGAGAAAGCAGCAATCTTGGATTTCAGAGAGGAAAATTCGGGCCAAGTGCTAGGAAAAGGTTTTGAACAGTAAGAAGAGAAATAGTGAAAGGTGACTTAGAGGGTTTGTGGAATCTCCATGACTAAAGGCGTTTAAAAATAGAGAAACTGTGCGAAATAGCTAAAGTAGAACTGATCCTGCCTCTAGGGAGCAGGATGGACTATCTGGATCATGCTCCCCAGCTTTGTTTTCTATTACCTGTCCTTTTTAATCATGGTCTACAATCCCAAGGCTGCAATTACATGCCTTTTCACACTCTCCGCTCCTGTTTAGCTTTCAGGAGAAAGCAGTCACTCTCCCATGTTAATGACTAGCTGTTCTATCAGTTTTACCAAGGTGTCCTCAGAAGATTCCACATACTAAGTTCACATGCGAGCGAAACGCCACTTTTCATGGATGACCATCAACAATTGGAGCACATTACCAGGACTCACGGTCCTGTAGAGTGTTCAGTCATTCCATGGGATTCAGCTAAAACCCTTATTTCAAATGCTGTTCCAGGTTTTGTATTCTTTTAGTTAATTATTTGCAGCATAGTCTAAAATGTTTGGAGCCTCTGGGCTGCAAGAGGGAAGAAGTAGCTCTAACGTCCAGATTTCCCCGTTTCGATCTGGAGTAGGGCCCAGTAAGCAAGATGATTGGTTTTGCATTATTCATATGGTATCTCTTTGGATGATTCTGAAGCGATTCGTGTGCTGCTGTAGAAGGCAGAGCCCTGATGTCTGTCAGTGTGCGCTGGGATTTCTCATTTTATTTGCAAAAGTGATACAAATTCCACATCTTACAGTTCTTGGTCAAAAAGTTCCATTATCCTCTCTGGAGCAGGTCTCATACAAAGAAAAAGCACACCAAGCACAGCTATTCTATTACTATTGTGCTGCTCCCTCAGCTCCCTGGGACCCCCTTCTGCTTCCAGGGACTGATAAGGATTGCATTAGTTCCAGTGATTCGTGACTTGATCCCCATCCACTACTGTCTGTTCTCCTCCAGACTCCCACTTCGAGTCCCACCAGTGCCAGAGCTCTGTCTCATAGTAATGGCTCCAGCTCATCCTGGCTGAGGCATTGCTGCACATTTGGGCTGAAGCACCCCAGCTTTGGCACCAGGCAAGCCTGGAAACTTGCTACCAGGTGCCCAAGGCCCTGCTGTGCAAAGGCTTTGCCTCAGAGCAAAATGGCATGGACAAAAGATTTCTGAAAGCCTTTCTTGCCCCGAGACCCAGGAGGAAATGCCTTTGTTCACTACATTATCACTCTCCTAGCTTGGACAAACCTAGGTTGTTGTTCTTTTTGCCTTCCTGGTGTGCTGTCTCGTATGGGAACAAGTGATTCTCACAGCCAACTCTTTTTGCAAGAACAGAAATGCCACAGGGCATGAGTCTGTCCCCAGATGAGGGAGGGAACATCAGTGATTGCTTCAGCCTGTTTCCCAGCAGATTGTGCTGGAGCCCCAGGAGCCCCACCTGGAGGGAGCCCAGAGGGGCAGAGCAAGTGCTGCCATGGGCTGGTCCTCTGCTGCTGAGCTGGGCCAGGCTCCTGGGATGGAGAGAGCCCATGAGACGTGGGCAGTGCTTATGAGAGACAGCTCCGCCCAGGAGCAGCTCCCGTGCAAGAGGCAGAAGTGCCTGCAGGCAGCGAGAGGAGTGGAGTGAGGCAGAGAGATGGGACAGGCATTGGAGAGTGGGAGGCTGCTGAGAGCTGACTGAGCGACAAATCTTCCCTGTCCTTAAGGTGGTAAGTCTCTGGCTGTAGGATGGTGCAGGTGTGGTTCCTGGAGGGATGTCCCAAAGCTGGTACATCTCACAGCTGACAGGCTTGGTCAGGAGGTGTCTCACAGTTTCTGTGCTGTGGAGGGGAAGGACATGTTCCAGACAGGGCTTGGCTGCTGCAGCATCAGAGGGACGGGGCAGAGCAGGAGCCCTCTCTCAGGTATGGCTGCGGTGTTCTGCTGTCAAGAAGTTGGGTCAGGGCTGTTCACAGCTCCAGGTGAGCACTAGCAGATTCCAGGAGATGTTTCAAGAGGAAGATCAAGGCAGGGTTTACTCTAAAGAGAGGGAGTTTCCCCAAGTGGGTGTTTTCAGTTTCCTTCTCTGAGAGTGGGGGTCCAAGTGTGTGGTAGGAGTGGAAAAGAGAAGTAGAAAAGGACCTGTCAAGTTGAAATAAGTCCCTGAGACGTAACTTTGAGTGGTCAGTACATCTGCTAACAGCCTCCTAAAGGGCCTCAGCCACTTCCCTGGCTTTGGACAGTACCAGCATCACCTTTGCTGGACCCATCAGGTTGCTCCAACCTTTTGAACCTCCAGACTGGAACATGTGCCCAGCCAGTGCCCCATAAACAGGCAGGTTTCTGGAGGGCCCAGGGGAGTGCAGAGAGGTTGGGATGGGGTCTGTGATCAGGGAAAAGACATGGGACAGGGAAACATCTCCTAGAAGGAAAATCTTCTGTCAGCAGAAGGAGAGGAAACGAAACATAAAATGTTTTGGGAGGGAGAATTGGGAAAATCCTGTGTCATCCCCTCATGGGAGATGGTGTCAAAAGAACAAGAACTCAGCTGCCTTCTCCATTCTTTAGTGCTGTGAGTGCAGATGCTGACAAGCCCTTCTGCATCAGGAGCAATTCCACCTGACAAATCAAACATCAGGACTGGCCTCTGCCCCTACCATCCCCATGAACCAACTCCTGCAGGGCAGGGCTGGCTGGTAAGAGCCCATGGGCAGAGGCTCTGCTCTTCATGGCACTTGAGCTGGGCTCTAGCCTTAGAGCTGGAGGAAGGTCTCCTTGAAAAGGAAAAGGGCTCTGTATGTGATAGGGGAAGGTCTGTGAGAAATGGCTTTGATTTTGCTCTGAGAAGCCTCTTCTAACTTGTCACTTTTTCTCCTGCAACAGCCCCACATGCCTAAAAACAGCAGATGTCCAACAGCTCCATCACCCAGTTCCTCCTCTTGTCATTTGCAGACAGGAGGGAGCTGCAGCTGCTGCACTTTGGGCTCTTCCTGGGCATCTACCTGGCTGCCCTCCTGGCCAACGGCTTCATCATCACCGCCGTGGCCTGCGACCATCGCCTCCACACCCCCATGTAGTTCTTCCTGCTCAACCTCTCCCTCCTTGACCTGGGCTCCATCTCCACCATTGTCCCTAAAGCCATGGCCAGTTCCCTCTGGAACTCCAGGGCCATTTCCTACATGGGATGTGCTGCACAGGTGTTTCTGTTTGTCTTTTTCATGTCAGCAGAGTATTTCCTCCTCACTGTCATGTGCTACGACCGCTACGTTGCCATCTGCAAGCCCCTGCACTACGGGACCCTCCTGGGCAGCAGAGTTTGTGCCCACATGGCAGCAGCTGCCTGGGGCTCTGGGTTTCTCTATTCTCTCCTGCACACGGCCAGTACATTTTCCCTGCCCCTCTGCCAGGGCAATGCTGTGGACCAGTTCTTCTGTGAAATCTCCCAGATCCTTCGAATCTCTTGCTCTGATACCTACCTCAGGGAGTTTCAACTCCTTGTGTTTAGTGCTTGTGTCTTTTGGGGGTGTTTTGTGTTCGTTGTTCTGTCCTACGTGCAGATCTTCAGGGTGGTGCAGAGGATCCCCTCTGAGCAGGGACGGCACAAAGCCTTTTCCACCTACCTCCCTGACCTGGCCGTGCTCTCCCTGTTTGTCAGCACTGCCACCTTTGCCTGCCTGAAGCCCCCCTCCATCTCCTCCCCATCCCTGGATATGGTGATGGCAGTGCTGTACTCTGTGGTGCCTCCAGCAGTGAACCCCCTCATCTACAGCATCAGGAACCAGGAGCTCAAGGACTCTATTAAGAAAGTAATTTCATGGCTATTTCTCAGCAGTGAGAAAGCTCTCAACACTCTGCACAAATGAATCCCAGCATGTCCCATTACAGGCCTGTGTGTCTTGCTGGTTTATATTTGCTGATGAGCATTCTCATGATCAGCAATGTCATTGTCAGAGGTGACTCTCATCATGTCTGTAATAAAGTGGGATGTCCCTGGTGCACTGGGCTCTTCTTCTAAAGCTGGTGAACAGCAGCAGAGGTATGTATCCAAAGGCTGTCCCACACATGAACTTGTAGGTGGTGTCCTTAAAGAGGGGAGCCTGGTCCTGCTTGGAGTAACAGTGACGCTGGCTCAAGGTCAGAGCCTGAAGTCCTTGCTGTCCTGGTGCTCCAGCAGGCCTGAAGATGGCTGAAGAAGAGCTGGTGCCCCACACTCTCTTAGTGCGGTCTTCTCTCCTGAAGGGTGGTATGGAGAGGAAGGCTGGGACCCTGTGTCAGGGCTTTCACTGAGGGAAGTGTGACCCAGCAGCCACGTCAAGTCATTGCTGTCTGTGTGCCCAGCACATGTCCATCACACGGTCTCCCCCCACCCTGCTGTGTGCTGGCTCCTACCCCCAAACTCATCCCCAGTCTCATACCTTTGTGGCTCTCCCTTCCTGAACTGGCCATTTACCACAGTCCAGACTTGGGCTGATCTCTGACATCCATCTACACTGTCAGAACATCAAACCCTTCCCAGGCTGACTGTGGATTGTGGCTGGCTGCAGACAAAATCCAGCCTGGCTGGATGCTGGAGAGGGCTACCAGAGCAGGAGGGTGCCAGGGGACGGGACACTGTGGTCTGTTGTCACAGCAGGCCAGCAGGACATTTCCCCACCCTGGCTGCACCTTCCCCTGTGTGGTGCCTGCACAGTTGGGCTGGGAGGCAGCAGGATGCATCTGGCAAAAGGGTGGGAATGTGAATTCAGGGGACAGCATGGCTGGGAGGTCTGACTGTAGCCCCTCTGCAGCCAGAGCAGTTCCTCACAGCCGTGACAGGAATTGCTGCTGCTCAAGGGCTCAGGGGTGTCTTGAGGGGACCCAAGACACGTGGCAAGAGTTGTCTCCCTGCACTGCACCTCACGATGCCTCCTGTGTCATCCTCCTCACTCAGGAGCAGCACTGGGTGTGTTTCTCCCTACCCAGGTGTGAAGGGAAGCTGCTGGTGGTCTTCTCTGCTGATCCCCATGTCCCAGCATCATCTCACAATCATGACCACAAGCCTTCTGCAGAGCAGGAAGGAAAAGGAAATCAATCTACCTATATTGTCCATCCCAGCCCAGGATACTGACAGGCCCCTGGCCACCAGGATACTGGTGGTTGTCTTTGCTGCAGGAGCACATGGAGAGCTCACGTTCAGCTTGTTGTTCACCAGAAAACTAAGGTCCTTCTCTGCAAAGCTGGTTTCTAGTTGTTGCCCTCCAGCACATCACTGTGAATGGTGTTACTGCTACCTGGGCATTTCTCCTCATTGAACTTGATGAGGTTCCCCTCTGCTCATTTCTCCAGCCAGCTGAGGTCCAGCAGCACAATCATCTTGTGTATCAGCTGCTCCTCTCAGTTTCATGTCGCCAGCCAGCCTGCTGAGTGTGAGCTGTGCCTCATAGGCCAGGCCAGTAATGAAGCTGCTAAACAGGGTTGGCCAGTTGGCCTTGGTATCAACTCTCCATGTACAGCTGTAGTGAATGTACAGCTGTGGTGAATGACCTTCAGCTGGATTGTGTATCTCTGGTCACATCCTTCTGATCCCAGGTGTTCGTCCAACTTCCAAACTACCTGACTTTCCACTTACCTGGTCCATACTTCACCAGCTTGTCTATGAGGATGTTGTGGGAGAGTGCCAGAAGCCTTACTAACTACAACACCCATTGCTCTTCTTCCATCCACCACCCTCCACCACCCTATGATGTCAGGTAGTGGAAGCTGCCAAGTTGCTTCACCTCATTTTCTTTTCCATAAGCTCTTGCTGACTCGTCCCAGTCATGTTCCTGTCTGTCACTTGTCTGCAAACAGTTGGCAGAACTAATTTCTCCATCACCTTCCCAGGCACATGGGGAAGGCTGACTGACTACCTGGAGTCTCCTCATCATCCTTCTTTAGGATCCAAGTAACAGTTACTTTCTGCCAGTCCTCTGGAACCACAGTCCAGCTTCACCATCCTTCAAAGGTAACTGAAAGCAGGCTGGGAACGACATTGGCCAGCTCCTTCAGCACTCATGGCTGCATCTGTCCCGCCCCACAGAGTTGTTTCTATCCAATTTGCCTACATGTTCCCTAACACGATCCTCCGCCACTCAGAGTAAGTCTTTCGTGCCTCCAGTGTAGTATCTGCTCCCCTCAGTTTCACATGTTATTGGTGAATACCAGTCAACAGCAAGAGCTGAGGTCATTGATCCAAAGACACCCTTAGAGAGCCTAAGACTCTGCCCACTTCCTCACGCTGGGTGCAAGTTCTTTATCTCCCAGCAAGATCTTTCCCTCACTGGTCTCTCTGACCCTCAGGCACAACCTCACCCAGCCTGTTGCCCATCCCATTGAGGAGCTCCGGGCACTCAGGCAGCTGCTTCAAGCTCATCTCAAGCAGCAGGTGCACAGAGAGAATCCCCCACATGTTGTTCCTGAAAAGCTCCTTGAGTACAGGCATCTGTTGCAGATAAGTGGAATGCAACTCGCTCAAAAGAGAGAGGGAGCAGTACCGAAGCAAAATAATAACCTGACAGAGTGCAACACGTTTGATGGGATATAACAAAGTTGGGCAGTGGTTTGACAAGGTTCAGGAAGTTTGATGTCAAGCCTCACTTGATAAATTCCTGCACGGAAGAAACTTAGAAAGGTAGAATGATTCACACAGAAACAGATTCACGTGGGGACACAAAGAGTAAGGAAGACCCTCCCAGTGAGTCACAAGGTTCAGAGCGGACCCCCTTGCTTTCTAAACTCTTTACCCGGCCAAGGTGTGGATCCAATCCAATCTGCATCAATCTTAGTCTCAGACCTGAAACACAGTTTATTCCTAACAGAGTTCTCTGAACAGTGTTTATACCTCTATTGAGCAGCTACATGGATTAGCAGTGTTTCATTAGTTAATTCAGCATGCTATCAGTCCCTCACCCAGGATCTGTCGCAGGGAAAGAATCTCTCTGCCTTGGGGAAGGAAGGGTCTTTTAGTCTCAGGTAAGGAATCCCTAACGTTAACTGGCAGCCCTTGCTCAAGGGGAGAGTCACGTGCTGTGCAGCCCAGCTGCAGTTGGGGAGTGCTCAAACTGAGCCCATCCTGAGGGTGATATTTATGGAGTGCAGTAGTTGGCTGCTAGTCAATAGTATAGACAAGAGATGTCTTTGTTTTAGCTCAGGAATCTTGTTCTGTCCTTTGGTTGTTTTGCCTTATTGGATTTGAAAGAGACTTTCCAGAATATCTTTCCAAGGCACCTTCACTCCGTGCCATGAGCCCAGGGCTCCCCAGCACACAGGCTCACCTCACATGTGAGGCCTGCTGCTTCTTAGTCAGCCTGGACCCAAGGACGGTTTGGAGTCACATGTATCCACCACAGCCAGGCAACCAAGGAACCCTGTGCCCACTTCTTCTGTACCTTCCACCACTCACGTTACAACCCGAGATCTTCTGGACACCTACCACATCCAGATGTGCTGTGATGTCATACAGCTTGCTGCAAAGCCCAGATGTGCTGTTGTGTTCCACAGCCCCGTTGCAGTGCGCACATGAGCTGTGATGTCACACAGCACTGTAGCAGTTCCTATCTGTGCTGTGATGTGACACAGGAATTCTGCAATGCCCACATGTGCTGTGATGTCACACAGCCCCATGGAAGTGCCCAGGTGGGCTGTCATGTCACAGAGCCCCGTTACAAAACCCAGATGTGATGTGATGACAAACATCCCTGTTGCACTTCCCAGATGTGCTGTGATGTCACACAACACTATTACAGTGCCCAAATGTTCTGTGATATCACAGACCATTGCTGCAGTGCCTAGATATTATGTTGTGTCACAGACCCCTACTGCAGTTCCCACATGTGCTGTGATGTCTCACAGCCCACATGCATTGCCCACATGTGCTGTAATGTCACACAGCACTGTTTCAGTGTCCAGTTGTGATGTGATGTTCTAGAGCACTCTTGCAGTGCCCAGATGAGCTGTTCTGTCACAAAGCACTTTTATAGTGCCCAGATGTGCTTTGCTGTCACAGAGACCTGCTACAATGCCCAAATGTGCCGGGATGTTACACAGTCCTGTTTCAGTGCCCAGATATGTTGTGATGTCACACAGTCCAACTGCAAAGCTACATATGCTGTGATGTCACATAGTCCTTTTGCATGTTTGAGATGTGATGTCACAGAGAACTGTGGAAGTGCTCAGAAGTGCTGTGATGTCACAGAGCATTAAGTGGCCAGAAGAGATGTGTTCTCACAGGAACTGTTGCAGTTGCCATATGAGCTGTGATGTCACAGAGAACTGTTGCAATGCCCAGATGTGCTGTGATGTCATCCAGCCCTGTTGCAATGCTCAAATGTGGTGTTTTGTCACACAACGCTGTTGCAGGTACCAGATGTGATGCCACACAGCCGCATCGCATGGCCTAGTTGTGCTGTAATATCACTGAGCATTAAGTGTCCAGTTGTGATGTGATGTCAAGAGTTGTGTCATTGCAGTTGCCGTATGAACTGTGATGTCACAGAGCACTGTAGCAGTGCCCAGATGTGCTCTGATGTCACAGACCACTTTAGGAGTGCCCAGAATTGCTGTGATGTGACACAATCCCATTGTAGTTCCCAGATGTACTAGATGTCATAGAGCACTGTTACAGTGCTGTGTGACATCACAGCACATCTAGGTGCTGAAACAGTTCTCTGTGACATCACAGCTCATATGGCCACTGAAACCGTGCTCTGTGACATCACAGAACATTTGGGAACTGCAACAGTTCTCTGTGACATCAGAACCCATCTGGGAACTGCATCTGGTTTGTGTGACATTGGAGCACACCTGGGCACTGTAACAGTTCTCTGTGACATCATAGCACATCTGGGAACTGCAATGATAGAACTCTTGACATCACATCACATCTGGCTTTTGTAACAGGGCTCTGTGACAGCACAGCCCACTGAGCGCTTCAACGGAGCTGTGTGATATCACAGCACATGTGGGCATTGCAGCCCCATTGCAGTGCCCAGAGGTGCTGTGATGCCACAGAGCATCGTTTCAGTGCCCAGATGTTATGTGACGTTACAGAGCACTGCTACAGTGTCCAGTCATCCTGTGATGTCACAGGGCACTATTGCAGTGTCCAGATGTGCTGAGATGTCACACAGCCCTGCTGCAAAGCCCGGATGTGCTGTTGTGTCACAGAGCATTGTTGCAGTGTCCAGGTGTGATGTGATGTCACAGAATTGTTGCAGTTGCCATATGAGCTGTGAAGTCACAGAGCACTGTTGCAGTGCCCAGAAGAGCTGATCTGTCCCAGAGTTCAGCTGCAAAGCGCAAATGTGCTGGGAGGTCACGCAGGCCTGTTACAGTGCCCAGATGTGCTGTGATGTCATAGAGCTCTGATGCAGTGTCTAGACGTGCTATTTATCAGAGCAGTGATTGAGAGCCCAGATTTGCAGTAATTTCACAGAGCACTGGAGCAGTGCCCTGATTTGCTGTGATTTGACACAGCCCCCCTGCAATGCCCACATGTACTGCTATGTCACACAGCCCTGTTGCAGAGCCTAGATGTGCTGTGAGGTCGCAGGGTCCCCTTGCAACACTCAGATGTACTGTGATGTCACAGAGAAATGCTGCAGTGCCCAAATGTGTTTTGAATTCACACAGCCCTGTTGCAGTGCCCAGATGTGCTGTGGGGTCAGACAGGTATGTTGCAGATCCCAGAGGTGCTGTGGTACCACAGAGCCCCGTTTAAAAATGCCCAGATGTTATGCGATATTACAGAGCACTGCTACAGTGTCGAGACATCCTATGATGTCACAGAGCACTATTGCAGGGTCCAGATGTGCTGTGATGTCATACAGCTTGCTGCAAAGCCCAGATGTGCTGTTGTGTTCCACAGCCCCGTTGCAGTGCACACATGAGCTGTGATGTCACACAGCACTGTAGCAGTTCCCATCTGTGCTGTGATGTGTCACAGGACTTCTGCAATGCCCACATGTGCTGTGATGTCACACAGCCCCATGGAAGTGCCCAGGTGGGCTGTCATGTCACAGAGCCTCGTTACAAAACCCAGATGTGATGTGATGACAAACATCCCTGTTGCTGCGCCCAGATGTGCTGTGATGTCTAACAGCCTGGATACAGTTTCCAGATGTGCTGTGATGTCACAGAGCACAGTTTCAGTGGCCATATGAGCTGTAACGTCACAGAAGACTGTTGCAGTAACTAGAAGTGCTGTGATGTCACAGAACAATGCAACATCACAACACATCTGGGAACTGCAACAGGGTTGTTTGTCATCACATCACATCTGGGTTTTGCAACGGGCCTCTGTGACATCAAAGCCCACCTGGGCGCTTTAACGGGGCTGTGTGACACAACAGCACATGTGGGCATTGCAGAAGTCCTGTGACACATCACAGCACATCTGAGAACTGCTACTGTGCTCTTTGCCATCACAGCTCATGTTCGCACTGCAACAGGGCTGTGTAACACCACACCACATCTGGGCACTGCATCAGGGCTCTGTGACATTCCAGCATATCAGGGAACTGTTGTGTGACATCACAACACACATCAGACTCAATGGTCTTAAAGGTCTTTTCCAGCTGCAATGATTCCATAGGTCTATGAGCTGTTGCACAGCTGTGGAACTGAGGTGCTGAGGGACAGGGGTTGGTGATGGGCTCGGCAGGGTGAGGCTGGTGACTGGACTTGATGATCTTAAAGATCTTTTCCAACCCAAATGAATCTTTGATTCAATGATTCTATGTCAGGATGCAAATGTCTGTGTCAGCACCAGATCTGGCCCAAACCCCCAAGGGATTTTAATCAGAACAAAGAGGAGGCACAGCCTGAACACAGGACACTGAAGGCAGAGGAAATGGCTGGCAAGGGCCGAGGGCTCCCTGGAGCTCAGGGCTCTCCCAGCCGCACAGCTCCCTCCTCCCTCCCAGCTGCTCCCAGCCCCGCGGCAGTGACGGGCTCTCCTGGCCCGGGGATGGGCCACCCTTGTGCCCTGAGCTGCAGTGTCACGGCCTCGCTGTCCTCAGGGGGATGTGCCAGGGACACCTCTTGGGCATCGTCGTAGCTCCAGCTCTCTGGGCACAGGCACTGGGCATCTCCCTCAGCTCCAGGGGCCCCGGCACTGCTCTGGGAGCACAGCTTTGTCTCTGCAAAGCAGCAAGGCAGGCTGTAGCACATTTGGACATCTCCTTCCTTCCTTCTCCTCACCACTTCAGAGATGCTGAGCCCCCCTCCACCCGCCCTGTCCCTCATCCTCATCCCCATCCCCTCACCTCCAGGTGCGTCCCTGGGCCCTGCTCCCTCCTCTGCTGCCCTGGGCACTTCCCAGCCTCTGCGCCCAGACACAAGGTCCTCCCCAGGGTCAGAAACCTCCCTGGCATCATCATAGCCATCTGCTGGGCCACCTCTGGGCAGGACAGGGACATCTGGAAGCAGAAAGGAGCTGAGGTTGGTGAGAAGATGCATCGTGCAGAGAAGAGGACGGGAGGAAGCACAGGGACACGGGGCTCAGACACTGGTGGCTGCAGCGGCACAGGAGATCCCCATCTGCTCCCCAGCTCTGATGGTGGCACTCAGGGGCACCACTGTCCATCCCGAGTCTGCAGCGATGAGACATCAACCCCTTCCTGCCCCCATTACCTCGTGCTGACCCCAGACCATCTTCCTCCTCGCTGTCCATGTGATGGAGCTGCAGTTTGGTCAGTGACCCCTCCGAATAGGAGCCTGGAGAGGGGACCCACAAAGCCAGGGCTGAGTGGGGAGGAGGGCCCAGGACTGACCCTCTGGCCTGGGACAAACCCAGCTGGGGTGGGCAGAGCTGATGGGGAGGAAGCTTCTGTCCTGGGCCAGGACCTCTCTGCTCTCCCCACATTGCTGCAGGGACCTTGGGCCTGGGGGCTGCAGGGAGTCAGCTGCAGCTGGGGACCAGGGGACAGAGCCCCCAGGGATGGACCCAGACCCACCTGATGGGCTGAATCTCGCCTGCTCCTCCCACACAGGGCTGTAACCGATCTCCTGGTACACCGCCTCAGGGAAGGGCTCCAGGGCTGTCTGGGAGCCTGTGGATAGAGGCCGCTCTGGCTCAGGGACAGGCAGCTCCCACCTTCCCTCCCCTCTGCAGCTGCCCCCTCTCTGCCCCACGGATCCACAGCACAGCCCCTGCTCTGCCACGGGGAGCTGAGGGCTGGGCAGAGGAGCAGCCTGGGGCCTGACACCACGGGGATGGACCCTGCTGCCCTGCATTCCTCCTGTGCCCATCTGCCCCAGCCCAGCTCTGGCCACTTCTGGCCCCATCCCCAACTCCCCCGTGTCGGGACTCTCTTCCCCTGGCTGCTGCTGGCCCATCATCAGGCAGTCAGTGGCACAGCAGCAGCACACGCCTGTGCCCCCAGCTCTGCCTGTGCTGACACACACACCCCACAACGCCCTGGTCCTGCCAAGAGGCACCTTCCCGTGGCAGCGTGGGGCAGGACCCACCTCTGCGCTCAGCCCTGGCGCTGAGCACTCTCCAGGCCAGGAGGGCCAGCAGCAGGCAGACAAGGGCTCCCAGGATCATGCACATGATGACGGGCAACGAGACGCTTCTGCTGCTGGTCGGGCGGCCCCGAGTGGGATCTGCACAGGCAGCCACACACAGAGGGAAGCACCAGGCCACGGAGCAGTGGGGGGCTGGAGCACCCAGCCCTGACCCCCATCATACCGTGGGCAACTCACAGCCCTCCCCACCCCCGGCACCCATAACCCGCTGCCTCCTCTTGGGAGTTCCACCCCCAGTGAGGATCCCCTTCTCTCTGGCTGGGTCACAGCCTGGCCTCGAGGTCACTCGTTGCTGATGGGAAGGACACGTCACCTGCTCCAGGGGTCGGTGCTGCTGTCCTGGGCGCAGCTGCAGAGGAGGAGAAGGAGAGATGAGCTGAGAGGGGGGTACGTGGGTACCAGGAGCCTCCACCCTTACCTGGCCTGTGTGTGCAGACACCCCTGGCGCAGCCCCCCTGAACCACCTCTTCCACAGGGCTGCTCAGGGGGCTGCAACAGAGCCCAGGGCCCTGCTCTGGGCCTTAGCCAGGGCAGCACCAGCAGCCTGGGAGTTCAGAGACTCATTGGATAGTGGGGGTTGAAACGGATTTCCAGAGCTCATCCAGCTGACATCCTGCTACAGCAGGTTCCCCTCCCTCAGGGGGCAGAGGAACATGTCCAGGTGGGCTTGGAGAAGGAGCCTCCACACCCTCCTTGGGCAGCCTGGGCCAGGGTTCCCTCACATTAATAGTGTAAGAGTTTCTCTTTGTGTTTCAGTGGAGCTTTTTGTTTTGCAGCTTTTGTCCATTACCCCTTGTCCTGTGACTGGACATTGCAGAAAAAATGTCACCCCATCCCCCTGACACCCACCCTTTAGGTACTTGTCAGTGTTAATGAGATCTCCCCAAAGCCTCCTGCAGGCTAAACAGCCCCAGGCCCCACAGCCTTTCCTCATAAGGAAGAGATTCCAGTCCCCAGATCATCTTGCTGGCCCTGCACTCGCCTCTCTCCAGCAGTTCCCTGTCCCTCTGCAGCTGGGGTGCCCAGAACTGGACACAGGACTCCAGATGACGCCCCACCAGATATGGCAGAGCAGAGGGGGAGTAGAACCTCTCTCGACCTGCTGCCCACCCTCTTCCTGATGCCCTCAGGATACCATTGGCCTTCTTGCCCACGAGGGCACGTTGCTGGCTCATGTTCAGTTTATCAACCAGGACTCCAAGGTCCAGTAGTGCCCCTGGGGCTGCAGAGCCTGGCCGGGCAGCAGCTGGAGGACATCCAGCCCCACAGAAGCTGCTGCCCACATGGGACCAGGCTGCCAGGCTCTGCAGGAACAGCCTCGCTCTCCAGAGCTCTGAGGGCAGGATGGGACCTGCCCCAGCTCCATGCAGTGCCCGGGCAGAGCTGCAGCCCTGCACTCACCCACGCAGCGCACGGCCGCGTCCTCCTTGTGCCGGCAGAGCCCGCGGTCCCTGGGCCAGGCCCAGCAGTGCTGCAGAGCCGCCTCTGTGCCCCGACACTCCCACTCCACCTTCTCCAGCCAGATGGGGCCTGTGCCCTCCCCAAAGGCAGCCTCGGGCAGGGCAGCCACGGCGGGCCCACAGCCCAGCTGCCTGCAGGCCACCTCGGCATCCCGCACGTCCCACGTGTCGTCGCACACCGTCCCCCAGGAGCCGCGGTGCCACAGCTCCACCCGGCCCGAGCAGCCGTCCTCTCCTCCCACGGCGCGGATCCTCTCCCTGTCTGCAGGAGGCACAGAGCTGCTGGGGCAGCGGGACGGTGGGCACAGCCCTGCCAGGCCAGAGGGGCAGCAGAGGAGCAGCTCCCTACCTGTGCAGCTCGTGGCGTTGGGGCACGCGGAGCCCGGGGTTGGGGTCATTTTGGGCCGTGTCCCTGCAGAAGGAGATCAGAGAATCATGAAGTCATGGAATCATTTGGGTAGGAAAAGCCCCTGAGGCTGCTGGAGTCCCAGCCCTCCCCTCACCCTGCCCATCCCACCACTGACCCACGGCCCTCAGCACCTCAGCTTTGGGATCCCTCCAGAGACGGGGACACCCCACCTCCCTGGGCAGCCTGGCACAGGGGCTGACAAGCCTCTCAGGGAAAAAGTTCTGCCTCAGCTCCAATCTCAACCTCCCCTGGGACAACTTGAGTCCCTTTCCTCTTGTCCTGTCATTCGTTAATGGAGAGAAGAGACCGACCCTAACATCACTCCAATCTCCTGGCAGGGTTTTGCACAGACTACTCCTGTCTCATCTCAGCCTCCTCTTCTCCAGGCTCAACTCCCCGATTCCCTCAGCCCCTCCCCAGCACCCTTGTGCTTCAGCCCCTTCCCCAGCTCCGCTGCCCAGCTCTGGCCACGCTGCAGCCCCTCAGTGTCCCTCTGGCAGTGAGTGAGGGGCCCAGCACTGAACACATCCCTTGAGCTGCAGCCTCACCAGAGCCCAGCACAGGGGACAATCCCTGCCCTGCTCCTGCTGCCACCCCAGTGCTGATCCCAGCCAGCAGGGAGGAATTGCTGGGTGGATGCTGGTGCCCGTGCAGCTCAGAATTACCACGGCAGGTGATGTGGGTCACATCTCGCAGCTCGTCGCACGACCGCGGTTCCAGGGATCGGAGGGACACAGCCAGAAGGAGCCGTGTCTCTCCTCACACTCCACACGGTCCAGCCAGGCGGGGCCAGACACTCTGCCCCGTGGCCCTTGTATCTCCAGGGTCCCTTTCTTCCCGCAGCCCAGCTCCTTGCACGCCAGTGACACCGTTTTGGGGGTCATGGAGTTGGAGCAAACGCTGCCCCACGTCCCGTTGTAGAAAACCTGCAGGCGCCCAGAGCAGCCGTCGCTGCTCTCCAGCCTCAGGGCCGTGAACTCTGGCAGGGGAGAGAGACGAGTCCCTGAGGGCCGCACACCGCTGCCCTTGCCGCCCACCCCCAGGCACAGCTGAGCTCCCCAGGGACCCCGGCGGCCCCGGGGCTGCCCGTGCCTGGCTGTGTGCAGGAGGTGGCGGCGCAGGAGCTCAGCGGCAGCCCGGGTCAGCGCTGGCCGTGCCCGGCTCTCCTGCTGGCCCGGCCTCCCTGAGCACCAGCCTCCCGCCACAGCTCCCGCCACACACCTGAGCAGACGGCTCCGGCGTCCTCTTTGTGCCCGCAGTCGTTCCGCCCCCAGGGCCCGGCCGGGCAGTCCCAGAGAGCGGCTTCGGCCCCGGAGCAGTTGACGCCGTCCAGCCAGATGTGCCCGGAGCCCTCCCCAAAGGCGGCAGAGCCCGGGGCCCGCACGGCCCCTCCGCAGCCCAGCTGCCGGCACACGACGGCGGCATCGGGCAGGTCCCGGCCGTCGTCGCAGACGCTGCCCCAGCTGCCCTGGGAGTATATCTCCACTCTCCCGGCGCAGCGCCCGGGCCCGTTCGCCAGCCGCACGCGCCGGCTCCCTGCGGCGGGGACGGAGCCCAGATGGCGGCGGGGGCCGGCTGCCCGCCCACCCTGTGCCCCGGGGGGCCCGTGGGGACACTCACCCTGGCAAACCACCCCCACGTCCTCCACGATCCCCGCTGCCGGCCAGGAGACGTTGCAGAGGCTCAGCTGTGCCTCGTGCCCCTGGCACCGCACCCCTCGCAGCCCCACGGGGCCCGGCCCTCGCTCGGCCTTGGGCGGCTTGTAGGCCGTCTCTGCCTCTCCGCACCGCAGCTGCCGACACGCCACATGGGCCTCCGCCACGGCCCACTGCTCAGACAGGACTCTGCCCCACGTCCCGCGCTGGAAGATCTCCACTCGCCCGGCGCACCGGCTCCCTCCCCCCACCAGCCGCAGGGACCCGGAGCCAGCGGGGCCTGGGGAGTCGTGGAATCACCGATCATGGACTCACACAACCCTTTGGGCTGACGGGAAAAGCCCCTGAAGCTGCTGCAGCCCCAGCCCTGCCCTCACCCTGCCCAGCCCAGCACTGACCCACGGCCCTCAGCACCTCAGCCCCACGGCTTTGGGATCCCTTCAGGGCTGGGCTCAGGTTTCTCTAGAGCAGGTTGAGATCGGAGCTGAGGTGCTGGGTCAGTGGTGGGTTTGGCAGGGTGAGGGCAGGGCTGGGACTCCAGCACCTTCAGATGCCTTTTCCAACCTAAACCTTTGGTTCTCTGCTGGAGATGGGCCCTGGAAGCCAGTGTCCCTGGCAGGGAGCAGAGCTGAGGAGTCTGCCCCAGCAGAAAGCACAGGTTTGAGGCTGGTGCTCACCAGAAGCCCCAGCCTGGCTCTGTGGCTCACCCTCTGCTCTGCTGCTGCTGCTGGGGGCAGCCAGGCAGCCCCGTGGGACTGAGATCATGCCTGGGGCTATTTCTGTGTTGCTGGGACAGGGCTGTCTGCAGCCAGAGGGGTGGAATGAGCCCCACAGCCCTGTCTGGCACCCAGCACCCCAGGGGGACATCAAAAGAGCCTGAGCCTGGAGGTGGCCCTTGGGGCTGCCCTGGGGGGCAGGGACAATGTCTCTCTGCAGCCCTCAGGGCTTCTGCAGGGGCAAGTGCAGCCTGGGCCTGCCCCAGGTCCCCTGCCTTGGGCTGCTGTCATGCCAGGAGACAAAGGAGCCAATCCAGGGTTTGCCAGCCCTCACCTGAGCAGACGACAGCAGCAGCATCCTCATGGGAGCACGGGGAGGCCCCCAGCACGGTCACTGGGCACTGTCCCAGGTGGGCTTCAGTCCCACTGCAGCGGAACGAGTCTCTCCAGACGGGGCCCGTTCCTCTCCCAAAACTCCCTCCTCTGGGAAGGGACACGGCAAAGCCACAGCCCAGGCGGCCACAGAGGACGTGGGCGTCAGAGAGGTGCCAGCGGGAGGCACAGAGGCTGCCCCAGGTCCCCTGCACGTGCAGCTCCACCCTCCCCTCGCACGCCGTGCTGCCGTTCACCAGCCTGAACCCTGCAAGCACAGAGACAGAGAACAATGGAAGGGATTGGACTTGTGCTCTGGCTCCTTCAGGAGCTGGGGAGAGGTCAAATGGAGGAGAGCTGCCATCCTCCTCCTCCACCTCTTCCCGCATCATTGTGGGGCTGCAGACCCCACATCAGCCCCTCTGTCCTCAGGCCCAGCACGGTCCCTGCCCCGCTGCCCTGTCCCCAGCACATCCCTGGTGTTTTACACCCCAGTGACAGTCCTTACGTGTGCAGTTGAGCCAAGTAGCAGCTCTGGGGGTGCAGAGCTGGTCGCAGGAGGGGCCTCTGGGGCAAAACTGGAGGAAGGGTTCATTCCCTGCACACTGCAGCTCTCTGTCCCACATGGCACCGGCGCTGGCTCCATCACGAGCTGCCCCTTGGATGTTCAGGGCTGCCCCACACTGCAGCTCCCTGCAGACCACAGCAGCAGCTCTGGCACCAAAGGCTGAGGCACAGACACTTTTCCACTTCTCCCCATCATGGATCTCCACGTGTCCTGAGCAGTCGTTGTCCCCTCCGACCAGCCGGACAAACCCTGGAGCAGACAAAGCCCCCTGTGAGTTCCCAGAGCCTGCTGGCAGTTACCTCATCTCCCACCTCATCTCCAAGGAGGCCACAAAGTGCCCCACAAGCCCCCAGCAGTTCCCAGTGGGTGCTGATGGCACAAACACACCAGGAGCGGCCCTGGGCTGAGCAGCTCCCAGGGTAAGGACGGGCACTGAGGACAGTGCAAGTGCTGGCACAGCTCCTGTGGCACAGGGCAGCTGGGGCTGGGGTAGGCAGGAAAGGTGCAGCAACAGGTCACCCCAACTGCATGGGATGTGTCTCTGTGGGCTGCAGCTCAGGGGTGACCCTGGCAGAGGAATAAGGTGCCAATAAAGTCCCTTGTTATCTCCTGCCATTCCCCAGGGATGTGGGTGGCTGCATGAGATGCTGTGGGTGCCTCTGGCATGGTGGGAGCTGGTCCGTGGCCATGCCAGAGCGGTCCTGGCTGAGTGGGAGGAGGAAGATGGGAACTGAGACACAATGGGGCAGAGAGGAGGCAGGCCAGGCACCAACTTAGAGTGGGCTGAGCAACCTCAGGGCCCAGGTTTGTGGTGAGAACCCGGGCTGGGTTCCTATTGCCCTTTCTCAGGACTGGAGACACCAGCAACACCAGCTGCAGCTTGGCAATGTGACCAGCCAGCCTGGACCCTGCTCTCACACACACTCATTGCTCCTGGAGGGCACAGCCAGGTCCCTTTCTGGTCTCTTACCTGAACAGCTCACTCCAGCATCCTCATCGTGATCACAGTCGTGCTCACCCCATCCCCTGTGTGTACAGTTGGACAGGGCAGGCTCGGAGCCACGACATCGAACATCATCCAACCAAATGGGGCCATATCCTGGCCCAAAATCTTTATCCTCATAATCTTCATCCTCTTCAACAGCAGACCCACATCCCAGCTGCTTGCAAACCACTGCAGCATCTTTCAAGTCCCATTCATCATCACACACAGTGCCCCACTGTCCCTCGTGTTCCACCTCCACTCTCCCAGCGCAGCGGCTGCCGCCATCCACCAGCCTCAACTCTGTAGCCCCTGAAACGCCAACACGGGGCTGGTCAGGAGAGCACCGAGCTCCAGACTACAGCTCTGGGGTCCCCCCTGCCCAGGCCAGAGGTAAAGGCACCTGAGGGACAGCCCTCCCCATCCTGGGCTGTCCCTGGGGCAGTCTGGGGGTCTCTTTTCTCCCCAGCTCTGCAAAGGGCTGAGGCTGCCCAGCAGCAGACCTGCTGTACCATTCACAGCCCCACAGCCTGCAGCACATCCCCACTAATTCAACCACCCCTTTCCCATGTCCCCTCTCTCCTCCCCAGCACAGCAACCCCCGTATGGCCCCGGGCCCCAGCCCCACACCTCCCTCTCCCACCCACACAGGCACAGCATCCACTCCCTTGAGCACCTTCTGCCCCTTGTCCCAGCGGCACCCGTGAAGAAACCGAATTGCCAGAGGTATCCCGATGAGCACGCTGGTGCCCACTGGCCCTGGGCTGTGGGACAAGGGAGCCAGCACTTACCCCTGCACAGCTGCAGCCCGAGGAGCAGCCACAGCACCCGAGGCCACAGGAGTCCCTGCGTGCCCATCCTGAGCCTCCTGCCCCGCGGGCACAGCCCTGCTGCTCCCCACTCCCCGGCACGGCTCCCGCACCCTCGTGGGGCTGCTGCTGATGGGAGGGTGAGATCTCTGAGAGATGCCAACGCAGCTGCAGGAGCCAATCCAAGCAGCAGCACCTTTTGAGATGAGATCAGGAGCTCTCTCCCCTCTGACACAGCTCAGCCCGCCAATGAGCTTCTCCAGTGCCCTTCATGCCCATATATGAGGGACACCACGGTCCCAATGCAGGTGCCACGGCTGCTGCCACGGGGCAGAGTTATGGGCCGAGGCAGGCGCAGAGGGGAAATGGGTCTCCAGGCCCTCAACTGGGAGCACTGGGAGCACTGGGAGCACTGAGCATCCCCAGGGCTACACTCATCAGAGAACCCACGAGGGCAGTGTCCTCCATCCCCGAGCTGTGGGGCTGCTCTGGCTCTGTGTCGGGGTGGAAAGGGAACAGCCCCTGCCCTGCTGCAGCCCCTGTGGGACAGCCCTGGGCTGGGGGCAGAGCTGCAGCCCCGGCCTGCAGGAACATCCCTCCTGGAGAGCCTCAGGACAGGGCCCCGGCAGGAGCCGCGCTGGGACACGTCCCCAGCCCGGCAGCAGGAGAGGCCCCAGCGTGTCCCCAACCGTCCCCGTGTCCCCCAGGGGCCGTTGTTCCCTGCAGGCAGATGCATCGGGAGCTGCAGCTGCAGCTGCACAAACCGCAGCCCCCGCGGCCTCGCAGCACTCGCTGCGCTTCCCCCACAGCGCCCGGCCAGGAAGCCTGAGGTTTCCTCCTGGCACCCAGCCCAGGCACAGCCCCGCGGGGCCCCGACACACCCCCAGCCCCACTGCTCCTGCCGGGGCTGCTCCTTCGGCCTCGCAGAGACGCCAATCACAGCTCCTGGCCCCTGGGATGGCCTCGCTGCACATGGATGCTCCACACTCAGCCCCACGGCCATGGGGGGCACTGCAGGGATGTCACCTCACACCCACATACAGGCACCCCATGCGGGGACAGAGGGACCCTCAGTGAGCTCCCTGATGGCACCAAACTGGGAGCACTGGCTGATTCCCCAGAGGCTGTGCTGCCAGTCAGTGAGAGCTGGACAGGCTGAGAGTTGGGCAGAGAGGAACTTGCTGAGGGTCACCAGGAGTAAGGGCAGAGTCCCCAGCTCGAGAGACAGGGAAGGGCTGGAGAGAGGCAACACAGGGCTACTGAGATGCTGAGGGGATGGAACATGTGTGTGAGGAGGAAAGGCTGCGGGCCCTGGGGCTGTTTAGGAAAGAGGAGACTGCAGGGGGTTCTCATTAATACTGACAAATATGTCAGTGGTGGGTGTCAGGGGGCTGGGGCAGCACTTTTGTTCTGTTGTATCCAGTGACAGGACAAGGGCTGATGGAAAGAAGCTGCAACACAAAATGTCCCATTGAAACATGAGCAAAAGCTATTTCCCTGCTGAGGTGAGGGAGCCCTGGCCCGGGCTGCCCAGGGAGGCTGCGGAGGCTCCTTCTCGGCAGGTTTCCAAGCCCAGCTGGACACGCTCCTGTGTGACCTGATCTAGGTGGGACCCGCCTGAGATGGGGGTTGGGCTGGATGAGCTTTAGGGGTCGCTTCCAACTGCCACCGTTCTGTGACTCTTTTTAGTGACGGCCCTTCCAGCCGCCACCCTCGGGCGATTCTTACGCCTGTGCCCAGAGGTGATGATGCTGCGGGGCGGGAGCGGGAGCAGCGGCAGCCGCGGGACAGGCGCCGCTTCCCCGCGGCCGCCCCGCGGACTCCATTTCCCGTCAGCGCCCGCGCCTCGCTGTCGCGCAAAGCCGCCGGCGGCAGCCGCGGTGCCTGCCGGGAGTCGTAGTCCCAGCGTGCCCCGCGCGGAGCTCGCGCCGCCGCTCGCGCTGCCGGGGGTCTCTCAGCGCGGGGGCGGCGCCGGCGGCTGCTCCCGGGGGTCCCGGCGGAGGCGGCTCCGGCCGTGTCGGGCGAGGAGGAGGCGGCCGAGCTCCCCACGGCTGAGCGCCGGGCGGCGAGCGAGCGCAGGATGGGGGGCGCGTGGCCGGCGGTGAGCGCGGGCCGCGGGCGGGCCGGGGGGCGGCGGGAGGGCGGCGGGGAGGGGGCTCCGCGGCGGGCCGGGGGTGTCCGGTGAGGCGGGGCCGGGCGGAGGCGGCGGCGGGCCCGGGGCGGGCGGCGAGGCCCCGGGAGCCCGAGAGCCGCCCGCGGGCGCCGGTGGGGGGGAGGCGGCCGAACGCGGCTCCGCGGCGGCTCCTCGGGCCCCGGCGGCGGCGCGGAGCGGGGCGGGGGGAGGCGGGGCCGCGCCGTCCCTCCGTGCCGCGGGGGAAAGCGGGAGCGGGGCCCGGGCCCGGCGGGGGCTGCCGCCCGCGGCCCGCCCCGGCACTGCCCCGCTCCGCTCTTCTGTTCGGGGTTTGACCCGCTCCCGCTTCCCCGCCGCCGCCTCCCGCTGCAGCCGGGCAGCCGCGGCGGAGCGGGACGAGCCCCGGGCAGCCGGGAACGACCGGGCTGGGCCCCGTTCTGCGGCGGGGAGTCCCGGGGGAGGCGGCCCCGGCGCTGGCAGCGGCCTGGGACACGCTTCGATCACCGCACTTTGTGTCCCGCTCTTCCCCCACCCCGCGTTATTTCCTTCGTGCTGTTGTGTTTAAACGCTGCTTGATGCGGTCTCATGGCGGGGGAGGGGGAGGGAAGGGAAGGGAAGTTCAGCCCCAGAGAGGGGAGACAACAGCTCAAAGGGCTCCTGGAGCCCCCCTGGAATCGCATCGGTAGTGCCGGGTCCCTCTCTCCAGCAGCTGACTTGAGCATTGCTGCTGAAGCCACCTCTCTGGAGGGGACGGTGGCTGCAGCTCAGGAGGGAGCCACGGGGCTGTGGGGCGGCTGCCTTTGGCCAGGGTTCTTTTTGGGACGGGAGGTTGCAACTTTGGCTCAGTCTCTCTGCTGCTGCTTCTCCCTCACGGGTGTGTGAGCACGTTTGGGAGAAGCAAACACAGAGCTGTGGTGAACAGTTGGTTGCCCCACAGGTTCTCATCTGAGTCAGGTGTTTTAAAGTGATATAAAGGGCTTTGAATTCCCTACAGGAAGCCCCATGAGGGCCATCAGTGGGAGGGGGCTCTTGGTCAGTGCTGTCTGCTCCTTGGGTTCATGTGGTGGGCACAGCTCTTTGCTCCTCTTCCCACTGGGTGTGGTTGAACGTGTCCTGCCCTCACCTCTGTGTGTCCCTCTGAACTCCATCCATTGGGGTTTTATCTGTACTTGCAAGTCTAATCCTCCCTTGTGAATGCTTGTGGCAGGCAGGAAGGTGACAAAAGGAGTTGTGTTGGTGATTTGTTGGGTAGGTGCAAGGCTTTGGGCTCTCACTGGGTGTTGTCAGCACCCTCCTACTCAGAGCCATCCCCTTCCCCTAAACCACACACCATCAGTCACAGAAACAGCCCCCAGCAGAGGCACTTCCCAAACCAGCCTCTTGCAAAAACCAAGGTGCTCACAGAAAGAGGAGAAGCCAGGAGGGTTTGGAAACATTTAGGGGTAAACTTTGTGAGTCCCTGTGCAGTGTTCCAGCTGGAGCTGTGAAAACCTTCTCCAAGCCTCATTCCAGTGGGGTGTCTGACTGTCCCCAGCGCCTTTCTCTTGATGAGCTGAGTTGAAAGCCTTGTCCTCTTTTAGGAGACAGCCAGATCCTGCAGGTTGCTGGTTGTTGACGTGCTCTGTGTTTGTGTTTCAGGGGCCCTGTGGGCAGTGGTGGAAGCGGCCAGCGCCGGCGCCTCGGTTCTCTGCCTGTGTGAGAAGGGAGATGCCAAGGTCATGGAAGAGACAGGCAAGATGTCCAAGAAGGAAAAAGAAATGAAAACAGGTGAGACCCATCCCCAAAGAGATTGTTTCCTTTTCATCCACTGTTGTGTTTCTGTCTCCCGTTGGGCAGCTGGTGTGAATGGGCAAGGGCACAGAGAGCAGGGCTGTGGCTGGTGTAAGAAATGCTTCATTCTTCCCAGAAAGGCCAGTTTTAACCCAAGTCCTGCTGCTGAAGCGTCACTAATGAGCTTCCCAGCTGGATGCATTCAGTCATCCAGGATGGGCAAGAAGGCCAAGGGCATCCTGGCCTGGATCAGGAACAGTGTTGTCAGCAGGAGCAAGGAGCTGATCGTTGCCCTGGGCTCGGCTTTGGTGAGGCTGCACCTCCAATACTGTGCTCAGCTCAGGGTCTCTCTCTACAAGAAGGACATGGAGGTGCTGGAGAGGATCCAGAAGCAGCTACCAAGCCAGGAAAGGATTTGGAACACGTCTCATGAGGAAGGGCTGGGGGGACTGGGGCTGTTTAGCCTGGAGAAAAGAAGGCTCAGGGGAGACCTTCTCACTCTCTACATCTACCTGAAAGGAAGCTGCAGTGAGGTGGGGGTCAGTCTATTCTCCCTGATAACAAGCAATAGAAGAAGAGGAAACAGCCTCAAGTTGTGCCAGGGGAGGTTCAGGCTGGATGTGAGGAGGAATTTCTTTGCTGACAGGGTTGTCAGGCCTTGGAACAGCTGCCCAGGGAGCTGCTGGAGTCACCGTCCCTGTAGGGGTTTCACAGCCGGGTGGGTGTTGCACGGAGGGCAATGGGCTGGTGGGTGATGGGGCTGGGACAGAGGCTGCACTCCAAGAGCTGAAAGGTCTCTCCCAGCTGAAATGATGCTGTGACTGTGTGATGCCTGTGAAGTGATGTGTCTGTGTTGGGCTGTGCGGGGCTCTGCAGGGAAGGCCCCGTCCAGCCGTGACTGTGGCAACTGGAGGCAGGGCCTGGCTGCCCCCCACAGAGTCACAGAATGATGGGGCTTGTCAGGAACCTTTAGAGATCTTTCAGCCCAACCCCCTGCTAAGGCAGGTTCTGCTTGGTCAGGGACACAGGAACGTGTGCAGGTGGGTTTGGAAACCTGCCGAGAAGGAGCCTCCACACCCTCCCTGGGCAGCCTGGGCCAGGGCTCCCTCACATTAACAGGGAAATATGTTCCTTATGTTTAAATGGAAGCTCCTCCTAAAGCCCACAGGGGATACTTGCAGCAGCTTTTCACAGAAGCCAGTGTTTGCCCATGGGATAGAAAGCAGGGGAATCTGGGGCACTTGTGGCAGGTTCTCTCCCTTCCCTGCCCCTCTGGCCATGTGGCAGGATGGAGCTCAACCCAGACGGCACTGCTGGGAAGCTGGAGCACGGCCTGGGCAGCAGCTTCCTTGACGAGCAGCTCTTGAAGAAGAACTCCTACCCCTGGAGTGCCCCAACCAGCTGGCCCAGACCTCAGTCTCGCCACTGCTGGGGCTTTTGCTGTGTGTTTGTTTCCCTTCCAGGCTTCACTCCCCTGCTGTGTCTTCCTTTTCCTCACTGCCCTCTTTTCCGCCTGGTTCTGTGTTCTTCCATCCCCTCTGTGGGTTCAAGTCTGTTTCTGGTTTTAATAAAGATGTATTTTGTAGCTAATGAGACCGTCTGTAATTCAACGAGTATCAGAGAATCACGGCATGGTGGGGTTGGAAGGGACCTGTAGAGATCATCCAGCCCAACTCCCCTGCAGAAGCAGGTCCCACCTAGATCAGGTCACACGGGAACAGTGTCCAGGTGGGTCTTGAAGAGCTCCAAGGAAGGAGCCTCCACACCCTCCCTGTGCAGCCTGGGCCAGGGCTCCCTCTCCAGCAGGTCACCCCCAGCCTGTCCTGGTGCAGGGGGTTGTTCCTCCCCAGCTACAGGACTCTGCCCTTGTCCCTGTTGAACCTCAGGAGGTTCCTCTCTGCCCAACTCTCCAGCTGATTGAGATCCTGCTGCATGGCAGCACAGCCTCTGGGGAATCAGCCAGTGCTCCCAGTTTGGTGCCAGCAGGGAACTTGCTGAGGGTCCCTCTGTCCCCTCATCCAGGTGGTTGATGAAGATGTTGAACAAGACTGGCCCCAGAACCCACCCCTGTGGAACTCCACTGGCCACAGGCCTCCAACTCGACTCTGCCATTGATCACCACTCTGGCGGATCACCACTCCTCCCCCAGCTCTTGTGACCAGCCTCAAGATTTTTGGGCTTTTTTCTATCACCTGGTTGGTACTGATGCAGTTCAAGGGTGACATGGGCCAATAGCCTCTTGTCATCTGGAGTCTGGATCGTGTCAGGGATGATGCCACCAAAGAACTTACACACAAACACGCTCGCTCTGTGAAACGGGGGGAGCAGAGTGTGAGGAGAGCACAGCCTGGGCACGAGGAGCAGCCCCCTGCCAGCCTGGCACACAACCTGTTGATGAAGTTGCCCAAGTTGTTGAGCAGCTGCAGGTTGTTGTTGAGCAGGAGGTGTTTCCAGAGCTTCCCCTGTACCTGCCAAGGCCAGGGCCAGTCAGCTCTGGGCTGGACCCGCTGCTGCCCAAGGCCTGGCCAGTGAGTGATGGAGGTAAGGCCTCTGTGATGAACGGACTGGAGAAGGGGAAGAAGATGCTGTAGCAGAAGGGAGTGAGAAAGTGGGAACAACATGTCAGGGGTGCCTGTATGTGGGTGTGAGGTGACATCCCTGCAGTGCCCCCCATGGCCGTGGGGCTGAGTGTGGAGCATCCATGTGCAGCGAGGCCGTCCCAGGGGCCAGGAGCTGCGATTGGCGTCTCTGCGAGGCCGAAGGAGCAGCCCCGGCAGGAGCAGTGGGGCTGGGGGTGTGTCGGGGCCCGTGGGGCTGTGCCTGGGCTGGGTGCCAGGAGGAAACCTCAGGCTTCCTGGCCGGGCGCTGTGGGGGAAGCGCAGCGAGTGCTGCGAGGCCGCGGGGGCTGCGGTTTGTGCAGCTGCAGCTCCCGATGCATCTGCCTGCAGGGAACAACGGCCCCTGGGGGACACGGGGACGGTTGGGGACACGCTGGGGCCTGTCCTGCTGCCGGGCTGGGGACGTGTCCCAGCGCGGCTCCTGCCGGGGCCCTGTCCTGAGGCTCTCCAGGAGGGATGTTCCTGCAGGCCGGGGCTGCAGCTCTGCCCCCAGCCC
Organism: Colius striatus; assembly: GCF_028858725.1. Classification (NCBI taxonomy): domain Eukaryota; kingdom Metazoa; phylum Chordata; class Aves; order Coliiformes; family Coliidae; genus Colius; species Colius striatus. Next base: position 1,744,759 of record NW_026908523.1, on the reverse strand, counting down.
AGGGCTGTCCCACAGGGGCTGCAGCAGGGCAGGGGCTGTTCCCTTTCCACCCCGACACAGAGCCAGAGCAGCCCCACAGCTCGGGGCTGGAGGACACTGCCCTCGTGGGTTCTCTGATGAGTGTAGCCCTGGGGATGCTCAGTGCTCCCAGTGCTCCCAGTTGAGGGCCTGGAGACCCATTTCCCCTCTGCGCCTGCCTCGGCCCATAACTCTGCCTCAACTCAGAGTTGAGGCTGGTGGATGACGCCAGCCGCTGCGCTGGGAGAGTGGAGGTGGAACACGAGGGACAGTGGGGCACTGTGTGTGGTGTCATCTGGAACTTGAAAGATGCAGCAGTGGTTTGCAAGCAGCTGGGATGTGGGTCTGCTGTTCAAGCTTTTCGGCACGGAAATTTCGGTCCAGGATCTGGCCCCATTTGGTTGATTGATATTCAGTGTCGTGGCTCCGAGCCTGCCCTGTCCAATGTACACACAGCGGATGGGGTGAGAACAACTGTGTTCACAGCATGGACGCTGGGGTGAGCTGTTCAGGTAAGAGGCCAGAAAGGGACCTGGCTGTGCCCTCCAGGAGCAATGAGTGTGTGTGAGAGCAGGGTCCAGGCTGGCTGGTCACATTGCCAAGCTGCAGCTGGTGTTGCTGGTGTCTCCAGTCCTGAGAAAGGGCAATAGGAACCCAGCCCGGGTTCTCACCACAAACCTGGGCCCTGAGGTTGCTCAGCCCACTCTCAGTCGGTGCCTGCCCTGTCTCCTCCCTGCCCCATTGTGTCTCAGTTCCCATCTTCCTCCTCCCACTAAGCCAGGAGCAGTCTGGCATTGCCACGGGCCAGGTCCCACCATGCCAGAGGCACCCACAGCCCTGGGGAACGGCAGCAAAAATGACTGGCCACTTCACCTTTCCATGCTTATGATCAGCACCATTTCTAATAAGGAACTGCACTTATTTCTGCTGACACTGTTTACAATGAAAGCTGCTTGTTTGGTTTTTAACAGGCAGAGATTTCTGGCGTGCACCCACCCATGCAGGAAAGAAGATTTTGTGGAAGATGAGCTGACTACCACAGGAGATTCCAGAACACTGGAGCCTCCATGGATCAATTTACCTCAAGATGATTTCCCTCCAGAACAAGTCTCAGGTAAACTGAAAAGAAGACAACTTCTGCTGTCTTGTTGTCCTGCTTCAGTCATTCGGCATCTCATCTCACAGCCACCTGCAAAGAGCAGGTCCCACCACAGCATCTGTCTACAGATGAACTCCAGAGCCAGAATGGCAACATGTGCTGCAATCTGATACCACACTGTTTCTGTCACATCATGATGCAAGCCCATGTGCCAGGTCTTTATCATAGTGCAACAAAAAGGTAAATCAGACAACACTGAAGAGCTTCTGATCTTCCATCATCTTCATTTGTAACCTGGCCCTTTCGCCCACAGACACATAAAAAACTCCTCTCATCTTTAATGTTTCTCTAAACCTTAACATCAACAATGTCTTCAACACTAGAGTTTGCGTCCTTCACAAAAAATGGGGATATGAAAATATTCTGCTCTCAATACAGACTTCTCCTCCACTTCTTACAGTGTGATGTCAACACTCCTAAGGTTACAGCTGAGATTTGAAGCTTGGAAAAGCATAATTCTCGTAGAGAATTGGTAGTAGGTTGTTGGGTTGTTTTTAAAGGGAATGATGATGATTCTATGAAAGAATGTCATAATCTGAGTAAAAGCACAGTCCTTGATAGATTGAAAGTCATTTATGTCCATGTTGAATGAGCTCTACTTAGGATACGCATTTTTATGAGGGATACAAACTAATTAATTTCATTGACAGTGAACTTTTCTGGTGTCTCTAAGGGAAGATGGTATTGATGTGTTTCACAGGTATAAAGCCCAATATGCCTCACATGGAATATTAGCCCCAAGCTTTGAAACCAGAACCAAGACAGAAAAGCTCTATGAATGCAGTTCTGTCAAGACTGTGATGCACTCCTTTTGCTTTGCTGTTGGGGTTTGTGTTTTGCTCCTAAGGACCACTGTAACAATCTCAAAACCTTCAGCTCTTGGGAAAAGCTGAAGTAACTCAACCACTGTATAACCACACTTCCAAAGACTCCAGTAAAATACAGAGATCTCAATGAACAAGGACATGAGGGATGGTTATGTGTAAGCTGCTGAGGAGTGCAGTGTCTCCTGTGTCTTCAAGTTTAATGAACGTGCTGCACTGGATGGCAGCAATGAAGGGTCTGGAGAACCCATTGCTTTAGCTCTTCCCATCTGCACAAACCCTATGGTCATGTACACATCTCACACTGTACCTGACCTGACTGCTCTGCCTACCAGAGGGCGGTTTTGTCAGAACAGAATGTACCTAGTGCAGCACTGAATTCAAACAGTTCTGCTGCTGGTTTCCAGTCAAATGACAGTTTCTGTGTTGGAACTACATGGGGTTTATTTTTTTTGAGTGATCTGGATAGAAAGAATCACATAGTGCCTGTGTCTGTTATTCTAAGGTCAGGAAGGAAGGAGGAAGCAAAATGAAGACAGTGAATGGCATTCCAAGAGCAGCCTTCAGCACACAAAGCCCAGGACGGGGTATTCTCCAGAGGACCCAGTCTATCAAGGGAACTCTTTCCACAAGAAGGTCAAAGACACTGACACAACAGCCAATCAATACAAGATGCATTTTTATTTCAGTCTTCAGAAAGGTGCAGTTGTGCAAGGGGATCTGCAGCCAGAAGGGGATGGAGAGCTGCTCATCCATGGGGTGAAGCTGGGCAAAGCCTTGACTGTGGCTGGAGAAATGTCTTCAAGCCTCAAAGGCAGAGAAAAAGCAGCAGGGCAGAGTGCCCCAGGAACTGCTTCAGAGTTGGAAATGGATGGAGGGTCACATCAAATGTGAGGAGAAAGCTTTCTGGCTGAAAGCAGGTCAAAAATAACAGCCTGGGTCTATGAAATCAGAAGGGTAGTAGAAAGGAATTCTTCCAGAAGGAAGGAATTGTCATTCCATTTGTTTCAATGGCATTTGAATTCCTTCCCTTACTGGGGAAGAAGGGACAGACAGTGCAGGGGAGGTTGCACTGCGGGGTGCTGCTCTGCTTCCACACAGCTGAAGGGCAGCGAGTACAAGCTCCAGAATAGAAACATGCAAAGGCTCTTGGCTGAAGGCGATTTCCTCCTTCCCTCCAAGTGTGTTCTGGAGACTGATCCCCTGTAAGAGCACAGAGGGGACAAGGGCCATGGCCATCTGAAGGGATGTCCATCGAAATCAACTGGAAGGTGGTGAATCATGCCCCAGATTTCAGCGTGCCTCGTGCAGGCTTTCTGGGAGTTCTCCTGGAACCCCACCAGACGGGCACACTCTGAAACAGATGCTGGAGTTTGTTTCCAGTGACTGAAGGTATTGATCTGACCAGAAGCTGTTGCCGTGCTGTATGCAGCTGTTGGCAGCTGTAGCACTGTCAATCCAAGCTGGCCATGGATCTGTTGAGTCTTCTTCTTGTTAAGAACCTGGTGATTGGTACTTGCCAAGGGAATGCCCAGAATGCCAATGTCTTTAACTCCTACTGCATAAAATGTGGGGTTGGCGTGAGCACTTAAAGGTGAAAAGGGAAAATAGACACCAACACCCAAAGAATCCACATGTTAGAGTTTCAAAAGAACAAAGTGAACTTACCTTTGCTCCTTGTTGAGTTTGGACAGTAGCTTTACAGTTCATAGATTGCATCTAAGACTAAGCACAACCATTCTGTCAGCCCTTTACACCTTTACGCACCTGTTAGGCAAGGGAGGGCAGGTGACCTCTTCTGCTTGCCACAGTTGATGTCACAGAAGCCAGGCTACAGCTGATGTCACAGCAGCCAGACTGGTTTAAAAAACAAGAGTTTTCGTTGTTCCCTGTGACTCTCAGTCCAAACCTTCTCACACACTCTGGGACCCTCCAAGTGTGGTGTTCAGATCTCTGTTTCAGTCTGAAACTAAAGAAATATCCCTGCAGTCTGTTTCTTTTCCTGAAGACCTGGTTTGGTGAATTTTGAAGGCAAAATGAGGGCACAGAGCTCCTCTGCTTTGTTTTAGCCACTCAGTATGATTTTGCTGCCCCCTCCAAGACCTTGCTGCACAGGTGTTGATGCATTTCTGTGTCTTTCCAAAACAGAAGTCTGTCTCCATCAGGACTGTGGAGGAACACTGCTGTGCTGCAGACAGGCTCCCAGGGAGAAGTTTACTCTCTCCAAAACATGCAACTGCAGCAGGACAGCAGTCTCCTTACTCATGAGTGTCAGAAATCCCACTGCCACAAATGGCATCCTGCCAGGGAAATGAGAAAACCAAGGTGCTCTTCTTGTTGAAACCTTACTTTCTGTCCAAGGAATTATTGTCATGAAAGCCAGTCCTACCCTTGAGCCTTGCTTGCATATGAAAAGCCAAGAAACATACAACAAAAGCTTGGCAAAGAGAAAGAAATGAGTATATTGCCCAGTGCTTTGCCATTCTTGTCCTGTATCTGAACTACGCAAGAGGATAAGACAAAAAGGTTTAAAGACTCCAAAGCTCTGTAGAATGTGCCCCATCAAACCAGAAGAAAACCTTCTTTAAGTAGGAACAGTGAATCACACCCATGTTTTCCTTGCATTCCTCCCTGCTGGGAGCACACTGCTGCCCTGGGCTCATTTGCACTGGAAAACCAGTTACTGTGCTGAAAGACCCATTGTTGTCACCAACACCTCACCAGCAAAGCATCACACTTCCAACTGCATGAAAACAGGGCAGGAAAGTTTGTCCAGTGTGGTCATGTCCATTTTTACCCAAAGTCCATCTCACTGGGCTTTGCTCAGACTTCCTGGGAAACGAATTCTAATGGAGAACACTTAGTCAAGGTCAGTTAATTACTCTCTGGCTCCAAGGAATAAGTAGGAAGGAAAGCAAGAGAGGGGGAACAAAGCTGTGGGAATGGGCACAGGGAGATGGCAGCGCTGCAGCAGCTGTGCTGAGATCTGTGGTGTCCTGGAAAGAAGTTCTGTGCTGGCATCCACGGGCTGTCACGCTTTTCAGTGTCACCTAGGACAAGCTGGCATCATTTCAAGTGGCACCTGGGTTATTCTGCAGGTTCAAGCAGGCCTTTCACTGAACCATCTGCAGTGGCTTTCCAAGTGAAGCACTGCACAGGTGTCTGTCCTTGGCTCTTGCACTGAAGCCAGAAGTCATTGTTTCCTCTCTGTGCCATGAAGGTTTCAAGGGTGCTGGCTACTTCCTTCAGAGCTAGACTGAGAACTCTGGGTCTTGGGAGAAGGAGCCTTCTCCCTTGCTATGCTTTACTTCTTCAGTGGGAGGCTTTGGTTCAGGACTCTGCAGCAGTCCACAGCTGTGGCTCACCAGACCTTCCTTAGACATTGCTAGCTTGTAATTGAGCATACTCACCTGCTTCTCTGAGGAGGCTTCAAACTAATGGCATGGAAGGAGGAGCTGCTACTGCTGGACTCTGCAGCTTTTTGACAGCAGGCAGAGCAAAAAGAATCTCCTGTGAGCACAGGGTGGCTTTTGACAAAAGAAACCCAGCACAATGGAGCACAGGTCTCCTGTTGGCCTGATGACAAACCACAATGGCAACCACAAACTCCTAGAGCAGAGGAGGTGGGAAGGGACCTCCACAGACTGGAGCCCAACCCTCCTGCTCAAAGCAAGGCCAACTGCAGCAGGTTGCCCAGGGCCATGTCCAGTCAGGTCTCAAACCTCTCCAAAGAGATGACTCCAAAGCCTCGCTCAGCAACTCGCCTCCTTTTTGTCCCTGCACTTTCTTTTGTTCAACCACAGCAGCAAAACGTTCTGTTGAGACCAAATATCCCGTGTTTCAGTTTCTGCCTGACGCCTTTTCTGCCACTTGGCAGCACTGAGAAGAGCCAGGCTCTGTCGTCTTAATATGAAGCCCAGGATAAGTACTTGCTAAAGGAGGAGCCAAGACTTGGTAAACACAGGCAGCTTTTGTAGAGCAGAGCATTCTCAGAGAGGAAGCTGACACCTGAGAAGGGAAATGCTGTGATGCAGAGGCACTTACCTCAGTCCTTGACCAACTCCTGAACTCCAGGGAGCACCTGGACAAAAGTCCCCACGTCCACTACAAACCTATGGCTAGAACATACCTGCAACTCAACTCATACAATACTTACCCAGCATAAATCCATGGTACATGGAAAGAAAGGATCAGCTGTGCCAGAGAAATCTTGTACCTTCTGAAATGCTCAACTGAGCACCAAAGGAAGGGCAAAAATCCCCATCCACTACAAACTTATGGCCAGAATATAGCTGAAACTAAACCAATGAGATCCTTACCCAGTGTAAGTCCATGGTATGGAAAGGAAATGGTGCCAATGGAAAGGATCAGCAGTGCCAGAGAAATCTGGTACCTTAAATGTTCAACTTTTATCCCAGCCTGAGCTTTTTAAACAGGCAAAAACTGATGAGAAAAGTGTGTGGATGATGAGGCAGCTTCACTCACAGAACAAATCCTCCTCACACAGTACATTTCCCTTCCCTGGGTGCTTGGCTGAAGATCCTGTCATTGTTCCAGACCCACCATCAAGCCAGGCTTCAACAATGACTCCCAAACCAAAGGGATGGAGGTTGTCAGTTAATAGACTCCAACAAACTGCAGTGATGGCCAATTTTTCTGGGGAGGAAGCCTAGCTCTCTCCAATCAACACCATGTTTCTTCATCTCACTTCTCACAGGTCAGGTGCAATGAAAGAGACACCAAAAATCTTCCTTCACATCTTTTCTGTCCCTAAGCAGCACAAGCAGATGAGGAGAGCTGCCATGCAGATGGGTATGCACATTGCTAGCAGAGCTGCTTTGGCTTGGTGCATTCCAGATGGTGAAAGTCAGATGATAGTGATCAAGGAATATTCCAAAGCAAAAGAGAAAGCGGGGATATACTCAGATCTCATCTCCTGGTTAAGAGGCACATTCCTCCCGGCTGCTGACTGATGCCATGTGGTCTCTGCCACCGGGCAGGACCTCAAACACAGCAAAAGAAGCTTGGTAAGAGCCCAGGATGTGAAAGGGAGTGGTGGAAGTCAGAGCAGACACAGTTATGCCAGGCTGCAAGGTGCTGCATGCCACCAAGCAGGTGGGCAGGCTCTGAATGGGAGATCCAGCTGGGCTTGCTTCCCTTTGCAGCCTGCTCCCCTGCCAGCAGCAAGCATGGGAGCTCTCCAGCAAGACTCAGCCCAGCAAGTCTTGGGCCCAAAGCATCTGAAGCTGAGAGCAACACCACCAGATGCCCCTGGAACATGAAGGCTTCCAGCACGGCCGAGAGACCATCACCATCCAAAAGCAATGAGGAGGTTTGACAGAGAAGAGAGAAAACATTGCCCAGCACACACTTTTGCTGCAAATGATTTTAGGATGGAGGCCAGAAAGTGCAAAATGCACAAGAGTGTTCTCCAGGCTGGAGAAGAGGCTGGAGGTGCAAGAGCAGCAGGCAAGAAACCAAAATGGGCCAGAGGAGCCCTGACAAGGGGCTGTGCTCAGTGCCACAGCAGATGAGAAGCAAGCCCCGAGGATGGCCCACAAGAAGTGTATAGAAAGCTTCCTCCCCCTGGATGTGGGCACCAGGGCCACTGTTGTGGAGTAGCCGATGTAGGTACTTGCCAAAAAATGGCTCAAAGGAGCTAAAGGCTATGCTCAGTGCTGCAGAGGAAGGCAAAAAAAAAACCCCAGGGACACTTGCTAGTGCACCTTGGGGAAAAAAAGTCTTCCTCCTGTCAGCTGGAGGGCATGAGAGGCCGCCTTGGTGGTGCACGACAGCAGGCAGTAGCCCAGCCCAAATGGACCAAAGGAGCCCTGACACTTAAGCAGTCATGCTGAATGCTGCAGAGGAAGGCAAAAAACTCCTGGGGACCTGTGCCAATGTGCCCCAGGGAAAAATTCCTTCCTGACCCCAGTGCTGGCGATCGGCTACTCCCTGAGCATGTGAGCAGACCTGCCTCCTGGTCCCACGGGCTGCTCATGCCTCCCACGAGATGCACAAGCCTCTCTTCTCCCTCAACCTAGAGCCATCTCTGGGGCTTCCCTGAGTGGCCAAATGCCCCAGGCCTGATCGACCTTGGGGACAAGAATCCATCCCACGCCTGGCAGTGAGTACTCCAAAGCATCAGGACCCCTATTGCTTATGGCTGCTGCCCCTTGCTCCACAGGGGATGAGGATGGTGAGCTCTGCAATGCCCCTCCAGAAGGCAGTCCTGTGTTCTGGCTCCTGCTCTGCAGCTGAAGAAGATTCCTTGTCCCTCAGATGAGCTTGGAAAGTGGCTTAGCCAGGAGCAGCTGCGAACCTCCAGCCTCTGGCTTGCCTTCCTCCCTCAGCCCCATCAAGAGCTTCCTCTCAGGTGGCTGCCCAGGCCAGATCTGGCAGCAGGACCTGGGAGGACCCCCCTTTTATACTCTCCTGGGCACTGTGATGTCATCATTCTCAGCTGACACCACTGCTGTTAGGGGACACATTCGTTGCCAGGTGCTGGCACTGTGGTATCATCATTCTCAGGTGATATCATTGCTCCTGGGTGATGACACTGTGACATCATCATTGCCAGGTGACTGTTGCCTTTCAAGTGAATGTGAGAATTCCTTTAGATGTGAAGAGCATCAGCTCAGCTACTGACAGATTCCCTTATTTCACGTCCATTCTTTCTGTGACTCTGTGTGTTGCTGTGAAGTACACACACAGCATTCCAGCTGCAAACATGAGGCTGTCACTGATGTCACAGAGCTCCACAAACAGTGGCCTGGGCCTGGTCAAGTGGATTTCACACCTGGCCAAGAACTAGGCATGTTCTCTTTTTGGTTAGGTCATTTGTAAAACAATTCCTGTTCAATCTGGTGATAACAAGCCGCTAAATCTTCTCTCCCAGATGAGTCTGCAGTATGTTAAACATCAACTGGTTCATGTTTTGGTTTCTCTTACCTCCCACCAAATGTGCAGCACACCAGGCTGAGCCATAGCAGGTACAGCTCCTGCAATGTTGCCTTTCTTTAAAGACCAGCCCACCTGCTGTGGCTGTGTAAATAAACACATCCTCCAATGACTTTTGTGGTAAGAACTTGCTCAACATTATTTCTCAACCAAATACTTCCTAGGTAAGATGCACATCATCTAGGAAGAAGCTCTAAGGTACTGGCTTACAGCTTCTGCCCTTTGTTCTTCTTCTGGCTGGTGGAACTGCTGCAAGGAGTAGGAACAGTGAGAGGAACAACCATATGGACTCCAAGGTCAGCGATGAAAGAGAGGAGGAGGTGTGCTGCAGCAGAGACTCCCCGGCATTCTATGGAGAGACCTGGTGACGCTGAGGTTTATTTTCATTTCTTTAAAGACCCTGCATCAGGGGCAGAGACTCATTTTGCTAAAGCTGACCCTGGACCAGGGGCAGCGATTCACTTCATTAAAGGCCCCGAGCCAGGGGCAGTGACTATGGCCGGAGCCGGCTGTGTCCCGAGGAAGGGACCCAATATCCACAGCTGTAACTGTGGGGAGGAACCCATGACAAAGCAGCTCATTCAACTTATGCTCAGAAGAGGCCTTGTCCCGAGAGAGGGACCCTGTAACTGCAGAAACTGCAACCGTGGTGAAGAATCCACACCAGAGATATTCCCCAAGGACTGTGTCCCGTGTGAGGGACCCTGTGTGGGCAGAAGCCGCGGCTGTTGGGAGCAACCCATCCCAGAGAAGTTCATTAAGGACTGTGTCCTGGGGGAGGGACCTCGTGTTGGAGCAGGGAAAGAATGCCAGGAGTTGTACTCATCTGAGCAGAGAGAAGTGGCAGAGCCCATCTGTGAGAGACTGAGCACATCCCCCATTCCCTGCCCCCCTGAGCCGCTGAGGGGGGAGGAGGGAGAGATCTGGGGAGCAGTGAGCTGGGCCTGGGAAGAAAGGAGGGCTGGGGGAGGGAGATCTTAAAGCTCTGGTTGTAATTTTCTCACCATCCTGCTCCCTTTTTGCTTTTATTCCGTTCTGTTTCTTGTAGAATAACCTTTCCTCCTTTCCTCTCTCAGTCGAGCACTGGAGTCTGTTTTACCCAGAACTGTAACTGGCAGCGAGCCCTCCCTGCCCTTGTCTCCATCCACAACAACCTTGGTGATCTTTTTACTCCCATTTTGCTGGGCCTCTGCCATCCTAACAAGGGTGGGGGTGGATGGAGGCTCCGAGCAAGAGACTGTCGTGGTGCTGCTGGGCTGGCTGGGCCAAACCACGACAACCACCAATGTCAGCAACCCCGTGCCTCTGGCACTTCACTCCATTCCTTACTTACCATATTCTTCATGTTGAGTATTCTCTTTCACATGGCTCAGCTGTGTCTGTCAAACAGTGACCTACCCATCCCACAGGAACTCACCCAGGTGGGCCCTGAATGTCTCCAGAGAAGGAGACTCCACAACCCATCTGGGCAGCCTCACAGGGAAGAAATCCTTCCCCGCAGTTCTTCTGCATGCCTTGTTTGGGGATTCACCACTCACACTCTCTTAGGCAATACCAGTCATGTACATGCAATAATGTGTCTGAAATACGTCCAGACTACAAAAGAAACCCTGGTTTTGTACTGGAAAAGATTCAATCCATGTGAAGTGACGGGGAATCTACAAGCTGCTGTGAACAGGCCCATTTGACACACCGTTCACAGGAGTTACATCTCTTTATTAACGTCACAGTGCCAACCTTATACTCACGGGTACTGAAGGGCTGCATTTATGACACAGACCATTCCAATGTTCTTTCAAGAGACCCTCGGTTCTCTTTTCTCCTCGGTGCTATGGCTTCCAAAAGGAACACCACGGTCGCCCAGTTTGTGCCTCTCGCGGTCGCCCAGTTTGTCAGCCTCTGACTGTACTGAGTAGAGGTCAGGATGGGTCAGTCCTTTGCGGGTGTGGGGGGCAGCTGTGGGGTGTCTGTGACATCAGAGGCCGTGCCAGCGGGGGGCGGCTATAAAGGGGCACCAGGGGCAGCACGGGCCCAGTACGCGCTGGGACAGCGGTGAGCGCGCAGGCGGCAGGAGGAGGGGGACGGTGGCAGGCTGCGCTCTGCCCCGGCACCCAGGGCCCAGCCGCCGGCAGGGCTGACACAGCCCTTGTGCCTCCCGCCTGCCTCGGCCCCTCTCCAACCGGCCCCCGCTCCTGGTCCCTGTTTTCCCCGCTGCCAGCTCCCTCCCTCCCACCCCACTGAACCCATTCGCTCTCTCTCCCTGCAGATCATGGCGCTCGTGCGCTTCTTCACCAATCTGCTGTCGCTCTTCATCCCAGAGGCACAGCAGTGTTACGCCAGGATGAACGAGGCCGTGTTGAAGCCGACAGAAGAGCAGCTGATCCAGCAGGCGAGAGAAATACATGAGATGCTGCTCATCAGCTCCAGTTTCCTGGTGCCGTCGCGGCAGCCGAGGCAGCCCGTCATTTCCTGGGAAGACCTGATCGTTGCTGCAGTCCTGGTCCTGCTCTTGGCACTGTACTGGTGGACCAGGAGAAGGAGCCCTGACACAGACGACAGCAGCAGTGAGGAGAGCTCAGGCAGTGACACACACTGCCAGGAGGTAGAAAGCGAAGGAGAAACTGTTGAAGAGAGGCACCACGCTTTGATTTATGAGAGGCGCATCCAGTGGACAGTGCTCAGTCTGTGCTACACCAGCAGCACGGTGCAGGAGCTGCTGGATGACCTCCTCCGTTTATTGCAAGGGCGCTTGGCCAACAGTTCCTCCCCGGAGCTGCAGCCAGCCATCGGCGTGGGCAGCGCCTTCGAAGGCTGGAATCCTTGCGACAGCGACGTCACATACCGCATGCTCGTGCCCCTGAAGGCCCCCCATGGCTACTCCTTCCACCTGGAGCCAGACTTTGCACAGGAACTGCCGGGAAAGAACTTCTGCGTCCGTGTGTCCCCGGAGTGCACCTGCAGCGCAGAGGAGCCGGCAGGAGACGCGCCGTGCTTCCTCCACTACCCTGAGGAGCCACGGAGGAGGAATCAGGGTCCCAGTGTCCTCGACACCCTCTGCACTGGCCCTTACCTCGATGTTCATAAAACTGCCCTCTGGTTCCAGAACTTGGTGACGTCAGCCTGGGGGGAGCTGCCTCAGTCTCGCCGCTACCAGATGCAGCTGCAGCTCTCCAGACACTCCTGCAAGCTGAAGCTGTCAAACGCCGCCCGAGCACCTCTCTTTGTTGAGCTGCTTTTTGGCGTGCAGCAAGGTGACTCAGACATCTTTGTGAGCAGCCAGACTGCAGCAGGTTTCTTCACCCCACGCACGACGTGGCCTGAGACCTGTGCTGTGGCAGAGGCCAAGTTCTTCAGGCACGTGGCCAGGAACGCCCCGCCTGGCAGCTACCACCTCAACTGCCTGCAGCTCTGCGCTCGCATGGTGCCAGGAACGGGCTTTTCCACCTATATGATCAAGACAGTTGTGATGCACCTCCTGACCACCACTCCCCTGTCAGACTGGCGCAGGAGGTATCTGCTGCCGCGCCTGAAGGAAATCATGCGGTACCTGCGCCGCAGAGTGGAGGAGAAGCGCCTCAACCACTTCTTCTTTGGCAACCACAACGTGCCCGAGGAGATCGTCTTGCCTCCTGCCTTCCGAGAGGCCGAACCCATCAACCTCTTCCAGCACCTGACAGACGATACGGCTGCCCACGCCGAGGCACTGCGTGACTGTGAGCAGCTGCAAGATCGGCTCACAGGACGGCTCATCCGTGAGGATGAAAGAGGTCTTGAGGCAGAGAGCTGAGGGGAGTGGGAGCCGATGCAGCTGAAGGGGCCATTGCCAGGAGCCTGGCAAGAGAGACTCGGCACTGCCCATTAGCGATTGCTCTCGCTCCCTGAGGTGTCTCTGGGAGCTTGACCTTGTACATAGTTGCTTGTTTGAAGAAGTAGTTGAGTAAACGGTCGTTTGAACAAACGCCCGGCCTGTGAGCGTCCGTGTGTCCCTCTGTGGGGAACGCAGGTACAGGCTACTGGCTTCTGGGCTGCCCAGAGGCAGGGAGCATTCAGCACAATCACAGCACCTTAAGGTTTGGAAGGGACCTCAAAAGATCATCTAGTTCAACCCCTCTGCCAGAGCAGGACCACCTAGAGTAGGTCACACCGGAACTTGTCCAGGTGGGTTTGGAATGTCTCCAGAGAAGGAGACTCACGTGCTGTTCCTAAGCAGGCTGTGACTCCATGGGAAGCCCACGATGGAGCTGCACATTGAAGAGCTGCAGCCTGTAGAAGGGCTCCCACGCTGGAACACTTTGCGAGGAGCTGCAGCCCATGGGAAGGGCTCACTTCAGAGAGTTCATTGCAGGGGTACAGCTGCATTCTTGCCACAGCTTGCAGAGGGGTCTCTGGTCTGGTGCTCCTCCTTCCTTCCTCCTTCTCTGACTGTGGGGTGCGTGTGGTCGCCTCCATCGTGTATCACTCTCACACCTCCTGCCAGCACTTCAAACTCCCGTCCCTAAATAGTCTGGCAGAGGCACCAGATTGGCCCAGCCGGGCCGGAGGTGGGTGTAAGCCCAGGAGCTGGGGGAGAGGCTGAGAACTCTTTACTGGGTCTTCACTGCAACCCCCTCCTCCTGTTACCAAGCAAAAGCTGCTCCTTGCTAAGCCATGACAGAAGGCCAGAGCCCTTCTAGAATTAAAGGTAGCCAGGGATGTTAAGGACAGGAATGAGGCATTTGTCAAGTACCTCAGCAGCAGAAGGATGGTGAGGGGGAACGTGGGCCCTCTGCTAAATGCTGATGGTGCTCTGGTGTCTGAGGATGCAGAGAAGGCTGAAGTACTGAATGCCTGAAAACACTGAAAGTACTGAAAACAGGGAGCAGCTGAGAAGAAGTAAAAGCAGGATATGTTTAACCACAGCTGTGCTGAGATTTGGCTTAAACTAAGTGTGAGCTTTAGCAATTAACCAATGAGCTCGTGCCGAGCAGCACATTGCTTTGCAGATGTAACCAGTAAATGTTATGTTACTGTCACCTGAATTCTGTACTATTGTATAAATATCAGTGTGTATGACTAATAAATGGGCTTTGAGCATTGAGCTTTGGACATTGACTCTACCTCCTTGAGGATATGTCTCTGACTCTGGAAGCTCCCACGCATCCTCCAGCAGGTCAATCCTCAGCCTCTACTGATGCTCCTTCCCAGCTGCAGGACTCTGCCCTTGTCCTTATTGAACCTCGTGAGGTTCCTCTCTGCCCAACTCTCCAGCTGGATGAGATCCCACTGAATGGCAGCACAGCCTCTGGGGAATCAGCCAGTGCTCCCAGTTTGGTGCCAGCAGGGAACTTGCTGAGGGTCCCTCTGTGCCCTCATCCAGGTGGTTGATGAAGATGTTGAACCAGACAGACCCCAGAACCCATCCCTGTGGAACTGCACTGACCCCAGCCTCCAACTCGACTCTGTGCCATTGATCCCCACCCTCTGGGCTCTGTCATTCAGCAGCTCTCCATCCACCTCACTGTCCACCCATCCAAGCTTTTTTTTTGCTTCCAAACCCTCCTCTGGGGGCCCAAACCCTCCCTTTTAGCTTCCAGTGCCTTGAGGCCTAAGCCCCCATGTAAATCTTTCAAACTTCACTTGGTGACCCAAACCCTAATTTTTCCTCCCAAAGCCCGATTTTCACCTTCCAAACCTTGGATTTAGATTTCAAATCGTCCTCTTCTAGGTCCAAACCATCACCTTTATTTTCAAAGTCTCATTTTTGTGCACAAACCCACATTCCTTACCTTCCAAACACTCAATTTTAACCTCAAAAGGCTCATTTTGTGGCCTAGATGCTCATTTTTAGCTTCCAAAGCCTCCTTTTTGCTTTTTCTAACCTTATTGCTTGGAGCACAGTCCTCCAGTTTTTGATTCCAAAGTCTCACTTTGTGCCCCAAGTTGTTGTTTTTAACCTGTTCCTTTTCAGCTTTCAATCCCTCATTCTCGGGTCTCAACCTCAGTTATCAGCATCCAAGGCCTCGTTTTAGCTTTCTAACACACCTTGTTGGGTAAACCCCCTTGTTTTCAGCTGCCAAGGCCTCCCCTTGGAGGGCACAAGCAGGAGCTGGGCAGATGCTGCCCTTGTGTGTCTCTGTGCCCGTGCAGCCGCTGCGTGCCGCGTCCCCTCACACCCCAGGCTGCACATGGGTAGTGCCTGGGGGTACCCAGGGAGGGCCTTGGGTGGCCGTCCCTGTGTCAGCGTGTGCCCGGCACCCCGTGTCCCGTCCCTGCCCACCACACAGCACACACCGGCCCCAGCCTCTCGCCCCCCGCCCTGCAGGGAGCCCTCAGCGCTGAGAAGGGCCCCTGAGCTCAGCCTTCTCCTCTGCAGGGCCGCAGCCTCTGCTGCCCACAGCCATGTGCCGGCCCCTCAGCACTCGGCCCCTCGGGGCCTGTGTCCAGCAGCTCCCGTCTCTCTGGCCCTGCCTCTGCCTCTGCCTGTGGCTCAGGGGCTTTGCAGCACAGGGCGGGAGGGGCCAGAGCCTGCCCTGAGGCGCCGCCGCCTCTGATTGGCTGCGGGGCTGTCACCGCCCTGCCTGGTCCCGCCCTCCCTGAGGCGCCGCCGCCTCTGATTGGCCGCCGCTCACATGTCAATCAGGGCTGTGCCCGCCTGCTGCGCTGCCATTGGCTGCCCCGGGGCTGGGCGCTGAGGGATCCTCTGGCTCAGGCCACAGCAGCTCTGGCTGGGATCTGTGTGCTGTGTCAGTGCCCCACAGAGAGCACAGACACACTGAGGCACAGACAGTGCTGCTGGGCGGGGAAAGGAGCTGTCAGTGCCCTTGGCTGGCCCAGCAATGAACAGGGACGGCTGGCAGCCCCTGCCCAGGGCTACAGCTCCCTCATGGCCCAGGAGCCAGTGCCCCAGGCCTACAGCTCCCACACGCCCCGGGGCCTCCTTCCTGCTGCCTGACCCTGCAGGGACACCAGCCCCTGGCCAGGCCCCCCTGACCCTGCAGCCCCATTTCCGCCTCCCCGGGGCTGCACAGGCCCAGCCCCAGGAGGAGCCAGAGGAGGAGGAGGAGGAAAATACGGGGGAGGAGCAGGGCAGAGGGACAGAGCAGGAAAGGGATGGAACTTAAGGAGACAGGGAGTGCAGGAGGAAAAAGAGCAACAAGCAGCAGCAGAGAGGGACAGAGAGAGGATTGGAAGGGCAGAAAGGAGGATGGGGGATACACAGACACAGGCTGGGAGAGGGACAGGGGGCAGAGAGACAGAAAAGGCAGCAGAACAGTGGAGTGACAGAGAAATGGGACAGGGATTAGGACAGAAGGGAATAGGGAAGGAGAGAGAAAGGGAGAGACAGGGACAGAAGGCAGGGGCAGAGAAGAGAAGGAAGGGAAAGCATCCAGAGAGAGCGAGGAGCAGAGGGATGTGGATCAGCAGAAGGAGGCGCAGGAGGGTGGAACAGCGATGGGCTGAGAGAGTCAGAGGAAGAGCTAAAAGGGGATGGGGAGCAGGATGGAGGCCTGGAGAGAAGAGAGAAGCTCCAACCAGCTGAGCAAGAGAGTTGGGCAGGAAAGTGGGGACAGGCTGTGGGGGAGAGGGAAAATAAGGCCAGGAATCACAACATGGTGATAGAAAAAGGCAAAGGACAGGGAGCAGGAGAGGAGAAAAAATAGCAACAGGATGTAGGACAGAAAAGGAGGGGTTAGAAAATACAGACAAGGAGTCTACAGAGAAAGAGAAAGAAAAACCAGTGGTGGGGTAAAGACAAAGGGAGGAAGTAACAGATGAGGGCAGGGAGCCAGAACCGATGGGGAGGGACCAAAGCCAGCAATTCTGGACAACTGCCCTCATTCCTTGAGCAGTGCCCAGGAGCTGCATTAGCAGGAGCCTCCAGAAATGTGGTGCCTGCAAAAGGCCTGTCCTGGGCCCAGCCCTGCACCCTGAGAGTGCTGCCGACCAGCACCTTGTCCAGTGGCCAGCCCTGGGGAAGGGAAATCACCCAGCCAGGCTTTGCTTTTGTGTGATGGTTTTGCTTTCAAAAAGCAACTGTCTATCCACGACTTCAATAACATTTGCTCTTGCTTCCTGGGGAAAGGGCAGTGTCCACAAAGCCTTCCAATAGGGCTAACATTGCATTTCAAAGAGAGCACAGCAGAATGAGAAAGAACTGGAATCCAATCCAAGACAGAAGAAGAGACACATCTTCTACCTACTGACCTTGAGACACTTGATCAGATCCCAGTGTGCAAGGAGTTCAGAGCAAAGGAGTTTCAGTGCGTGATCCCCACGGGCATCGTTGTGTGCAAACACATCAGGTGACCACTCCTCTACATTCTGCAAGAGGGGGAAGGAAAGAGAGTGAATGTGCTCATCCCTTGGACAATGACAGTTCCATCTCTGACACATCCACAAGGGCAGAATTAGAGTGCTGACACAGCTCCATCCCTTGGGCTACTTTTAACTTCTTCCAATCCACGTCACCAATGCAGAGTCCAAGTTACTCATCAGTGTTTGACAATTCACGCTGAAGAAGTTCCCATTGCAAACAAACAGCAGGGACCGACCCTGACAGCCTTGTTCCTTGCCCAGTGCTGACGACACAGAGCTCAGGATGCCTCTGGTGGAAGCACAGACTTCACCGAACCCTAACCAAGCCCAAACCTCCAGAGGTCCCTCCAGAGGTCCCTTCCCACCCCCACCATTCTGGCATTCTGGGACTCCTTGGAGCAGCTCTCTCGTCACGGTTCGGCACTCCCTGCCTTTCCTGTCAGGAGGAGCAGGCAGACAGGGCTGGGGCGCCCCAAGAACCCACCAAAGCTACAGACACGGCACGGGCAGCCATCACCTTTGCAGCAGAGTGCTCTACGGCCAGTGGCTTGGGCCAGAGAATTACAGTAGCAAAGGCCACAGGGAAATGCTTTGGATGAGCAACACACAGGGTGTGTGGACACTCTCTGTGGACACTCTCTGTGTGCACTGGCTGTGCAGGATCTGAGCAGGGTCACGGCAATACGAGGTGGCAGCCACGTGCATGTCTCACCCATTCCAGCACCACAGGATGACAGCCTCCAAAGACTTGACAGGCTCCTGCCTACACTTCCCATGCCCCACGGAACAGGGCTCATCTATTCATTTAGCACTCATGCTCTGTGTTAAAGAGCACCCTGACACAGGTCCCATTCCAGCACTCATTCCATGAAAGCCTGGTGGGGAGCAGACTTTGCTGAGCAGACAAAAGCTGAGAGCAGAAACACTGAGGCCATATGAAAATGAGAGGGCAGCTGTCCCAGCCAGGGCAGCAGGACAAGCTGCAGACTGGCAAATATCACTCAGCCTCACCATCTCTCCCTGCTTTTTCACACAAGGCACTCAGAGAGAAAATGGGGAGCTCTGCCAGAGACACATCAATTCTCTGCACTTGGACAGAGAGGCTGAGTTTGGCAGCTGCAGTGCAGGAAGAATTAAGTACTCTATGGGCAGCCTATGTGACTTGCACAAGTATTTGCATCCTTTGGTGTATTGCAGCTGTGCTCTTGTACAAGCACCTTGAAACATGGGCTTTGGCTGCTGCCCTGCTGCCTCCCTTCTGTGTCACCGTCTGTGTCCTACGATTGGGACTTTGATCACTACATTCTTCCAGTTCTAAAAGCATTTCTCTCTCCCCTGTTGCTGAGCCAAACATCCTGCCTGCACTAACAACAGCAGCCAAATGGCCAGCTCACACTTCAGCAAGCTCAAGGACATCTCCTGCTTTCCATCCACACAAATGTGCACTTGCTTTTGGGGAGGCACAATCCTCAGCTGGAGAAAACCAGGCAGTGACACTGCAAGACAGTGTATGGTTTTAGGCAATCTGAACACCCCAAGCACAACACGTGGGTTACACTGGCCAAAGCAATCAATCAGTCTACAAAACGTTCATCAGTGGCCACTCCAGATAATCCTTTTCCTCCCTGTTTGGTGGGAGTTCCATCAGCTGTGGCACAATGGCCTGTACCAAATGCATTAAAAACAAATCCCTTAGTTCAGGGTAATGGCAAAGCTGACAGCGGGGATTTTGTCATTTCACGGTTGCCAACAATGGCAGCAGAGTCACACAAAAGCTGCGAGCAGGGGCTGGTTGCCCAGAGACTGAGCTGAGGGGCTGCAACTTGTGTGTGAGGAGGAAAGGCTGCAGGCCCTGGGGCTGCTGAGGCTGGAGAAGAGAAGGCTGAGCTCAGGGGCACCTCAGCCATGCTGCTCAGTCCCTGCAGGGTGGGTGTCAGGAGGCTGGGGCCAGTGTTTGGTGTGTGGGGGGCAGTGGCAGGACAAGGGGCAGCTGGCACACAGGCCGTGCCCCTGGCCCAGGAGGAGCAAGTCCTTCGGTGCTGAGCGGAGGGAGCCCTGGCCCAGGCTGCCCGGGAAGGGTGTGCAGGCTCCTTCTCGGGAGGTTTCCAACGCCAGCTGGACACGTTCCTGTGCCCCCTGAGCCAGGGGAAACTGCTTTGGCAGGGGCTGGGCTGGATGATCTCAACAGGTCCCTTCCAGCCCCTGCCACTCTGTGTGATTCTGTGTCTAGCACTCTCCTCCCCTTCAACACCTTCAGCACGTGCTTTAGACACCACAGGCCAGAAATGGGCAGCACTGGTTGAATTGTGGTGACTGAGCTTTATTGTTTAAAGCAAAGCACTTTGCATCCATAAAAGAACACAGAACAGACCCAGTTGAGTTCACACAAAGGAGAACTGAGAGCTGCCAGCCACAGAAAATGGTTTTCACGTGGTGAACAACAGAAAGTCAAACGCACACCAAAGGGAAACAAATCCGAGCGTCAAGCCCGGTGCCTGAACCACTGCAGTGACACAAAAGAAACGGCTGGTGGGTTATGGATTTGCCACAGAGCACAGGGAGGATGGCACTGAAAGCTCCCTGGGATGGGCTCTGCTCAGGGCTCCCGCTGCACAGTCAGCCACGGGCCCAGAGACAAGATCGTCTCCTCCAGGCCCTGCGCAGCCGCTCCCGCAGGCTGGGTCTGGAGGAAGCTGCTTCCTCTGCAGCTCTCTGCAGGGAGAGATGGGTCTGAGCTGCCAGGTTGGACAACGACGAGCTGATGTCACTTGGCAGGTTTTGAAGGGCTGCAACAGAGAGGAACAGAGCTGAGATCAGAGCCTGGGTTCACCCCAGGAACCCCTCCTGCCAGGGCCAACCCCCAGCTCTTCCCAAAGCCCGGAGGGAGCCGGGGCTGGAAGGTGCTGCCCACCAACTCCCCCCGTGCCCCTGACACCTCTCTCTGCTCTCCCTGGCTGGGGCAGGGGCTGCAGCCTCTGCCCAGGGCCTTTCCTCCCCTCTGCCACCCCCCACTGACACCCCCTGCCCTCACTCACCCTCATGGATGACCTGCAGCTGCTCCTCCTGACCCTTCAGGTGCTGCCCGGCGAGCCCTGGGAACACACAGAGAGTCAGAGCTGCCCCACACCGGCCCCTCCGGCCCGGCCACACGCCCCCCTCCCCTTGGCAGGGCTGAGCCCAGGCTCTCCCCACAGCACTGGGCACTGGGGGCTGCACAGCCATGGGGCTGGGGCCGAGCTGCGATGGGGCAGGGAAGGACAGGGGCTGCGTCTCACCCAGGAACACGATGGTCGCCTCTTGTGTGGACTTGCGCCGGCTCCAGAGGCACCACACTCCCTGACGCACATAGTCACTGGCTCTGCTGCTGCTGCACTTGGAGAGCTGCAGGGGGAGAGGAGACAAAGGGATGGGTTGGTGCCGACTGTGCCCCTGGCTGAGCGGTGTCTGTGCCCAGCGTGGGCTGCAGCAGTGGGCAGGGACACAGCGTGCCCAGGCTGGGGCTGGGCCTTGGGGCCATCCTTACCAGGCACTCGCCCACCGCCTCTGTCTTCCCGCTCTCCAGCAGCCAGCTGAGCCTCCTCTTCTTGAGGAAGGTGGCAGCTCGCAGCAGGGTGTCCCGAGAGGCCTGCAGGGACACAGAGAAGGGAGCTGGTACCGCTGCCCAGGGCGCAGGATCCGTGTCCCCTCGCCTGGGCAAAGCTCAGGGCTGTTCCTGGGCACGGGGACGTCCTGTGGGCGCAGACACAGGTCGGAGAGCCTCACCTCTGCCACCACCTTTCTCTCTCAAGAGCAAGCGGCTGCTGATCCACAAGAGCTACCGCAGCGGCGCCTTCGAGAACGACATCGCCCTGCTGGAGCTGGACGAGCCCGTGCAGTGCAGCGACTACGTGCAGCTGGCCTGTGTGACTCACTTCTCCGACGTGGTGGTGTCGCAGCTCACAGACTGCCGCGTCGCTGGCTGGGGCTACACCGCGGAAGGCTGTGAGTGCCCCCGGGAAAGCGCCTGTGTGCCTGGGGCGAGCCTGGGGAGACGGCTCGGGCTGCCCGAGGGCCGGGCTCAGGCTGCAGGCAGGGGCCTGAGCTACCTCAGGCTGCCGCCATGCTGAGGGGACTTTCCCGTCAGGAAAGGCTGCAGGACCTGGGATGGTTTTTTGCTCTTTAGATGAGGGAGCCCTGGCCCTGGCTGCCCAGGGAGGGCGTGGAGGCTCCTTCCTTGGAGGTCTTGCAAACCCTCCTGGACACGTTCCCTTGTGACCTGATCTAGAGGAATCTGCTTGAGCAGAGGGGTCAGACTAGATGATGTTTAGAGGTCCCTTCCAACCCCAGCATCTGGGATTCTATGATTCTGAGCCATGGCCTAAAATCAGACAAGGGTCGAGTGCCTCTTTGGGGGTGCAAAGCCAAGGCTCAGGGAAGGGCTCTGCCCAGACAGGGGAGGGGAAGTGGCCCAGAGCTGCTGGGGGCTAATTCTTTGCCATGCTCACAGCTGCAGAAACATCCGACGTGCTGCAGGAGGCCAAGGTCCGCCTCATCAATGTCAAGCTCTGCAACAGCAGCGAGTGGTACGGAGGGGCCGTGCGCAGCTACAACCTGTGTGCTGGCTACCCGCGGGGCGGCATCGACACCTGCCAGGTAGGAGCAGCCACGGGCCAGCCCTGGCAGCACCCGCAGCCCTGGCCCACGTGGGGCTGCTGGGGCTCCCCAACACTCCCCTCACCCTGCTGGGGCTCCCCAACACCCCCCTCACCCTGCTGGGGCTTCCCAGCATCACCCTCACACTGCTGGGGCTCCCCAACACCCCCCTCACCCTCTGTCCTGTGCTGCAGGGTGACAGCGGGGGCCCGCTCGTCTGCAGAGCTCCACACGCCAACTTCTTCTGGCTCGTGGGCCTGACCAGCTGGGGGAAAGGCTGTGCCAGACCAAAGCAGCCTGGGGTCTACACCTCCACCCAGCACTTCTTCAACTGGGTCCAGTCACGGATTCGCTCAGGAGGAAGTGCTGCGACACTCGCCCGGCCAAAGAGGCCATCACAAGGCTCAGCCCTGGCAACAGCAGCAGGGACTGAGTCCTGCTCATTCCCACTCCAGAAGCTGCTGGATTTCGTTAATTGGATCCAGCAGCTCCTGCAGTCTCTGCAGGGAAAAGTGGCTTAAGCAGCAGGACTCTGAGCACGGCTGGGTCCTGCCCCTTGCCTTCCCTGGAGGTTCTCAGCAGTAGTGCTTAGGCAGTAGTCAGTAGAAGCTGTAGCTGTAGCAGTGTCTTTGGACACAGTGTTGTTGGACTTTGTAAGATTGTATGAGTTTCCTGTTGTGTTTGACAGTTCATTGGCCTCTGCAACGGTGCTGCAGAAGTGCAGCAATACCTGTGCACTGGAACCTTTGAAGTGGAGAGTTACTGACACAGTGTTCATCAAAATTAAATGCAAAAGAAAAAGCAAAAGGCCCCGTTGCCTCCTGGTGTCCCTGCAGCATGGCCTGGCTCCCCTCCCTCTGCCCTGCAGGAAGGGGTCACCTCACCAGCCCAGCCCTGGCTGGACACCCAGCCCCAGGACCTGGGGGCTCAGCCCCCTCGGCCGCGGAGGGGGGCTCCTCGCTGGTCTCTGTTAATGGATGGCAGGGGGCAGGGAGGAGGTGTCAGGGATGTCATCATGGGGCTAAAAGCAGAATCCAATCTTTAATTTGGGCTCTACCAGCCCCATATCCTTGGTGAGGGTTCGGGGGGAAGCAGGACACAGTTTGGGGTCTGCTGCTGCTGCTGGGTTTGCTGTCCTGGCCCCGGCTGTGGGCTACGGCGAGTCCTGCAGCATCCCTGGGATCCCACCCCCAGCCTCCTCATTGCCCGCACTGGGTTTTCTCAGCAGCACCATCCAGTGGAGACGCCCCCAAGGCCGAGGGGACAGCAAAGAAAGAGACCTGTCTGGGCGCTGTGTGAGGACAGAGGTGTTGGGGCAGTGCCAGCAAATCCCGCAGTGGCTGCGGGTGCGTGGGAAGCACGTGCCAGGGCCCGTCCCCGCGGTGCAGCACCGCGTGGGCTGCTGGCCAGGGCTCCTAAAGGGGGTAAAACCCTTCTGGGGAGGAGAGTGTGGGGGGGTGATTCCCCCGGGGGAGAGCAGGGAGATGGGCTCAGCCAGGGGGCTCAAGGGAAGCCCCAGCCCTCGGGGGCCACCAGTTTGCACAAGGGGGATTTTGCTCTCCTTATCCCCCCAACTGTCCTGCAGCAGCCACTGAGGGGCCTCCACTCCTGTGGGGCCTGAGGGGTCGCAGAGGGTGGGGGCCCTGCAAGCCCATCCCCTCCCAGCCTGCTCAGACCAACACAAGGGCAGCATTTGCCCACCTCCTGCTTGTCCCCTCCAAGGATTTGTGTGTGTGAGGTGCCCATTTGTGTGTGTGAGGCATCCCCACGCTTTGGGCATCTCCAAGTGCCGTCTCACAATCCAGGCCTATGCCACAAGCAGTCTTTTCAGTTGTGTCAGAAAAATCCCTGGTGTTTCCCAAACTAATGTCCAGGGAAATGTGAAAAGGAACTTCAAAAAGATGACAGCGAGAACTCAGGAACTTCCTCCCCTTCTCTTGGAGAAGAAGAGGGGCTTTCACAGCTCTGCAGCAGCCTCAAGTGAAAACAGACCTCTGCCACTGAGAAACCAGCCATATGGCAGTTCTGATGGTGCCTTTCATCAGTCACTCCAGTCACACAGCTCTACAGTGCCTTTGCTTCACAGAGCTGATGCTGCCTTTCTTGTTCCTCAGCGAGCTGGTTGACTTCTATCAGTAGGCTTCTCTATTCCCTTGTTTGCATCTCTCGCTCTCCAGTATCTCCTTTTCCTGTCAGAGCTCAGGGGACTCCTTCTCCCCTCAGATGTTCTCCATCACCCTTGTTTCCGTTTCACAGTGTGCTGCTTCACATGTCTTGTTTGCCTGGAAAACTATTGGAATGAATCAATCCTGTATCTCGTCATTAGCTCTTGTCAGACTCCAGTGGGCAGCTTTAGCACTGCAGTACAGTAGCATGACAAAGTAGGGCTCAAAAGCTCCTGTTTGGCAGGGACTGACATTAGATCCACCTCGGTGCTGGAGTTACTTGTTGCAGCAAATACCTTTGGCAGCTGTAGCTTCACAGCTGAACATCTGCATTGAACTAGCCATCTGGAATATCATCTGGAGTGTATCTGGAACAGAATCTGTTGTTTCACAAGGAGAGAAATGGATTTGGCAAGTCTCAGTAACAAAAGGACTTTGCAAATAGCCAGTAGCAGTGCTCTGCCTTCCCTCAGGCACGAGCCAACTGCACAGTTTTTATCCAGTGGCTTCATTTTCAGCTGGCTCACTTTCAGTGGCTTATTTCTACAGATGCCCCTGCCCCAGAAATGACAAATTCTGCTTAGAAAAAAACCTTTTTCTGACTTGAACTGGAGAAGACACTTGGCATGAACTTATTAGAGCTGGGCACAGAGGAACCTGCTGAGGGGCACCAAGGGCAAGGGCAGAGTCCTGCAGCTGGGGAGGAACAAGCCCAGCACCAGCACAGGCTGGGGGGGACCTGCTGTAGAGCAGCTCCAGGAGAAAGACCTGACAGTGCTGTTGGGCAGCAAAGAACCATGAGCAGCAACATGGGCTCGTGGGCAAGAAGCCAATGGCAGCCTGGGGGCAGCAAGCAGAGTGTGGGCAGCAGGGCCAGGGAGGTTGTGCTGCACTTGATACATTCCTTTGTCATCTTTTCCTTTATTCTTGCTTTCCCTCATCCCCCTCTGACACGTGGGTTGTCCTTGTTTTGGGAGGAGAAGTGACTGATATCAACACCCCGCTGCCATCCCTCTTCTTCTTTTTAAAGCAGAGGTCAAAACGCAGAAAGTGACTCTGCTCTGCCTGGCTGGTTTGGGTTTGGGAGTCCTGCTGCCAAAAAGCATCACCTCCAGCAGAGTCATGAGTATCAAGCCATTTCTCTTCTGAGGTAGGACACATCTCATTCAGTCCCTGGGAACACGTGGGGCAAGTGATCATCTGTTCCCGTTGCCCCTGGATGAGTTACTGGGCACCTCATCCCCAAATTGCACCTCCTCCCCAAATTGCCTTTGCATCAGGCCGGTGCAGAGAGCCTCAGGCACTGAATTGGGTCGTTTTGGTGCATGTCGCCATAGACACATTCTGCAGTTATTTCTGCCACCACACAGCCAGGAGAAACAAGTCGTGGCGTGCAGCGTCTCGGGTTGGCTGCTGGTGCCTCCCTGGGAGCCCCACAGCACGTTACAACTTGGCAGTGGGGCTGCATTTCTATCCAGAGCCACACAACTGCTTTTACAGGAGCGGGGCGTGCGCCACAGCAGGAATCCCACATGGCCCTGGGCAGCTGTGGCTGAACGTGCCCACAAAGCACCTGAACAGACGCTGACTGAACGAGAGAGGGACCACGGGGCATCTGCCTTCTGAGTGAGTGTGCAACCCACATCTGTGTTCAGTGTTTCCAACGGGGATCGGGCAGCTCTGACACACGTGCAGCGTCATTTTGGGGCTTCTCCTGCGTCCCAGACTCAGCCTTTGTTCCGTGCCCGAGACTCGGCTGTGGGGCCGTGGGAAGGAGCCTTGCGTTGAGGCCCTTGGGGCTGGGGATGTGCTGGTGCCCGCACGGGATCTGGACCACAGTGTGATCCTGCGCTGTCCATGCGGCCGCTTCAGAGCAGCGAGAGCGTGACGCTGAGCAGAGCAACGCCAGAGAGGTTCACAGGAATGGGATTTGGGTGCTTACAGGAACGCTGTGATGGGTGACAACAGGAGGACGGGCAGTCACCCAGCCCCAACAGAACGCCTGGGTCACTTGAGCAGATGTCACAGGACGAGATCCACTCGGTCTCAGTAGGTACAGCTGCAGCTACTGACAGTTTCTCTGGCTATTGGGACTGCTCAAGCTTTAGCAACGCTTCAAGATGAGGATGCTGGCTTGCAAAATGCAGCAGCAGTACTTCAGCAGCACTAACTGGATGGTTACCCGATGCAGGCTCCATCAGACACGCTCCTTTGCAGAACAGAGCCTCCGCAGATTGTTTGTGGCTGGCACAAGGACGGGGCTGTGAGGGCTGTGAAGGCACGTGCTGTGTGAATTTGAGTGAGCGCTGAGAGTCAATCCACAAGAGCCTGCAGGATCCGAAGGATCTGCCCCCGCTGAGGGCACAAGATCACTGCGCACCCAGTATGGATGATGCTTGATTCCAACTCATTGTTTACACCATGTGCTTTTATCTGCTGACACAAGTCATCCTTTCACTCCATCCCATGCCCACCTCTTCTGTAGCCTCCACCTCTGGCGTTCCAACCCGAGATCTTCCAGGTGCCTGCAACAGTCTTGAGGGGAAAAGTGGGGTTTGAGTACATTTCTGAGAAAGAAAAGTGGCATTTGGGTGGAGTTTTGAGGGAAAAGATGAGGTTTTGGGGCATTTCTGAGGGAAAAGGTGGGATTTGGGTGGTGTTTTGAGAGAAAAAGCAGGGTTTTGGTAAATTTCTGAGAGCAAAAGTGGGGTTGAGGTGGAGTTTGGATGGAAAAAGTGAGGTTTTGGAGTAATTCTGAGGGGAAAACATGAGGTGTGGGGGCAAATCTGAGGGGAAAGGTGAGGTTTGGGTGGCATTTTGAGGGAAAACAATTGGGATTTAGGTGGAATTTGATAGAGGAAAAGAGGGGTTTTTGAGCAATCTGAGGGAAAAAGTAGAGTTTTTGTTTATTTGTGTTCTGGTTTAGCAAGGAGCAGCTTTTGGCTTAGTAACAGGGGGAGCGGGTTGCAGTGGAGACCCGGTAAAGAGTTTGCGGACTCTCCCCCGGCTCCTGGGTTCACACCCACCTCCGGCCCGGCTGGGCCAATCTGGCGCCTCTGCGATCATTATTTAGGGGACGGGAATTCGGAATGCGAGGCAGGAGGTGTAAGAGTGACACGAGATGGAGGCGACCACGCGGACCCTTCAGCCAGAGAAGGAGGAAGGAAGGAGAAGCAACAGACCAGAGACCCCTCTGCAAGCCGTGGCGAGAATGCAGCTGTGCCCCTGCAGCCTATGGAGATCCATGGCAGGAGCGAGAGTTCCCAGCAGCTCCGTGTGAGTGAGCCCGGACGGGAGAGGGACTGTGTGGGGAGGGGCCATGGCCCAGGCCGTGCTGGAGAGCCTGCACGCCGCAGAGCAGCCCCACACGAGAGGCAGAGACGAGCTGCAGCCTTTGGAGTCAGTGGGCATCGGAGCAGCCCGTGCAGGGCTGCCATGCGTGTGAGTTACCCCACGGACTCGCAGGGAGGACTGGTGTGGAGTTCACCCGTCCTGAGGAGGGACAAACGGCAGAAGCTATCGGGAACAGACTAACTGAGACCCCCACTGCCTGCCCTCCCGAACCGTTCAGGGGGGGACAAGGTAAAAGCCCCGGGATCAGGGCTCTGAGCCCGGGAAGAGGGGAGGGGTGGCAAGAAGGTGTTCCTAAAAAGGCTGGTTGGACTCTTCATTGATGTATTGCTCTGTGTTGTTTCATTTTGGTTATGTTTTGGGTTTTTGGGGGTATGTTTTAGTTGATGTTGCATCAAAACGTTTCTCTGTTTTCTTCCCCAAACCGAGTGGCCTGGTCTGCTTTGTCCTGAACCTTAAGCGGCAATTAAGCTCTCCCTGCCCTTGAGCAATTCTCAGCCTCTTCCATACTGGAGGCTAATCGTGGTCTTTGTTCCCTGATGGGCCTAAACCAGGACACTTAAGATCCCCAAATCTCTCCTTTTTCTACTCAAAACCTCCCTTTTTCCTACTAAAACCCCTTATTTCCTCTCAAAAACTCCTCTTTTAACTCTTAAGACCCCTAAACCCCTCTTTATCCCCTCAAAACCTCCGTTTTTCCCCTCAATCCCCCCTTTTTCCCTTCAAACCCCCTCTTTTATCCCTTCAGACCACAAAACCTCCCATTTTCTCCTCAAAACCCCTTTTATCCCCTCAAAACCCCCCTTTTCGACTGAACCCCCCCTTTTATCCCTTAAGACCCCAAAATCCCCCTTTTCCCCCTCAAAACCTCAATTTTTCCCCTCAATCCCCCCCTTTTTCCCCCTCAAAACCTCCTTCATCCCTTTAGAGCCCAAAACCTCCTATTTTCCCCTCAAAACCTCAATTTTTCCCCTCAGAACCCTCCTTTTCCCCTCAAAACCCCTCTTTTATCCCTTTAGACCCCCCTATCTTTCATTTTCTTCTCAAAACCCCTTTTATCCCTTCAAAACCCCCCTTTTCGACTCAACCCCCCCTTTTATCCGTTAAGACCCCAAAATCTCCCTTTTTCCTCAAAACCCCTCTTTTATCCCGTTAGACCCCAAAACCTCCCATTTTCCCCTCAAAACCTCCATTTTTCCCCTCAAACCCCCTTTTTCCCGCCTTTAGACCCAGAGCCGCCCCTTTTCCCCTCAGCGCCAGGCCCCGCCCCTCCCCTCGGCCCGTCCATTTCTCACGGGGGGGGGTGCGAAACAAACCCCCCTCATTTTATACAAAACCTTTATTCTGTAACAGTGTGTGTTGGGGTGGGGGGTCCCCCAAACTTCCCCCCGTGACCCCCCAACACTGAGAGGGGGGAGCACAGCGGGTGCCAAGGGGGGACACACACATAGGTGCCCCCCCCCCCCCCGCCATCATCCCGAGGGCCACAATGCCGCCCCCCCCCCCCTCCCCCCGCCTTAAATCTCTTTATCTACACAATAAATACGGCGGGGGGCGGCTCAGGCGCGGGGGAGGCAGCGGGGGGGCGTCGGCAGCGGCGGGGCCAGGCCGGGGGGGCACAGGCAGCGGAACGAGCCCGCGGTGTTGAGGCAGCGGCCGGGCTGGCAGCGGGGGGGGCCCGAACACTCGTCCACGTCTGGGGAGGGCGGCGGCACAGAAGGGGTTAATGGGGTATTGGGGGGGGGATGGGATGGGGGGTGGGGATGGGGAGGGCTCAGGGTGCTGGGGAGGGCGTTTGGGTGCTGAGGAAGGAGTTTTGGAGGGGGTCTGGGTGCTGGGGTGGGCTGGGTGCTGGGGAGGGGGTTTGGGTGCTGGGGAAGAAGTTTTGGAGGGGGTTTGGGTGGTGAGGAGGGCTCGGAGCTACGGAGGGGGTTGGGTGCTGAGGGAGGGGATCAGGGTGCTGGGGAAGGGGAGTTGGGTGCTGGGGAAGGAGTTTGGGAGGGGGTTTGGGTGCTGAGGGAGGGGGTTTGGGTACTGGGGGAAGGGCTCAGGGTGCTGGGGAGGGGGTTTGGGTGCTGGGGAAGGAGCTAGGGAGGGAGTTGGGTGCTGGGGAGGGGGTTTGGGTGCTGGGGAAGGAGTTTGGGAGGGGGTTTGGGTGCTGGGGGAGGGCTCAGGGTGCTGGGGAGGGGGATAGGGAGGGAATTTGGGAGGGGGTTGGGTGCTGGGGCAGGGCTCTGGGTGCTGGGGCGGGCTCAGTCTTGAAAGGGGGCTCCTGGTGTTGGGTGGTCAGGGTGCTGGGGGAGGGGTCAGTCTGGTTGGGGGGGTTCAGACTGAAAGGGGGCTCAGGCTGATTTGAGGGAGTCAGGCTGGTTTGGGGGCTCAGGCTGGTGTGGGGGTGTCTGTTTTGGGGGGCTCAATCTGGTGTGGCGGTGTCTGTGTTTTGGGGGGCTCAGGCTGGTTTTGGGGGGCTCAATATGGTGTGGGGGTGTCTGTGTTTTGGGGGGCTCAGGCTGGTTTGGGGGGCTCAGGCTGGTTTGGGGGTGTCTGTGTTTTGGAGGGCTCAGGCTAGTTTTGGGGGGCTCAGGCTGGTGTGGGGGTGTCTGTGTTTTGGGGGGCTCAGGCTGGTGTGGGGGTGTCTCACCGACACAGTCGAGCTGCGCCGGGCCCAGCTGGTAGCCGGGGTCGCAGCTGCAGGTGAAGCCGTCGGGGAGCCGGACGCAGCGGCCGTGGCGGCACCCACTGAGCACCCCACACTCCTCCCCTGGGGCTGGGGGGGTCAGGCTGGGGGTCAGCACCCCAAAATCCACCCCCTCCACCCCACCCCCTCCCCAAACTCACCCTCCTCCTCTTCCTTCTCCTCTTCCTCCTCCACCAAGGCTCCGTGGGCTTGGTAGGACCAGGCGTGGGGGTCGGGGTGGGGGTCAGGGTGGGGGTCGGGGGGTTCATAACGGGGTCCCCGAGGTCGGTGAGGGATGAAAGGTAAAGGGGGGGCCTCAAAATCATCCCCCTCGTACCGGGGGGGGGGCGTAAAGAGGATCGTGAGCGCCGATGCCGCCAAGCCCCGCCCCGAAGGAGTAAGGGTCGTATTCGGAACGGGGGGGCAGAGTGGGGGGGGCGAGGTGGGAGCCCCCGAAATAGTCGGGGCTGTAAGGGGGAGGGTGGGGGGGGGCGTAAGGGGGAGGGGTGCTCGAAGCGGGGCGCGGCGTAGCCCAGGGGGTGCAGAACGTTGCACAGGAACTCGAAGTCGTCTGGGGAGGGGGGAGGAGAGAGAGAGGAGAGAGGGGGGTTATGGGGGACCCCCACACACAGTAAACGGGAATGGGAGGGGGTTGGGGGGCTGGGGAGGGGGTTGGGGTGGGGGTTTAGGTGCTGGGGAGAGGGTTGGGGAGAGGGGCTGAGTGCTGGGGAGGGGGTTGTGGGGGGGGGCAGGGTGCTGGGGAGGGGGTAGAGGAGGGAGTTTCGGTGCTGGGGAGGGGGTTGTGGGGGGTCAGGGTGCTGGATAGGGATGCTGGGGGTGGGCTCAGTGTGCTGGGGAGGGGGTTGGGGTGGGGGTTTGGGTGCTGGGGAGGGGGTTGGGAGAGGGGCTGAGTGCTGGGGAGGGGGTTGTAGGGGGGGGGTTGGGTGCTGGGGAGGGGGTTTGGGTGCTGGGGGAGGGCTCTGGGTGCTGTGGAGGGGATTGGGGAGGGAGTTTGGGTGCTGGGGAGGGGGTTTGGGTGCTGGGGAGGGGGTTTAGGTGTTGGAGGTGGGCTCAGGGTGCTGGGAAGGGGGTTGGGAGGGCTCTAGGGTGCTGGAGAGGGGGTTGGGGTGGGGGTTTGAGTGATGGGGAGGGGGTTTGGGTGGTGGTTTGGGTGCTGGGGAGGGGGTTGGGAGAGCTCAGGGTGCTGGGGAGGGGGTTTAGGTGTTGGGGGTGGGCTCAGGGTGCTGGGGAGGGGGTTGGGAAGGGGGTTTGGGTGCTGGGAGGGGGTTTGGGTGCTGGGAGGGGGTTTGGGTGCTGAGGGGGAGGGGGATTGGTGCTGGGGGGATAAAAACGGCCCCCAAAGGGGTCCTGAGATGGGGGGGTGGGGGGCTACACGCGACCTTAGTGAGGCACTTGGGGTCCCATCATGGGGGTGCATGGAGGGGTCAGCTGGATCCCTCCCATCGCCACGGGGTGAGTGGGGGATGTTGAGGGGTCCCTGTGTTAGCGGGGGGGTGCCCCGAGGCTCCCACCTGAGCGGCGCTCGGGGCACAGGGCGCAGTCCATGCCCCAGGCGTGTCCGTACAGGCAGCAGCACTCGCTGTACGGCACCTGCCCGTCCCGCCGCGGCCGCCCGCACACCAGGTCCGGCCGCAGCTCCTGCCAGCACACAGCCCGCGCCGCCGCTGCGCGGGGGGCTGCCGTCACGCGCCGCGACCACCCCCCACACAGCGCCACACACCCCCAGATCCGCGCTGGCCCCGCCGAATGCGCTTGGGGACTCCACAGACTCCCCCAAAAACACCCCAAAACTCCCCCTTTGGCCCTCGGAACTCCACCAAAACGCAACTTTTTCACTCAAAACTCCACCAAAACTCCCCTTTTCCCCTCAAATCTCCTCTAAACTCCCACTTTTGCCTCAAAGCTTCACCAAACCTCACTTTTTGCCCTCAAAAGTCCCCCCAAACCCCCCTTTTATCCCTTAAGACCTCAAAACTCCTCCTTTTCCCCTCAAAAGTCCTCTAAACTCCCATCTCTTTCCTCAAAACTCCCCCAACACTCACTTTTTGGCTCAAAACTCCCCCAAAACCTCATTTTTTCTCTCAAAACCCCCCTTTTATCCTTTAAGACACCAAATCTCCCCCTTTTCCCCTCAGAACTCCCCCAAAACCCAACTTTTCCCCTCAAAACTCCTCTAAGCTCCCACTTTTGCCTCAAAACTTCACCAAACCTCACTTTTGGACTCAACCCCCCCCCCAAACCCCCCTTTTCCCCCTCAAGACCCCCAAACTCCCCATTTATCCCCTCAAAACTCCCCCAACCCGCACTTTTTGACTCATCCCCCCCAAACCCCCCCTTTTTTCCCTCAAAACCCCACTTTTGCGCCTCAAGACCCCAAGACTACCCCTTTTCCCCTGAAAACTCCCCCAAAACCCCCTTTTTCCCCTCAAAACCCCCCTTTTATCCTTTAAGGTCCTTGAAACTTCCCCTTTTCCCCTCAAAACCCCACTTTTCCCCTCAAATCTCCACTAAACTCCCACTTTCTCCTCAAAACTTCTTAAAAACCCCACGTTTTCCCCACAAAACCCCCAAAGCCCCACTTTTCCCCTCAAAACTCTAACAAACACTTTTTCCTCTAAATTCCAATAAATCCTTTTTTTTCCCACAATACTCCACCAAAATCCTACTTTTTCCCTCAAAACTCCTTCAAGATATGACTTTTTCCCTCCAAAACACCACAAAACCCCCACTTTTTCCTCAAAACTCCACTGAAACAACTTTTTTTCCTCAAAACTCCATCAAAATCCCACTTTTTTACTCTGAAAGCCCCCCAAACCCCCAGTTTTTCCCTCCAAACTCTGCCAGAATCTCAATTTGCCTTCAAAATTGCACCACAACTCCATCAAAAACCCCCTTTTCCCCTCAAATCTCTACTACCACTTTTTCCCTCAAAACCCCTTCAAAACCCAACTTTTTCCCACCAAAACACACCTTTTCCTCTCAAAGGTCCACTGAACTCCACCTTCTCCCCTCAAAACCCCCCTTTTATCCCTTAAGACCCCAAAACCTCCCCTCTTTCCCCTCAAAACCTCCGTTTTTCCCCTCAAACCCCCCTTTTCCCCTCAAAAACCCCTCTTTTAACCCTTGAGACCCCAAAACCTCCCATTTTCCCCTCAAAACCTCAATTTTTCCCATAAACTCCCCTTTTCCCCTCAAAACCCCTCTTTTATCCCTTAAGACCCCAAAAACTCCCCATTTTCTCCTCAAAACCCCCTTTTTGCCCTCGAAGGACCCCTTTCATCCCTTAAGATCCCCAAATCTCTCCTTTTTCTCCTCAAAACCTCCCTTTTTCCTTCTAAAACCCCCTTTTCCTCTCAAAAATTCCTCTTTTAACCCTTAAGACCCCAAAACTTCCCCCTTTTCCCCTCTAAACCCCCCTTTTATTCCTTAAGACCCCCAACCCCCCCTTTATCTCCTCAAAATCTCCGTTTTTCCCCTCAATGCCCCCTTTTTCCCATCAAAACCTCTTTTATCCCTTAAGATCCCCAAACCTCCCTTTTTTCACCTCAAAACCACTTTTTATCCCTTAAGATCCTAAAGCTCCCCCTTTTTTGCCCTCAAATCTTGCCTTTTATCCCCTAAGACCCCAAACCTTCCTTTTTCCCCTCAAAACCACCTTTTATCCCTTAAGATCCCAATCTCCCCCCCTTTCCCCTCAAAACCCCCCTTTTATCCTTTAAGACACCACAACTCTCCCTTTTTCCCCAAAAAGTCTCCTTTTATCCCTTAAGACCACAAAATCTCCCCTTTTTCCCCTCAAAACCCTTTTTCCCCTCAAATCCTCCTTTTTTCCCCTCACCCCAGCCCTTTTTCCCTCAAACTCAACTTTTTCCCTCAAAACTCCAACAAAACTCCCCTTTTCCCCTCAAAACTCCTCTAAACTCCCACTTTTGCCTCAAAACTTCACCAAACCTCACGTTTTGGCTCAAAACTCCCCCCAAACCCCCCTTTTTCCCCTCAATACCCCACTTTTGCCCCTCAAGACCCTCAAACACCCCATTTATCTCCTCAAAACTCCCCCAAAACCCCCCTTTTTCCCCCTCAAAACCTCTCTTATCCCTTAAGACCCCAAAACCTCCCCATTTTCTCCTCAAAACCCCCTTTACCCCCTCAACCCCCCCCTTTTCGACTCAAACCCCTCTTTTATCCCTTAAGACCCCAAACTCCCCCTTTTTCCCCTCAAAACCCCCTTTTTCCCCTCAAAACCCCTCTTTTATCCCTTAAGACCACAAAACCTCCCATTTTCTCCGCAAAACCCCCTTTATCCCCTCAAAACCCCCCCTTTTCGACTCAATCCCCCCTTTTATCCCTTAAGACCCCAAAACCCCCCTTTTTCCCCTCAAAACCCCTCTTTTATCCCGTTAGACCCCAAAACCTCCCATTTTCCCCTCAAAACCTCCATTTTTCCCCTCAAACCCCCCCTTTTTTCCCTCAAAACCCCTTTTATCCCTTAAGACCCCAAAACCTCCCATTTTCCCCTCTAAACCTCCATTTTTCCCCTCAAACCCCCTTTTTCCCCTCAAACCCCCTTTTTCCCGCCGTTAGACCCAAAGCCGCCCCTTTTCCCCTCAGCGCCAGGCCCCGCCCCTCCCCTCGGCCCGTCCATTTCTCACGGGGGGGGGGTGCGAAACAAACCCCCCTCATTTTATACAAAACCTTTATTCTGTAACAGTGTGTGTTGGGGTGGGGGGTCCCCCAAACTTCCCCCCGCGACCCCCCAATACTGAGAGGGGGGAGCACAGCGGGTGCCAAGGGGGGACACACACATAGGTGCCCCCCCCCCCCCCCCGGCCATCATCCCGAGGGCCACAATGCCGCCCCCCCCCCCCCCCCCCCGCCTTAAATCTCTTTATCTACACAATAAATACGGCGGGGGGCGGCTCAGGCGCGGGGGAGGCAGCGGGGGGGCGTCGGCAGCGGCGGGGCCAGGCCGGGGGGGGCACAGGCAGCGGAACGAGCCCGCGGTGTTGAGGCAGCGGCCGGGCTGGCAGCGGGGGGGCCCGAACACTCGTCCACGTCTGGGGAGGGCGGCGGCACAGAAGGGGTTAATGGGGTATTGGGGGGGGGATGGGATGGGGGGTGGGGATGGGGAGGGCTCAGGGTGCTGGGGAGGGGGTTTGTGGGATTTCTGAGGGATAACATGAGGTGTGGGGGCAAATCTGAGGGGAAAAGTGAGGTTTGGGTGGCATTTTAAAGGAAAACAGTTGGGATTTGGGTGGAATTTTTTAGAGGAAAAGCGGTGTTTTTGAGCAATTCTGAGGGAAAAAGTAGAGTTTTTGTTTATTTCTGAGAGCAAAAGTGAGGTTTTGTTGGAGTTTTAGGAGAAAAAGTGGGTTTCGGTGCAGCTTTGCAGGGAAAAGTGTAGTTTGGAAGAGTTTTGAGGGGAAAAGTGGGGATGGAGTACATTTCTGAGGGCCAAAAGCAGTGGAGTTCTGGGATCAAATGAGGTTTTGGTGCAATTCTGAGGGGAAAAGGTGGGATTTGGGTGGAGTTTTGAGGGAAAAAGTGGGGTTTTGGTAAATTTTTAAAGGGAAAAAGTGGGGTTTGGGTGGATGTTTGAAAAAAGTTGTTTTGAGGGGAAAAGTGGGGTTTTGTGGAAATTCTGAGGGTAAAAGTGGAGTTTGGGTGGTGTTTTGAGGGGGAAAATGGGGTTTTGGTGGAGTTTTGAGGGGAAAAAGTGGGGTTTGGTTGAGTTTTGAGGGGAGAAGTGCAGTTTTGGGGAACTTTGTGAGGAAGAAGCGGGGTTTTGGTGCAGTTTTGAGGGAAATAGTGGTGTTTTGGTGGAGTTCTGAGTGAAAAAGTGAGGTTTTGGAGGTATTTTCCGAGGAAAAGTGGGTTTTGGGTGCTATTCTGAGGGAAAAAGTGGGATTTTTGGGAACTGCTGGGTAAAAAAGTGCCATCTTGAGGGAAAAAGTGGAGTTTTGGAATTGTTTTGAGGGGAAAAAGTGGGGTTTGGGGGAGTTCTGAGGGATAAAATGAGGTTTTGGTGCAATTCTGAGAGAAAAAAAAAGGATTTTGGAGGAGTTTTGATGCAAATTGCCTTTGCATCAGGCCAGTGTAGAGAGCCTCAGGTTCCATCAGAAGTCATCTGCTGGTTGTTTCAAGTGCAGAGCACAGAGTCTGGATAAATGTCCAGCAAGAACTGTAAAGGGAGAATCCCAGGCAAGAAATGTGAAAAGGGGGGTGGAAAAGGGAGGGAGAATTCTCAAGTCCAGGTGGCCAAAATGTCAAACCAAACCCAAAGTAAAGTCCTCAGGAGGTCAACAGAAACTTGTCACCACTGCAGTGAGAGGGAGACTTTTAAAGCACCCATTGTTTGCTCTTCCAGATGCTGGGTTAGTGAGGAAACACTGGGCTGGAGAAGAGCAGGAAAGAACAGGCAGCTGCGTCATTGAAACACCATCACTCAGTTTTGCTACCAATAGAATTGTAGAGAATCAGCAAACCCAGCACCCCCCCAGTTCCTGTACGTCTGTGAGCTCCTTGACTTCAGTGAACACCACCTGGAAGCCTTCTCAGACAGCTCATTCTGCTGGAACTACCTGAGTTTCATCATTGGTTAGAACAATCCTTGTTGTTTCTTACTCCCCATCGCTCTGCTAAGCAGGAACAGTTGGCTCTCCTGCTCCTCTGCCCATTGCGCCCAAATACCCAAATTGCTTGGATGGGTTGGAAGAATTCAACCTGAACTTGACACTTGCTGTGCTTTAAAAATCCCATCTGTGGTCAGAGCACACTGTTGTGCAGAGAAGAAATGCTCTTCTGCTGAGGGCCCCCAGGCACAGAGGCAGCACTGGACAGTTGTCCCTGTGAGAAGCTTTTGCTAGTGGCAATGATCTAGTGCAGGGAATTGGACCTGCACTGGCCCTGAAGGGATTCCCTTCAGACAGGCACACAGCATTTTCAGTTCCACCTCCCACAGAACACTCTTGTGTTCAGCACACAGAACCTGCATTTTAGGTTTCCTTCATATCCAGCACAATCAAGTTTGATTCTGCTTGCTTTGCACTGTGCCCTTTCTTCTGCAAGCTGGGTGGCAGCTGTCCTGTGCAGTGAGCACTGAGCACTGGAAAACCACCTCTTACAGCCTAGATTTCCTTCTGATGAAGTTGATCTCTCTGGGGCAAGGGAGACACGCCTTGGCACGCTTCAGAGACTCCAAGACTTTGGACACTGTTGTGTCTAAAGGAACTTGAATGATTCATGTGCACATTTAGGGTGCAAAATGGTGGTGCTGGTGTTTTTGTTTCCTGGGCATCCCAAGGGCCAGGTGGAGATGTGGAGCCAGCTACACTCAAAATGTCCCTTGAAACAGCGTCCTTCCTGTCACAGTTCAGCAGGCCACTTGTGCAGCCTCAGTGACTCGTCCACACAAGCAGAGCAGGCGAGACAGGTCAGGCTTTCCACCAGGAAAACAGTCTACAGGGGCAAGAACGTGCCCAAAGAGGAAACACAACCCATGAGGAGCAAAGCTGATGCAGAGCAATGGTCGCCTTTGTCTCAGCCCAAAAAGGGGCCTAGGCTGGAAAGTCACTTTCACCTCAGCACTGGCCTCCTTGCAAGACCTTCAGAAACCTGTGCACACCGTAAGGTACCAAACATCAGAGCTCAGCAGCAGCTGCCCACCTCTTTGCTTTCCTTCAGCCTCTGCAGACAAGACCTTGGTCAAGAGCACAGAGGGACAGCAGAGCAGCTTCTGGCACTCTGGCACTGCCCTGTGTCTGGGGGTGACCCTTGAGACCTGGGAGCAGAGACTGAGCTGAGGGCACTTGACAGAGGAAGATGTAACCATAAGCTCTTCCTGCTCGTCGAGGTGTCACTGAGCTCTTGTTCCTTTTCCTCAGAACACCACGAAGACCATTTAGACCAAGAGCCAGGGAAACTGTCCCATCTGTCAGGCAAGTCCTAGGTCCCAGGCTTGCAAATTCTGCCAGCAAGTGAGAGGGGCTCAGTAACCATGCAATGACTGGCTTATTTACCAGAAAAGGAAGGCTCAGCTTTTCATCAAGGGAAGGAGCAATGGAGGCTGCTTTGGGATGAGCCTAGTGGGATGTCCCCTGGTGCTTACTGACGCTGTGAGTCAGTTAGCATGTAAATACAGGGGCTGTGTCAGCTGCCTGAGTTCCCACTGCAATCCAAAAAGACCAGAGTCCAAGTCACCCAACATAGCTGTTGGCTAGTCAAGTGACATCAGTCTGTAGCCACCACTGACTGAACTTACTGGAGCTCTGGGGCGGTGAAGCCGCTGAACACTGCACACGACAACTACTCAGCTACCCAGTAACCCTTACAAGTCCCTGAGAACAGGACCCCCTCCTGTGCCTCGTCCTCATCCCACCGCAGTTAAGGTGAAACAACTTTGCTGAGGCTCTCTGCTGACCAAATGCTGGATCCTGAGAGGACAGGAGGTGGTACCGAGAGCCAGGGAAAGCCAAGTGGCATTTCCCTCCTGCAGGCAGTACACACACAGGCCTTTGGCCCTTGTGCGCAGCCAAACAGCACCCTGGAGATTTGGGGTTGCGGCTACAACCCAGATCTTGGCTCTCTGACAAGTCATGCTGCTCCCAAACCAATTTTGACCAAGAGCAAAGAGGAGGAAAAGGGGCTTTTTGAGCGTGGTGTGACCTCAGGTGTCCACCCCTGCTTCTGCCTCCCCCCAGCTCGGGCCCCTCGTGGTGCCCCACACAGAATCCCCCTGGAAGCAGCAGCTCTGTGACATCAGCGCCCCGGCCGAGGCTTTCCAGGCACTATCAGCACTACGGCATCAGACACAGCGCTGGGGGTGACGTGCCCTTGGCTCTTGGAGCTGCCACGTGCCCTTGGCTCTTGGAGCTGCCACGTGCCCTTGGCTCTTGGAGCTGCCACGTGCTGTCAGCGTGATGAAAGTTCTGATTGTCCTGGTCCTGCTGGGCCTGTGCTGCTGGCCTGTGAGTGCCTCAGTGCAAAGCTGTGGGTAAGTGGCTCTGGGAGGGAGCTTGGGCAGAAAAGAGGAGGCTGAGGGGGCATCTTCTTAATAGTTACAAACATCTAAAGGGTGGGTGTCAGGAGGTTGGGGCAGCAGTTTTTTCTGTGAGGTGAGGGAGCCCTGGCCCAGGCTGCCCAGGGAGGGTGTGGAGGCTCCTTCCTTGGAGGGCTTCAAGACCCTCCTGTGTGACCTGATCAAGGTGGGAGCTGCTTCTGCAGGGGGGTTGGACCGGATGATCTCTAAAGGTCCCTTCCAACCCCCACCATTCTGTGACTGTGTGATTCGATGAGATGATGGGCTTCACTGGTTCCCCATGGCCCTGCCACAGCTTCCCAAAGCCCAGGAGCTGGGAGCTGGGCTGCTGGCACCACTCGTCTGCGGGGCAAAGGCAGAAGCCGGGGCGCAGGGTTCCCCGGCCCCGCTGTCCGTGCGCTGCCCGGTGGGGAGGGCAGACGGCTGCCCTGCAGCCCCAGCAGCAGCCAGCCCTCCAGCAGGACACTCGTGACTTTCTGGTGACAGGAGAAGCTGCGGGACCCGGCCCTTGGCTGAGCACCACGGGGTGTTGCGCGTCGTGGGCGGCAGCGATGCCTCCCCGGGAGCCTGGCCCTGGATCGTCAGCATCCAGCTTCCCGGGGCAGCGGGCAGCGGGCACATCTGCGGAGGCTCCCTCATCCATCCCCGGTGGGTCCTGACCGCAGGACACTGCTTTGACAAGTACAGGTGAGTAGGAGCAGGGCAGGGCCGTGCCCCCAGCACTGGCAGAGTTCCCGTCCCGTGCTCGGCACGGGCTGGGCTGGTGCCGTTCCTGCAGCCCGGGGCTCGCGGGGCACCTGGCCTCTCCCTCGGCGAGCTGGAGGCAGGGAACTGCTGGGCTCCCTCTGAGCCCTCTGCTCCCCATCTGCCCCCCAGGAACGTCCCGACATGGCGCATGGTGTTCGGGGCCACCCGGCTGTCTGAGCTGGGCCCCGAGGCCCAAGTGCGCAAGAGCAAGCGGCTGCTGATCCACGAGAGCTACCGCAGCGGCGCCTTCGAGAACGACATCGCCCTGCTGGAGCTGGACGAGCCCGTGCAGTGCAGCGACTACGTGCAGCTGGCCTGTGTGACTCACTTCTCCGACGTGGTGGTGTCGCAGCTCACAGACTGCCGCGTTGCTGGCTGGGGCTACACCGCGGAAGGCTGTGAGTGCCCCCGGGAAAGCGCCTGTGTGCCTGGGGCGAGCCTGGGGAGACGGCTCGGGCTGCCCGAGGGCCGGGCTCAGGCTGCAGGCAGGGGCCTGAGCTACCTCAGGCTGCCGCCATGCTGAGGGGACTTTCCCGTCAGGAAAGGCTACAGGACCCGGGATGGTTTTTTGCTCTTTAGATGAGGGAGCCCTGGCCCTGGCTGCCCAGGGAGGGCGTGGAGGCTCCTTCCTTGGAGGTCTTCCAAACCCTCCTGGACACGTTCCCGTGTGACCTGATCTAGAGGAATCTGCTTGAGCAGAGGGGTCAGACTAGATGATGTTTAGAGGTCCCTTCCAACCCCAGCATCTGGGATTCTATGATTCTGAGCCATGGCCTAAAATCAGACAAGGGTCGAGTGCCTCTTTGGGGGTGCAAAGCCAAGGCTCAGGGAAGGGCTCTGGCCAGACAGGGGAGGGGAAGTGGCCCAGAGCTGCTGGGGGCTAATTCTTTGCCATGCTCACAGCTGCAGAAACATCCGACGTGCTGCAGGAGGCCAAGGTCCGCCTCATCAATGTCAAGCTCTGCAACAGCAGCGAGTGGTACGGAGGGGCCGTGCGCAGCTACAACCTGTGTGCTGGCTACCCGCGGGGCGGCATCGACACCTGCCAGGTAGGAGCAGCCACGGGCCAGCCCTGGCAGCACCCGCAGCCCTGGCCCACGTGGGGCTGCTGGGGCTCCCCAACACTCCCCTCACCCTGCTGGGGCTCCCCAACACCCCCCTCACCCTGCTGGGGCTTCCCAGCATCACCCTCACACTGCTGGGGCTCCCTAACACCCCCCTCACCCTCTGTCCTGTGCTGCAGGGTGACAGCGGGGGCCCGCTCGTCTGCAGAGCTCCACACGCCAACTTCTTCTGGCTCGTGGGCCTGACCAGCTGGGGGAAAGGCTGTGCCAGACCAAAGCAGCCTGGGGTCTACACCTCCACCCAGCACTTCTTCAACTGGGTCCAGTCACGGATTCGCTCAGGAGGAAGTGCTGCGACACTCGCCCGGCCACAGAGGCCATCACAAGGCTCAGCCCTGGCAACAGCAGCAGGGACTGAGTCCTGCTCATTCCCACTCCAGAAGCTGCTGGATTTCGTTAATTGGATCCAGCAGCTCCTGCAGTCTCTGCAGGGAAAAGTGGCTTAAGCAGCAGGACTCTGAGCACGGCTGGGTCCTGCCCCTCGCCTTCCCTGGAGGTTCTCAGCAGTAGTGCTTAGGCAGTAGTCAGTAGAAGCTGTAGCTGTAGCAGTGTCTTTGGACACAGTGTTGTTGGACTTTGTAAGATTGTATGAGTTTCCTGTTGTGTTTGACAGTTCCTTGGCCTCTGCACCGGTGCTGCAGAAGTGCAGCAATACCTGTGCACTGGAACCTTTGAAGTGGAGAGTTACTGACACAGTGTTCATCAAAATTAAATGCAAAAGAAAAAGCAAAAGGCCCCGTTGCCTCCTGGTGTCCCTGCAGCATGGCCTGGCTCCCCTCCCTCTGCCCTGCAGGAAGGGGTCACCTCAGCAGCCCAGCCCTGGCTGGACACCCAGCCCCAGGACCTGGGGGCTCAGCCCCCTCGGCCGCGGAGGGGGGCTCCTGGCTGGTCTCTGTTAATGGATGGCAGGGGGCAGGGAGGAGGTGTCAGGGATGTCATCATGGGGCTAAAAGCAGAATCCAATCTTTAATTTGGGCTCTACCAGCCCCATATCCTTGGTGAGGGTTCGGGGGGAAGCAGGACACAGTTTGGGGTCTGCTGCTGCTGCTGGGTTTGCTGTCCTGGCCCCGGCTGTGGGCTACGGCGAGTCCTGCAGCATCCCTGGGATCCCACCCCCAGCCTCCTCATTGCCCGCACTGGGTTTTCTCAGCAGCACCATCCAGTGGAGACGCCCCCAAGGCCGAGGGGACAGCAAAGAAAGAGACCTGTCTGGGCACTGTGTGAGGACAGAGGTGTTGGGGCAGTGCCAGCAAATCCCACAGTGGCTGCGGGTGCGTGGGAAGCACGTGCCAGGGCCCGTCCCCGCGGTGCAGCACCGCGTGTGCTGCTGGCCAGGGCTCCTAAAGGGGGTAAAACCCTTCTGGGGAGGAGAGTGTGGGGGGTGATTCCCCCGGGGGAGAGCAGGGAGATGGGCTCAGCCAGGGGGCTCAAGGGAAGCCCCAGCCCTCGGGGGCCACCAGTTTGCACAAGGGGGATTTTGCTCTCCTTATCCCCCCAACTGTCCTGCAGCAGCCACTGAGGGGCCTCCACTCCTGTGGGGCCTGAGGGGTCGCAGAGGGTGGGGGCCCTGCAAGCCCATCCCCTCCCAGCCTGCTCAGACCAACACAAGGGCAGCATTTGCCCACCTCCTGCTTGTCCCCTCCAAGGATTTGTGTGTGTGAGGTGCCCAGTTGTGTGTGTGAGGCATCCCCACGCTTTGGGCATCTCCAAGTGCCGTCTCACAATCCAGGCCTATGCCACAAGCAGTCTTTTCAGTTGTGTCAGAAAAATCCCCTGGTGTTTCCCAAACTAATGTCCAGGCAAATGTGAAAAGGAACTTCAAAAAGATGACAGCGAGAACTCAGGAACTTCCTCCCCTTCTCTTGGAGAAGAAGAGGGGCTTTCACAGCTCTGCAGCAGCCTCAAGTGAAAACAGACCTCTGCCACTGAGAAACCAGCCATATGGCAGTTCTGATGGTGCCTTTCATCAGTCACTCCAGTCACACAGCTCTACAGTGCCTTTGCTTCACAGAGCTGATGCTGCCTTTCTTGTTCCTCAGCGAGCTGGTTGACTTCTATCAGTAGGCTTCTCTATTCCCTTGTTTGCATCTCTCGCTCTCCAGTATCTCCTTTTCCTGTCAGAGCTCAGGGGACTCCTTCTCCCCTCAGATGTTCTCCATCACCCTTGTTTCCGTTTCACAGTGTGCTGCTTCACATGTCTTGTTTGCCTGGAAAACTATTGGAATGAATCAATCCTGTATCTCGTCATTAGCTCTTGTCAGACTCCAGTGGGCGGCTTTAGCACTGCAGTACAGTAGCATGACAAAGTAGGGCTCAAAAGCTCCTGTTTGGCAGGGACTGACATTAGATCCACCTCGGTGCTGGAGTTACTTGTTGCAGCAAATACCTTTGGCAGCTGCAGCTTCACAGCTGAACATCTGCATTGAACTAGCCATCTGGAATATCATCTGGAATGTATCTGGAACAGAATCTGTTGTTTCACAAGGAGAGAAGTGGATTTGGCAAGTCTCAGTAACAAAAGGACTTTGCAAATAGCCAGTAGCAGTCCTCTGCCTTCCCTCAGGCACGAGCCAACTGCACAGTTTTTATCCAGTGGCTTCATTTTCAGCTGGCTCACTTTCAGTGGCTTATTTCTACAGATGCCCCTGCCCCAGAAATGACAAATTCTGCTTCGAAAAAAACCTTTTTCTGACTTGAACTGGAGAAGACACTTGGCATGAACTTATTAGAGCTGGGCACAGAGGAACCTGCTGAGGGGCACCAAGGGCAAGGGCAGAGTCCTGCAGCTGGGGAGGAACAAGCCCAGCAGCAGCACAGGCTGGGGGGGATCTGCTGGAGAGCAGCTCCAGGAGAAAGACCTGACAGTTTTTGGGGAACTTACGTGGCAAAAAGGGGGGTTTTGGTAGAGTTTTGAGAAGAAAAGTAGGGTTTGGGGGGGTTCTGAGGGATCAAATAAGGTTTTGGCGCAATTCTGAGAGAAAACGTGTGGTTTCAGTGGAGTTGTGAGGGATGAAAGGAGGTTTTTGGGCATGTCTGAGGGGAAAAGTGGGGGTTTTGGTGGTTTTCTGAGGCGGAAAAAGTGGGGTTTTGAGGGTA
The DNA here is from genome assembly GCF_028858725.1 of Colius striatus. Lineage (NCBI taxonomy): Eukaryota > Metazoa > Chordata > Aves > Coliiformes > Coliidae > Colius > Colius striatus. The sequence continues at coordinate 1,700,656 of NW_026908523.1, read as the reverse complement.
TTTCTGTGGGGAAAAGTGTTTGATTTGGTAGAGTTTTGAGAGGAAAAGTGAGCTTTTGGGGAAATCCTGAGGGGAAAGTGTGAGGTCTGGGTGGAGTTGTGAGGAAAAAAAGGAAGGTTTTGGTAACTATCTGAGGTCCAAAGTGGGGGTTTGGGTGGAGGTTTGAAGGAACAAGCTGTTTTCTGTTGGGATTTAGAGGGGAAAAGTGAGGGTTTGTGGGAGTTGTGAGGGATAACATGAGGTGTGGGGGCAAATCTGAGGGGAAAAGTGAGGTGTGGGTGGCATTTTGAGGGAAAACAGTTGGGATTTAGGTGGAATTTGATAGAGGAAAAGAGGGGTTTTTGAGCAATTCTGAGGGAAAAAGTAGAGGTTTTGTTTATTTGTGTTCTGGTTTAGCAAGGAGCAGCTTTTGGCTTAGTAACAGGGGGAGCGGGTTGCAGTGGAGACCCGGTAAAGAGTTTGCGGACTCTCCCCCGGCTCCTGGGTTCACACCCACCTCCGGCCCGGCTGGGCCAATCTGGCGCCTCTGCGATCATTATTTAGGGGACGGGAATTTGGAATGCGAGGCAGGAGGTGTAAGAGTGACACGAGATGGAGGCGACCACGCGGACCCTTCAGCCAGAGAAGGAGGAAGGAAGGAGAAGCAACAGACCAGAGACCCCTCTGCAAGCCGTGGCGAGAATGCAGCTGTGCCCCTGCAGCCTGTGGAGATCCATGGCAGGACCGAGAGTTCCCAGCAGCTCCGTGTGAGTGAGCCCGGACGGGAGAGGGACTGTGTGGGGAGGGGCCATGGCCCAGGCCGTGCTGGAGAGCCTGCACGCCGCAGAGCAGCCCCACACGAGAGGCAGAGACGAGCTGCAGCCTTTGGAGTCAGTGGGCATCGGAGCAGCCCGTGCAGGGCTGCCATGCGTGTGAGTTACCCCACGGACTCGCAGGGAGGACTGGTGTGGAGTTCACCCGTCCTGAGGAGGGACAAACGGCAGAAGCTATCGGGAACAGACTAACTGAGACCCCCACTGCCTGCCCCCCCGAACCGTTCAGGGGGGGACAAGGTAAAAACCCCGGGATCAGGGCTCTGAGCCCGGGAAGAGGGGAGGGGTGGCAAGAAGGTGTTCCTAAAAAGGCTGGTTGGACTCTTCATTGATGTATTGCTCTGTGTTGTTTCATTTTGGTTATGTTTTGGGTTTTTGGGGGTATGTTTCAGTTGACTTCACATTAAATTGTTTCTCTGTTTTCTTCCCCAAACCGAGTGGCCTGGTCTGCTTTGTCCTGAACCTTAAGCGGCAATTAAGCTCTCCCTGCCCTTGAGCAATTCTCAGCCTCTTCCATTATGGAGGCTAATTGTGGTCTTTGTTCCCTGATGGGCCTAAACCAGGACACTTAAGATCCCCAAATCTCTCCTTTTTCTACTCAAAACCTCCCTTTTTCCTACTAAAACCCCTTCTTTCCTCTCAAAAACTCCTCTTTTAACTCTTAAGACCCCTAAACCCCTCTTTATCCCCTCAAAACGTGCGTTTTTCCCCTCAATCCCCCCTTTTTCCCTTCAAACCCCCTCTTTTATCCCTTAAGACCACAAAACCTCCCATTTTCTCCTCAAAACCCCTTTTATCCCCTCAAAACCCCCCTTTTCGACTGAACCCCCCCTTTTATCCCTTAAGACCCCAAAATCCCCCTTTTCCCCCTCAAAACCTCAATTTTTCCCCTCAATCCCCCCCTTTTTCCCCCTCAAAACCTCCTTCATCCCTTTAGAGCCCAAAACCTCCTATTTTCCCCTCAAAACCTCAATTTTTCCCCTCAGAACCCTCCTTTTCCCCTCAAAACCCCTCTTTTATCCCTTTAGACCCCCCTATCTTTCATTTTCTTCTCAAAACCCCTTTTATCCCTTCAAAACCCCCCTTTTCGACTCAACCCCCCCTTTTATCCGTTAAGACCCCAAAATCTCCCTTTTTCCTCAAAACCCCTCTTTTATCCCGTTAGACCCCAAAACCTCCCATTTTCCCCTCAAAACCTCCATTTTTCCCCTCAAACCCCCTTTTTCCCGCCTTTAGACCCAGAGCCGCCCCTTTTCCCCTCAGCGCCAGGCCCCGCCCCTCCCCTCGGCCCGTCCATTTCTCACGGGGGGGGGGTGCGAAACAAACCCCCCTCATTTTATACAAAACCTTTATTCTGTAACAGTGTGTGTTGGGGTGGGGGGTCCCCCAAACTTCCCCCCGTGACCCCCCAACACTGAGAGGGGGGAGCACAGCGGGTGCCAAGGGGGGACACACACATAGGTGCCCCCCCCCCCCCGCCATCATCCCGAGGGCCACAATGCCGCCCCCCCCCCCCTCCCCCCGCCTTAAATCTCTTTATCTACACAATAAATACGGCGGGGGGCGGCTCAGGCGCGGGGGAGGCAGCGGGGGGGCGTCGGCAGCGGCGGGGCCAGGCCGGGGGGGGCACAGGCAGCGGAACGAGCCCGCGGTGTTGAGGCAGCGGCCGGGCTGGCAGCGGGGGGGGCTCGAACACTCGTCCACGTCTGGGGAGGGCGGCGGCACAGAAGGGGTTAATGGGGTATTGGGGGGGGGGTGGGGATGGGGAGGGCTCAGGGTGCTGGGGAGGGGGTTTGGGTGCTGAGGAAGGAGTTTTGGAGGGGGCTGGGTGCTGGGGTGGGCTCTGGGAGCTACGGAGGGGGTTGGGTGCTGAGGGAGGGGATCAGGGTGCTGGGGAGGGAGTTTGGGAGGGGGTTTGGATGCTGAGGGAGGGGGTTTGGGAGGGGGCCTAGGTGCTGGGGAGGGGGTTTGGGTGCTGGGGAAGGAGTTTTGGAGGGGGGCTGGGTGCTGAGGGAGGGGGTTTGAGTGCTGGGGAAGGAGCTAGGGAGGGGGTTGGGTGCTGAGGGAGGGGGTTTGTGGGATTTCTGAGGGATAACATGAGGTGTGGGGGCAAATCTGAGGGGAAAAGTGAGGTTTGGGTGGCATTTTAAAGGAAAACAGTTGGGATTTGGGTGGAATTTGATAGAGGAAAAGCGGTGTTTTTGAGCAATTCTGAGGGAAAAAGTAGAGTTTTTGTTTATTTCTGAGAGCAAAAGTGAGGTTTTGTTGGAGTTTTAGGAGAAAAAGTGGGTTTTGGTGCAGCTTTGCAGGGAAAAGTGTAGTTTGGAAGAGTTTTGAGAGGAAAAGTGGGGATGGAGTACATTTCTGAGGGCCAAAAGCAGTGGAGTTCTGGGATCAAATGAGGTTTTGGTGCAATTCTGAGGGGAAAAGGTGGGATTTGGGTGGAGTTTTGAGGGAAAAAGTGGGGTTTTGGTAAATTTTTAAAGGGAAAAAGTGGGGTTTGGGTGGATGTTTGAAAAAACAAGTGTTTTGGTGGGGTTTTGAGGGGAAAAGTGGGGTTTTGGGGAAATTCTGAGGGTAAAAGTGGAGTTTGGGTGGTGTTTTGAGGGGGAAAATGGGGTTTTGGTGCAGTTTTTAGGGGAAAAAGTGGGGTTTGGTGGAGTTTTGAGGGGAGAAGTGCAGTTTTGGGGAACTTTGTGAGGAAGAAGCGGGGTTTTGGTGCAGTTTTGAGGGAAATAGTGGTGTTTTGGTGGAGTTCTGAGTGAAAAAGTGAGGTTTTGGAGGTATTTTCAGAGGAAAAGTGGGTTTTGGGTGCTATTGTGAGGGAAAAAGTGGGATTTTTGGGAACTGCTGGGTAAAAACGTGCCATCTTGAGGGAAAAAGTGGAGTTTTGGAATCGTTTTGAGGGGAAAAAGTGGGGTTTGGGGGAGTTCTGAGGGATAAAATTAGGTTTTGGTGCAATTCTGAGAGAAAAAAAAGGATTTTGGAGGAGTTTTGATGCAAATTGCCTTTGCATCAGGCCGGTGTAGAGAGCCTCAGGTTCCATCAGAAATCATCTGCTGGTTGTTTCAAGTGCAGAGCACAGAGTCTGGATAAATGGCCAGCAAGAACTGTAAAGGGAGAATCCCAGGCAACAAATGTGAAAAGGCGGGTGGAAAAGGGAGGGAGAATTCTCAAGTCCAGGTGGCCAAAATGTCAAACCAAACCCAAAGTAAAGTCCCCAGGAGATCAACAGAAACTTGTCACCACTGCAGTGAGAGGGAGACTTTTAAAACACCCATTGTTTGCTCTTCCAGATGCTGGGTTAGTGAGGAAACACTGGGCTGGAGAAGAGCAGGAAAGAACAGGCAGCTGCGTCATTGAAACACCATCACTCAGTTTTGCTACTACCCAGACGACAGCCAGAGTATGTGCTGTAGAAGATACCACATCTGATGTTTTCCTTTATGTGACAATAAAAGGTGAAAAGGTAAGATATTTTTATCTCTACAAACCTCTTTGTGCACTGTCCTATAGAAGTTATAACTTTGTGACAAATTTAAGACCGAAAAGTGTTATTTGCAAGTGAATTTTGTAAATACAGTAGAAGTGCAATCATTAACTTACTAGAAGATTTATTTTCTAAATCTGTTGTTTGTGAACTTTGGAATGAATTCTGTGAGGTGGAAACTTGTGAACCGCTTTGGAAGGTATTGACAAGCAAATGAAGTCCCCCAAGTACTTCAGATGAACAACTATGTGAATTTACTGTACTCTTGTCCTTCTTTGTGATACACTTCAAGATATTTCAAGAAGGCAGTTGCATGGTGTTATGAAAATAAATACAAGTTCATATGTGCATAAGGCTGAGTTCCCAAACAGTTGGGAGAAAGGAAGAAAGCTCGTTGCACTTACCAAAGTGCGTAACTCCTGCTAAATCTCTGCTGCAGCTACTGTCAGACTTAAGCAGCTGCCTAGTAGACAAAAATAAATGTGTTTGAAAACTGCTGCCATTTGGAGTATTTTACCAAGACTTTTAACATTAGAGCTGTGGTCTTCACTGTAGACAATAACTTGGATTACATCTTAATTTGAATACCTTCTCTGTTCAGAATCACAGTTGGCAAGTGTCACTTCTCTCTGAGCCAGTAAGAACTTTGAAGCTGAATATTGTTTTTTCCTGCCAGGTTTGGGTGCACTCTGAATCAAAGGGACATAAAACTGTTAAGATAGTTTTTCTAAAAATGTTTAAAGCTCATAGAAAACTGAGCACAGAATTTTAGGCAAAAGCATGAAACTGGTAAGTAACACCTGTTTGGAGAACATAGAGGAAGATATGACCAACTTTCCTGCCCTGGAATGAGTACTCTTCAGAAAGCATTTGTACATACTGCATATGTCTTCCTGTTGTCTCCAGCTTCAAATAAATTCTAAAGCAGTATGTGATGGTGACTTGCTTGTTGATTCTGGTCAGTCAAATACTTGGGTTTTTTAGGTATGCATTAATGATGATCTCGTCTTCAGCAGCTTTGCTCATTTTGAGCAAGCTGAAGGGAATGCAGTGAGTTCAGCAGATTATCAGGAGACCCAAACATCATTAAATCTTGACTCTCTTCCAATGAAAGTTGTTAATCCTGCACTTGATTTGAGGACAGTGGTGCTCCAGCAGAAGGTATCAACAGATCCTGAAACAAGTGGGAACCGTGTGTGTTGGCAGCAATCATTCATGCAGTGCATCATTTGTCTTTACCTGGATATATTGAACTACTGTATCAGCTGGAATCCAACAAGCGGAACAAAAGGTATCCTAACAAACACTGCCTATGTATCAGACTATACAAAGAGCAATCAAATCAGCAGATGCAGGAATATTCTAAAGCATTTTGTACTTGATAAGACAAAGGGTGAGTTGCAGGGTCATTTGTTGATATGCTGAAAAGCATTAGATACTGTTGAAATAACTTGTAGCATTGATCAGTGATACCTTACTGTTTGATTTGAGTTTAGAGGGATTTCTCTACACAGAGGTAACTTGAATGTTTTCTGTGAGTTGTCTTGTTTAAAACAGACTTGAATCACTATAAATATCCTCTGTCCTTGTTCACTCAGTTCATTTGCATATCTTTATGTAAATACAACTGTCTTTTGGTTGTTCTTTTTGCCATTAGAAAATGAGACAAGCAGAGAAAGAAGTCAGTTGCAACCAACTGTAAAAACACTGGCCTTTCATAGATTCAGATAATCACAAACGTGTTTCTGCATCTTTTAAAATTGTCTTTCTAGATCTTGCTGTATCTGGTTCTGTTCTTGAAAAGACATGACAAAGCTCCAACACAGATGACAGTGAAACTACCACATCTGTAAGTGTTAGATTTTCTATTCAAATGTCAGAATGAATTAAGTGAAGCATCTGTAAGGCAGATTAGGAATACTGTAGTCAGCTATCACGTCCTTTCATGTAACAAATCTGGGACTAACTGTTGATCTAGTTAAAAGAGAACGTTGTCCTTCAAGTTTGTGGTTCTGGTGGTTTTGGTTTTTTAGATTGCAACGATGGACTTTGAACAGGTTGTGTCTCCTTTTGTGCTCACTTGCTCTAGTGCTGTGAAGATGTGTAGTGGTTTTGTGTGGCCAGCTTTTGGTAGTTGTTGGGGGAATACAGGGGCGGATTCTTCAAAGAAAGAGCTGCCAGAAGCTATAGCTTGAGCTGTGAACATGAACTGATTCTCCTGTGTGGTTGATGTTCTTGTTGCATGCTTGATTCTTAATGAAGAAAATTCGGTTAGGTAAGAAAACCACCTTGAGCTCAGTAATCTTTTTTTTCTAAAATGTTGCTCTTAAACAGTATTTTACTGCCAGAAAAGGGTTTGTCTTTTCTTGATAGATTGTCAAAACAATCCCAGGATTGCCTTTCAAGGAAAATCCAGCAGTTCACACAGACAGGTATGGTACAGTATGTTACATATTTGAACCAATTGTGTAGCCAGATAATTAGGAGCTGTAGTATGTTTGCAGTTACTCTTCTTAGACAGCTAAAAGGGCAGAGGGTAAGACAAGATGTGTGCACATGGTATTGGGGAAGGAGGCCATTAGAAGCTGCTGATACTTATCCAGACCACAGTAAAAATAGCAATTCTTTCTAAACAGTAGCTTGAAAACAAGGCTGTGATGAGGCAGTACGTTTCTGCACACTCAGCATATTCAGTTGCCTTCTTTTATTCTTAGTGTGATTGATAAAGTTTTCCAGCTGAATGAAATCTGACTGAGTTGACTTGTGCAAGGCTTTTATTATGCTGCAAATCACTTGCTGCATATGTAAACAACCTGAGGGGTGTTTTTAATTCAAGTTTTAACTGTTGCAAAGATACATTGTTTCATGGTTTTGCAACTTTAAGACACCTTTTTCCTGCAGTCCCATCTGATTTTCTTCTGAAGTTGAGGAACCCACCAATTGTCTTGGTTAAAAAAACCTTCGGGTTATTTTCAGATACCTAAAACCTAATAGTAAATTTTACATCCAAAATGGTACTTTTTGATTTCTTCTTTCATATTTGAGGGTTTTTGTTGGCATAGGTAATACATCAGAGATATTTTGTAGGTGAACTGTTTCGTGCCATTTTAGAAATATTGGTGATATTTATCGATTACACTTTCCTTTTGCATTTACATTGAATTTAATATTTGTATATTTCTCAGGCTTCAGCAGTGCTTAAATTCTGATCCTTTGAACACACATAGAACTGAAAATGAGCAACAGGTAATCCCAGGATACAACTTCCATTTAACCTCTGCAAACGTGTGTCATATATGTGGAAGGTGTGGGTAGTGTTGAGGCTACAAGAGTGGTCTTTGTGGAGGGACTCTGTGGAGGGACATCAGGGACTGAATCCAGCCACATCAGCAACAAGACCAGACCAAAGGTCAGCAAGCCAGCAAAGTTGATGGTGCCTCTGTGAAAATATGAAGGGCAAAAAAAATGCAGGGGAAGAGACAAAAAGAAAAAAAGCAAGAAACAGAGGCAATGGCCAAGTCAGGGGACAGTAGGAGTCTCAGCTCTGTTCTGTGTGACGTGTGTGTGAGTTGTACTTCATTTGTGTTTACATTTCTTTGGCTAATTCTTCTCAAAATAAATAGTTTTTAAGTTGGATGTAAGCTCAAACCCATCTACTAAGTATTGACTTTGTCATCTATTTCATATGGTTTCAGAGTTTTCAAAATCTTGAAGAAAGAAACTTTGTCTTTCTTGGCAAGAAAATGAAGCCACCATCAATTCTGGAAACAGCACCACTTCTTGAAGATCTGGAAAGGGTAATGCTAATGTAATACATTACATTTAGTATTTTTAAGACTAGTATCATACCTTAACTTTCAGATACTAAATACTATAGTAGCTAATTTTGATTGAGGAATGTGTAGGAGGTTGTTCATACGGTTGAGTAAATTATGCTTCAGAGAGACTGTAGAATTGTACAGTTTCCTCTGATCCATCAACCACTGCTACAAATGATGGCATTTGAATTAGATGTAAGAATTTAACTCCTCATCCCAGAAGAACTCTTATCATATTGTGTGTTAAGGAAATGTATTATGCAGTGGGTCAAAGGCTTTTAAATTGCTCAGTGCTTTGTGTTGCCTTGTTGGTGTTTCAAGCACACGATTTTCAGGTAGAACTCTTTATTTCTCTTTCTGTAGGAACTTACTTGGAAAAAAAGTTGTAGACCCTAACTCCACTGAATCTTACTGTTGGCCACCAATAGCTCAAGGATGTGATGTAGTTACCGTCTCATGTCAGGGAAATAATCCTTTCTTGTATATTCCACTAATTCTTACACTTTTGCAGTTGAGCAGTTGCTACAAACCTTGAGAAACAGGAGTGGAGGATGTATATATTAGAGTACTGCAGGTTTTGTGTTCTAAGGTGCAAATGTCAATGCATGATCCAAAAGGTAGTGCATGTTGAGAATGGGTGCATCTGATGTCATCTTAGAGTATCTTCATGATGCTTCCCAGGTTATTTAGGCCATCTGCTTAGACATTGACAGAGATGGACTGCATGAGTGTGGGAGTCTGTAACTTATTTATCAAGTAATATCTAACAAGTGGTTAATGTCATATCACTTTGATACTCGATGAAGCTTGATTTTTAAGGGGCTGTTACATAGTGAAATGGAAATGTCTGGTTTGATTTTTAAAACATTGTCATTCATTTTCTAATGCATTAGATCACAGAAACATAGACTCACTGAGGCTGTAAGGGACCACTGAAAATGGCTCACACAGCTCCAAGTAAGACAAGATGTTTCTGCTTCTATGAAACTTTTGGACCTTTCACCGTGTGTTGCTGCACATCCATTTGTCTCCAGCTTGGTGCACGGTTCCTCGGGCCTGTACCATCTGCATTGAAGAGGTGATATGTGTTAAAAGCTTCTGTTTGAAGCATTGAAAGGCCTGTTTTGCAGATTTTAGTTTTGCCCTAAATTCTGAAATAGTACAATGACTAAGATTCTAAACAGTTGTCTCATGCTCTACTGTAACTCTTTTGTACATACACACCTAGCCACTAGCACTTATCTTGTGTCCTGGGTGGAAGGAGGCACAACTTGTTTTTGAGCTACTGAAAACATACCAGAGATGCTCCAGACAGCTTCATCCAATGATGTTAATACTTGGGCAGAACAAAGAAGCAGCTAAAAGTGTGAAAATCTGAGGAAGTAAGAATACTTCTGTCGTCTTAATGACACTTGAATGCAATGTAGGCTGTCTTAGTTGTTTGTGACCAGAATGTTCAGAATGTTTTTGTGGTTGTTGATTGAGTGGCAGAACTACAAGTGAGTTTTCCAAAGACAGAGCTAGTAAAATGCTTATTTGACTGCTCTGTGCCACGCAGTGCAGAAATTAATTTGACCTAATATTTTGAGAAAGCTACTGTATATCCTGAGGTGTCTTCTCATGGAACTTCCAGTCAGTGTGGTATAGAGCTGAAGAATTGTATAAAATGTTCCAAGTATGATCTGAATTCTTCAATGACTCAAAACATAATCATTTGGGGATTGAAAATGTTGGGAAGTCTCTAAGACCAGACATTCTGAGCATGACATGAAACTGGAAAAACATCACTTTTTGTGAAAAGTCTAGTGATTTGGCAGCACTGCAAATGTCCATGTTTTGGGGCTTTTTTTAAGACTATCTGAGGTAGTGCACTGTGCTTATGGAGTGTGAAACTTCTTCAGTGGTACTTCAGTGAGAAACTTCCACACTGACAAATCATCAAAAATCACACGTATAAGAAAATACCGATGTGAGATTTTGATTGTGATGGGTTTTAATTTTGCTTCTGGAAGCTGTCAGAAATTCACACCCTTTGTGAGAATTGTATATTGTACATTATAAGTTTAACAGAAGATTTAGGATTTACCAATGTTCTTTGGCATATAACAATGCTTCGTGCTTCTTAGAAGAAGAAATACACAGTAAAGCATGTCTAGATTACATGAATTACCAGCCCTCTGGTTTGTATCCACCTTTAGGTTGTACAGCCTTGTATGGACAGTGAAAGAACCGCTGTGTTACTCAAAATACTGGCTTTTACCCGCAGTAATCTTCAGAAGGTGCTGACATTCACTAATTCAGGAAATGAGGCAGAAATGGTTCATCAGGTGAGCATCATTTTACACAGGTAAGTGGGGTTTTTAATTATTAAGTTATAACAAACTAAAATATCTTGACTTCTAAGAATAAAGGAGATTGGGAATTTGTAATTTAACTACTTCTGCTAAAAATAGCCCAAACCCTGCCCTTCTGGCAGCTAGAAGAAAGGCTGACAGGAATGTCTGACACAGAATGCATTCATGATGACATTTTTAACTATGTTCTGTCTCATTTTGAGTGATGATGGAGGCTCATTGGCTCAGCCCCAGCAGTGGGTCTGGCTCAGAGCTGGGGAGAGCTGCGAGCAGCTTCTTACAGGAGCCATCTTTACAGCCCCTTCCCCCTCACCAGAAAAGGCTGTCATGGCAAACCATGACAAAGTGGTTGGGGAAGGACCTTTTTTCTTAATGCTTAAATCAGTGGATGGAGAGATGGAAACAGCCACTGTTAAAGTGATGTCACACTTCACATGCTTGGAGTAGTACACTTACAAGTGTGTATAAACCGTGTGCTTAGCTTTAACATATGAATGCATGCAGTCTTTGGAAGCTACAGATGCCACTTGTGTGACACATTTCAGTTTTCCTCTCCAAGAATCTTTGCTCATCGTGTACACAGCATGCCTGACAACTTCTGTAATGCGATAAAGGTTTGACAAACCGTTACCAGGTTAATAGTGCATTTGATCACAAAGTAGTGGATACACAGAAGCTGTTAAAAATACGTGTGTATTTGTTTTAGGATTCTTCTGTAGACCAAGAGATCACAAAGGCAAAGTCAGTCGTTCTGTTAACAGAAAACAACGAGTGTGATGCACTTGGGATCCTCCGCTATTTGCAGCAGGCAGAAGCTGAAGTTCCCCCAGAACTGCCTGGTTTGACTGCCAAGGTGCTAAAAGATGAAGAATACCAGAAATTGTCAAGGCCACTGTGTACCCATCTGTGTACATTTGGGACTTGCAGGTAAGGAATTGCCAAGCTTTCTTACCACCCATACTGGTGTAGGAAGGTGGTATATGCCTCAATCATGGCTGCTTCTGTTTTCTTGCTCAATTTTCCTGTTGGATACTTTCATGAAACCATTTTTTGCTCATGACTCTTTTTTTTGTGGTTACTTTTGCATCAGTTTCACTCTTCTTAGATACTACTATGAAAACCAAAATGCTAACATTTTCTGGAGACCAATCTCATGTAGCCTGACAGGATATCATAATTCATGATCATTGCTGCCCAAGTGTTCTTGAGGGAACTTCAGGCTCTTTTTTATTCTAGCCCATAACTGCCCAAGGCTTATGCTTTGCTCTCTCCTCTGTTGTCTTCTGTCCCTCCAGATTAGGTAAGTAGATGACTCCTCTGAGCTGTGTCTAACACAGGGCCTTGGATGAAGCCCTCAGATATACCTTCTAGTGTGGATGACCCTTGTTGCAAGTAACACAAAATTCAGTGTTAGTGTTTGTTTTATTCTGAAACTAGTTTCCTGGTGGTTTTTGGTTTTGTTGTATAAACTTTTCCAACAGGAGCTTTTTGGCCACTTCTGTCTAATCTCCAGTCACTGGTGCTACTTGAAACAGAAATTGAGTACCAAGGGCTGATGAAATGTTAGTGTTAAAAGATGTTGTAAGCCACATCAAAAATAGTTTACAACTAAAAGGGCTTTGTTCTAAAACCAGTTTTTAAATATGTAGAAACAGAACAGTGTGTCTGGATCGTCATCAAGTTAATTTACAAACAGACGTGCCCCAGCATATCCCAGATACAGTGACACAAACACCTGGATATCTGATGGTAAGTTACAGTTATTGCTTTTTCCCTTGGTTTAGTGTACCAGGAACACATCTTAAATACCTCCTTAGCATATTACCTTCATGTTAATGTAGTACATCTCCCAAATACCCAAGAGATGTGGGATATTTTTAGCTTTTTTAGTTTCTCCGTTGCTTAGGTGTGTGTCAGATTTTCCCATAATCCTAAAATTGTTTTGTAGGTGGTTCTGAGTTTACCTTAGGTTTTCTCCTGCATTGGAGCCTCATGTTCTATGGGAAGAGGGCATTTGTTCTGTTTATTCCTTTCCTCTATCAATTTAGAACATAAACCAAAATAGGCAAAGATTAAAGGTCCTGTAAATGTCATTATTTTTGTAGTAGAGCAAACACAATCCTCTGGAGTGAAGAAACATTGCAGTGGAAGATCATGCCTGTTTAACAAGAGTTCAAGGGAGGATTTTTCCTTCTCTGTCACGTTGATGCAGACTTCCTGAAAAATGAGTATATTCTGGCCTTGTCAGTTGAACCAAATATTTTCTCTATTTGCACTGTCCATAGACATGGGATATAAATTCTCTCTTCTAGATGGAGCAGTTGCTTCCTACTAAGGTGTCATTGTGGTTTTGAAAACAGTTTTGATAGAATCCTGTTACATTCAGAATGCCATTTTAAGTAGTTAAATAGTCATGAAACCTTCCTGGTTACTGGTTTGACTTTGCTATAGTGGTTCTTCACATCTCAGTAACAGTTTGTATGTCAAAACTCCCTTCACTTGGCTTTTCAGTCCCGACTTTACTAGATAGTCTTCCTGTACAGCAGTACTGTAGAGTGTCTCATCTCCACCTTGGATAATGATTGCTGAGGGCAAGTGTGTAGACACTGATGCTTCCTTTCAAGGTTAGTACTTGGATCTGAGAACTGCTGGGTGCTTTCCTTTTTGGATGAGCTGCTTACACTTTCTTCCTGTCCTGTCTTTAGCTAGAATTCAGGTGTGCTCAAGTCATGCAATCAATGGGTGTTCCCCATTCCCAAAAATCATAGGTTGTGAGAATAGACAATAAAAACTGGGTGGATTCCTTGGTGTCACTCCATTTCTGCCTAATAAATAAGCTTTTGTTGGCAGCTGGTAGTTGAAACTCGTTGATAATCTATATATATATATATATATATATATATATATACATACATATACAGTTTGAGTGCTTGAAACCTGGACAGATTTCATAATACTCCTGTTATAAACTTGTACTTCCCTTTTGTGCACTCAAGACAGCAGTTGTGGCCTCTTTCCTCATCTAGTTCTGCTTCTGCTGACTGCAGAGCCTGGATATATGCCTTACAAATCAGTTGTCAATTGGATAAGTGTTCACTGTCTCTTTTGTTTAGAACTCGGTATCATGTTGCTTTCCTTTAAGAATCTCTAGTTCCATTGTGAGAGTTTTAGGGTTTTAGTAAGTGGAAATTACCTTTCTGGTCTTCTTTTCTGTCTGGCCTCATACACTCAGCTGTATCTCAGTACTTGTGCCTAGCATGAGCCTTTGGATGAAATGCACCCAGCATTTTGTGAATTGCTGTTCTTGATAGCTTATGTCAAGCATTTTCTGTGCAAAAAGAGGGAAGGCGTCACGCTTCCCCAGTCAGTTCTTCTAAATCTCATTGTAAGGTTGGAGAACACTTAAAATTAAGCTTGGATGATGTGAAATGCCTTAGTGGTTAGTAGTTTGACAGGTAATACTGTAGTTCACTAGTGTTCATTTAAGTGGAATACCACCAAGACCTAATAGATCTTGCTCTATAAACTTGTGTCCAGTCTGGACTGGGCTATGGACAGTTAGCATTCATAAGGATTCATTCATTCAGGATTATTCCTAATCTTTGGAGTAATAAGAGGTCATCATCTTCTGAAATGCATGTGTACAGCAGTATTTGTCATCTCTTTAGGCTGGAAAGAGGTAGGTCACCTTCAACATGAAAACGTCTCATTAACTTAAGAAACCATCAGTTGTCTTTTTTATAACGTATTTTATGCTTTCAGACTCTGCCTCTCCACGTTGTAAATGCAACAAACTACTTTGGTCGAAGAGTAGATCAGCAGAAGGACCAATATACAATTCTTGCTGAAGGAATTAATGGGTATTTTAAGGAACCTGGTAATAAGATTGCTGTTAAAAATGTGGAGAAGCTGGCATTTCATGGTTTATGTCAGAAAACAGTTGTTCTCAGGTAAAAATGTGGATTTGTTTTGGTTTAAATTATTCATGTGCACTTTTTAATACAAAGTAGTTTAGAACTTTTACTGCTAAGTTTAAGTTAACCCACCATGAAAAGTAGCAAAAAAATCTCTGCTGTACAAATTGTTCTTTAAAAAGCTCTCACATGCTGCCTGTGCTGAAGGGAAGCCAGAATGGCTCCACATACACACCACTGAACATTGTGCTGTGAAAGTTTAATCTTTTTTAGACACAAGGAGGTGAAGAAACTTTACAACTATAATAATTCTTTGTTTCCTCTCCAACTCTGAAGGGCTCAGGTGCTAGATATTTCCCCAAAAGAGAAGGAAAATATGTTCTGTAGTGTCAAAATTACCTATATAGATGAAGGCAGAACATGTCAAGTCCAAAGTTACCAGCTGCTTCACTCACCTGCCAAGTTTCAGTGTCTGCCACCTCAGGCTGGGGACTTTGTAGAGTGAAACCCATTGGTAATGAACTTGAGTGGAACCCAAAGGTAATATTTATCAGATTTTCAATGGTATGTTCTTTTATTTCTCTTTGTGTGTTATTTTCTGTAAGAAAGCAGTAATGGACTGCAAACTTAGTTTTCAAAATTAACTCCTCATTAGTATTGACAAGAAATATCTACTATTGGCCAGATTCTGAGAAGTCAGCTTTCTTGGTTTGTTTTCCTGCAAAATCAAGTGAGATTTATGCGATTTTTTTTCTTCAATTCTTCTGAATTCAGTATCTTCTTCCAGAAAACATTATTGCTGCTTTTGCATCTGTGGGGATTCAACGGGGGAAGGGTAGCCTCTGTAAATGAAACTGTGTTTGAGTACTGTCCCATTCAGGCAGCTCCTTCCTTAATGAGTAACAAAATCTGTTTTTATTTGTTTAATACTGGTGTCATTTTTAAGCTTGGAAGATTTGTTTCATTACAGTTATTGTAAAGTTATGTTGGAATTCATCTCAAGTGCAGTGACTTTGTTTTTCCTTAGGTAACTAATTCTATTCATCAAACAGTTAAAGGAGAACTACACAAAGCAAAAGTAGTACTGACCTTGGGAAACACAACTGGGACTGACCCAATGGGAGGTATAGAATTGCAGCATTACAAAATATTTGTATCTAAACTCCTTTACCAAGAGCACCTGTTCTTTTCTTTGCTTCTGTCCATTCCAAGTTCAATTTGATTCCACACAGTATTCAGGTAATACTGTTGGATAATTTACTGTGGTGGCATCTGACCCCTGGAACAGGATTCTCAGAGACTGTAGAGTCTCTGTCCTTGGAAATAATCAGAAGCAACCAGCATGTGGTCCTGGGCACATGATTCTAGGTGTCCCTGCTTGAGCAGGGAGTTTGGATGAAATTATCTCCAGAGGGCCATTCCAGCCACAGCCATTCTGTGGTAAACTGAGATAACTTCTCATGGCAATAATCTCAGGCATGGGATGAAATTGTTTTAATTATTGGTTTTCTCAGAGTCAACTCTTCAGGTTTTCCTGAAATGAAAATATTACAGTCAGTGCCATGTTTGTATTGTTCTGTCAGTTCCCTGGCCTGTAATAAAGGCACTGGTAAATATTTTTCTGGGTAAGACTGACTAGAAGGTAACAGCCCTCCATGCAATGAGTGTTTCCTCTGAGCATTCTCCTATTCTCCCAAAACCTTGTTGGTAGGAGATTCACTTAGAGATGAGTTTTACTTAAAGAGTTGGTTATTTTTTAATTGTCTGGACAAGTTCATCAGAAAGGCCACCCCTCCATCTCAGGATCGTGACGTGCCTCTTGTGGCTGCTTGGTCCTGTCCAAGAGTACAGTTAGTTAGTGTTTTGGAATGTGTGATGCTGTTTTCCATCTGACCATTCAGTCCATTTCAGATGAAAAATACAGTGGAAACGGGGAATTCCTGGAAGTAATTCTCTTTAGCAGCTTCCTTTTCTATATGGCACATCTCAGCCTTTTTCTGATTGCAATGCTTTTGTTCTTGTTTAGAGTTTTTCTAACTGTGTCCCCTCAGCAGTTTTCTTCTTCTATTTTGGTCTAGGAAGTTATTCTGTGTGGTGTGTATTTCAGCTGTAACTTGTGTAATCAGGGCTCAGATTGTTTACTTGGTTGCTCTCTTGGTTGTGTTCCATGGAGTTAACTACAAGTTCCTTACGACACTATTATGATGAAAAAGATGGCAATATCTGGAGAAGAATTAAACATGGGAACGTGCCTGTTGGGACATTGGGAGAAAACCAATTACTTACAGGTATCAATAAACGGGTACATGTTTAAAGTTTCACTTAGAGTAGCTTAGAGTTAGAGAGAGACTACTGAGTTATGGTTTCAACTTGGTGTGTTTTGTCATCCAAGGTCCGGGTTACCAGGCTTCCAGACTTGAAGATGTCAGTTAACGAATACGACGTTCAATCTGAGGTTTTGCCTACAGGTCTGGGAACTGACAATGCAGAACATAGAACACAACTTCAGAAGCTGTGCAGCCACATGAACATATTGGACATGCAGCAAACTTGGAGCCCTTGTAAGAGTTTACAAGGTCTTTTGAGCATACACTTTATGAAAAAAGAATGCTACAATTAAGGAGATGTTTTCATGATTGATATTACTGACTGTGTGTTTCGTTTGAACACAGAAACAATAGTGTTTGTAGTATGTCTGCTTTCCTGTGACTGTCTGTAGTGGGTCTGGGATGGTAGTGACTTTCCACAGCAGCTCCTGCAGTGCTGTGCTTACTGTTGATATCAATATTATGACTACCGCTCTCACAGCATCAGGGCTGTCCCTCCAGCATTCCTTCCCCCACCTTCACCAATAGCTGTGAGTGGGCATGATCTTGGGAGGGACTATGGCCAGGACAGCTGACCCAGGCTGACCAAGGAGATATTCCATACCCTATGACATCAGCTTAGGAATATAAACTGGGGGAGAGGAGCAGGAAGGGGAGGCGAGATTCATTTCTGGCCTTCCCAAAGCAACCGCTACGCGTACCGCAGCCCTGCTTCTCGGGAGGCGGCCGGACATCGCTGCTGATGGGAAGTGGAGAGGAACAGCTTTATCTGCTTCTGCTTTGCTTCCCGCGCGCGGCTTTGCTGCTTCTTTATTAAACTGCTTTTATCTCAACCCACGAGACTCCCATCTTATTTTTCTCTCCTTCCCTGGCTTGCTGAGGAGGTGGGGGACAGAGTGGTGTGGTGGGCACCTGGCATCCAGCCAGGCTCAAACTACCACACCTACTTACCACTGTAGTTGGGGTCTGTGTACCTGCTTTCTTGTAGTGTCCACACGCAGTGGCATAACTTCTACTGGCAGCCTGTGTGTTTTCAATGGGAACTGAGCAGCCCAAGTGCATGGGATTGGAGATAAGTCCCACACGAAAGCAGCTGCAAATGTGACACAGTGCAAGATGATAGACTACAATGGGCCCTACTTACCACTATAGGTGGAGTCTGCCTTCCTGCTTTCTTGTAGCTCCCATACGCAGTGGTAGAGCTTAACCGATACCATGTATTTTTTCAGTGGGAGCTGAGGAGTCCCAGTGAGTGGGAATGGAGATAGCTCCCTCAGGAAAGCAGCTGCAAATGTGACACAGTGCTGGCTGATAGACTGCATGGGGACATCACAGCACACGTGGGCACTGCAATGGGGTTCAGTGACATTGCCGCACATGTGGCAATTGCAGAGAGACTGTGTGACATCACAGCAGACGTGGGCATGGCAAAAGTGCTCTATAACATCACATCATCTCTGGACACTCTAACAGTGCTCTGTGACATCACAGCACATGTGGGTACTGCATCCAGGCTGTGTGACATCATAGAATCCTAGAATGGTAGGGGTTGGAACGGACCATTAGAGATCATCTAGACCAACCCCCTCCCCCACAATCAAGTTCATATACTGCACTTCGGAGCCTGTTCAGGGTTTTTTCCAAGAGGAAGTAAATACTTATACACATCTTGTTTTCCCATCACATGCATTTTTGGATTTGGTTCAGGAACCTCGTAGGGTTTTCCATACGTAGTTACTGACATTCCACTTCGAGCTTTCACTCTTATTTTTGTAGCAATGCAAGTGGAAGTGCCTGAGGCCATTTCAATTTAGCATCCTGACAGATTTTTCTAATCTCTCTTTTTAGGGTCTGATTCATTCTTTCCACTTTTCCACTCAATTGCTGTCTCCAAGGGGCATGTAAATCCCAGGAAATTCCTAGGACTTGGCTTACCTCTTGTACCACATTGGCCATGAGATGTGGTCCTCTGTCTGAAGATATTCCAAATGGAACTCCAAACCTTGGAATAATTTCTTGCAGGAGCCATTTAACTGTTTCTGTAGCTTGATTGGTGCGCCAGGGAAAGACTTCTGGCCATCCTGAAAAGGTGTCAACCCCAACCAACACATATTTATATCCATTGCATTTAGGTAATTCTGTAAAATCAATTTGCCAATAATCTCCTGGTTCCACTCCAATTTTTATTTTGCCCATCTGTGCCCTTTTTTTTACTATTGGATTGTTCTTTAAACAAATTTCACATTTCACAATTACTCATTTGGCCATTTCCAACATTTTATTGATATTACACTTCTTTTCAGAAGCTGAGTCATAGCTTCTGCACCCCAATGACACTCCCTGTGCTTTGTTTGCAAAATCTCTCTCATGACTAAGGGAGGCAACACTACCTGACCTGTACTTGTCGTCCACCATCCTTCTGAATTTTTCTCTGCATTTAGTAACTCAGACAATTTCTCATCCTCCCCGGAATGTTTTGGTGGCTCCCTAGGAAGTGCTACTGTTCTGGTGGGGATGATTGCCATTTGTGAGACTGTGTGTTGTGCTATTTTACTCTCCTTGAGTTCCCTGTCTGATGTACTTTACAGTGCATGATTGCTGCTTGAACTGGTTCCTGCACTGCCACTAGCAGTTGCAAGATTTCCTTTTGATGCTTATTGTTTGTTCCCTGGGAAGACAGTAGTCCTCTTTCTTTCCACAGGGTGCCATGGACCTGACTACTCCAAAAGCATATTTTGAATCAGTCCAAGTACTAACTCGTTTTCCTTTACTGAATTCCAAAGCACTTGTCAATGCAATCAGTTCTGCCTTCTGTGCAGAAGTTGTGCTTGGCAATGCATTTGCTTCTATTATCATGTTTTCAGTTGTTACCACATATCCTGCATGGCGAGTTCCATTCATGACAAAGCTGCTGCCACCTGTGAACAGTTCCCATTCAGGGTTTTCAAGAGGATCATCCTTCAGGTCCTCTCTGCTGGAATATGTATGTTCAATGGTTGCAATGCAGTCATGTTCCAGCTGTTGCTCTTCCTGTGAAGTGCTCAGAAACACTGCGGGATTTAGAAGATGAGTTGTTTTCAACACCACATCATCCTGCTCAGTGAGAATTACCTGGTATTTCATCATTTGGCTCGGGGATAACCAATGTCCCCCCTTTTGCTCCAAGACTGTGGTTACCATATGTGGGACACAGACTGTAACAGTCCTTCCCAAGGTCAGCTTTCTTGCTTCTTGGATCAGTGTGACAGTTGCACCTACTGCTCGCAGGCAGGAAGGTCATCCCTTGCTCACCAAGTCCAGTTGTTTGGAAAAATATCCCACCAGTCTCTTCCAGCTTCCTAGTTTCTGTGTCAGAACTCCTAGAGACAAATGCTGGTTTTCATGAACAAATAACTGAAAGTCTTTGGTTCAATCTGGCAAGCCTAAGGCTGGGGCTGTCAGCAGAGCTATTTTAAGCTTCCGGAACGCTTCCTGCTGTTCTTTGCCCCATGTAAAAGGGTAGATTTTTGGGCTTCATATAATGGTTTGACTATAAGACCATAATCCATGATCCAGAGCCTGCACCATCCTGTCATTCCCAAAAATGCCAGCAACTCCTGCACAGTGTGTGGTTCCAGAATAGCACAAATCGCTTCCTTTCCATTTGTGCCCAGCCTCCGTTCTCCTTTTGAAATTTCAAGGCCCAAATATATCACTCTTTGGCTGCTATTTGAGCTTTTTCTTTTGATACCTTGTACCCGTTTAATCCCCCAAAGTTTAAAAGTTCAATGTTACTTGTATGCAGGCTGACCTTTCCCTTGTGGCAATTAGGGTGTCATCCACATATTGGAGAAGCAGATGCTCTGGTCTCGGTTTCACTGTCTTTTCATTAGTCCAGAGTTCCAGTTCTTTTGCCAGTTGTCTTCCAAAGATAGTCGGGCTGTTCTTGGATCCTTGGGGTAGCCGTGTCCATGTTAACTGCACCTTGCGTCCTGCTTGGGGGCTTTCCCACTCAAAAGCAAATAGTTCACGACTTTCCTTTTCCAAA
Source organism: Colius striatus (assembly GCF_028858725.1). NCBI lineage: Eukaryota > Metazoa > Chordata > Aves > Coliiformes > Coliidae > Colius > Colius striatus. The sequence goes on along the minus strand of NW_026908523.1, from coordinate 1,679,914 downwards.
GGGATACAAAAGAAAGCATCTTTTAAATCAAGCACTGTAAACCACTGATCATTTTCTCTCAGAGCTGTGAGTAAGGTATATAAATTTGCTACAACTGGATGTATATCTTTCACAATCTGATTTATGGGCCTTAAGTCCTGAACTAACCTATACTCTCCATTCAGTTTCCGTACTGGTAAAATAGGTGTGTTATCCTCTGACTGACATTCTTCTAGAATTTGATAGTTCAGAAATTTGTCAATTGGTACTTTTAATCCTTGTTTTGCCTCAGGTTTTATTGGGTATTGTCTCACCCTGACCGATTTTACTTTTTTTTTTATTTCAATTTTTACTGGTTGTGTCAATTGTGATTTTCCTGGAATCTCAGTTTCCCACACCATTGGGATCGCTGCATTCTCCACTTCTGGAGGTAATTCTAGCACCTTTAGTTTTTCTTTTATCATCAATATTTGTCCTGTCTTTGATGTAAATATTTTTAGTAACAAGTCTCCCTTTTCAAAGAAAATTTGTGCATTTAATTTAGGCAACAAGTCCCTCCCCATCAGGGGTATGGGACATTCTGGAACATACAAAAATTCATATGTTATCACTTTATTGCCAAATTGCAAATTTAAGGGTTGCAAAAATGGACCATTTTCCTCTTTCCCTGTGGCTGCCACAATATTTGCAGTTTTAGTTCCTTTTGTGCCTCTACATGTATTTAAAACTGAATGCATTACTCCCATGTTTATATTGGGTTCTGTTCTCTGTTGGGTTTTTTTTCCCTTTTTTTTGGTGGGGTTTTTTTCCTCTTTTGTTTTTTTTTTATCTTTCCAACTTTATCTGGATGCTCCTTATAGTATTGATCAGTTGATTTTTTCTCAGAGAATGAAATCAGAAGGTGAGAAAGGCACTTTCATGTGTACTGGCTCACCCTGCCCAACCCCTTGCCTTAATGGGGCAATTATATGCTGTTTGACTTTAGAATTTAAGGGGATCTTTAAGGTGGTTATTAAATGAGTACAGCATTGAGTGCTCATGGACACCAATGAGGAAGATTCCGTGTCAGAGTCCTCGTTTTTCCACATTACTATTATCTGAACAGGGCTGGGAGCCCTCCCTAGAACCAGCCCTCCAGGATGTATCCTTGTCAGGTTGCTGGGTCCCTGTTCAGGTTCATGTTGGGGAGCGGGTAAGTGAGAGGGGGTGTATATATTGGAACAGATCTTCCCCCTTAAGGGTCAAATGTTTAAGACACATTTTTGCTGCAGTGCATGGGGAGCAATGGTTTTGAACCTTTTGTTTTTCTACTGTGAGTGACATTACCCAATTTGTTCATTCAGATTAAGGTCCTCTGGAGAGCCTGTTCCAGTGCTTCACCTTCCTCTTCCGCGGACGTTTGACATCACAGCGCATCTGAACACTGCAACAGTGCCCTGTGACATCACAGGATGTGTGGGCCCTGTAACAGGGCTCTGTGACATCACAGCACTCCAGGGCACTGCAAGAGTGTTCTGTGACATCACAGCACAAATGGACATTGTTACAGTGCTCTGTGACCTTACAGCACATCTGGGCACTGCCATTGTGCTCTGTGACATCACAGCAAATCTGGGAACTGCAGTGGGAGTCTATTACATCCAGCACATCTGGGCACTGCAAGAGTTCTCTGCGACATCACATCTGGGAACTGCAACAGGGCTGTGTGATATTGCAGCACATGTTGGTACTGCAATGGGGCTCTGTCATTGCAGCACATGGAGGAATTGCAGAGAGGCTGTGTGACATCACAGCTCATCTGGGCACTGCTACAGTGCTCTATAACATCACATCACCTCTGGACGCTGCAACAGTGCTCCATGACATCACAGCACATGTGGGTACTGCATCCAGGCTGTGTGACATCATAGAATCCTAGAATGGTAGGGGTTGGAACGGACCATTAGAGATCATCTAGACCAACCCCCTCCTCCAGAATCAAGTTCACCTAGGTCAGGTCGCACAGGAACGTGTCCAGGCTTATGCTGAAGTCCTCCAAGGAAGGAGACTCCAAAAACCCTGTGGGCAGCCTGTTCCAGTGCTCCGTCTTCCTCTTCCGCGGACGTTTGACATCACAGCACATCTGAACACTGCAACAGTGCTCTGTGACATCACAGGACATGTGGGCACTGTAACAGTGCTCTGTGACATCACAGCACAGGTGCGCACTGCAACAGGAGTGTGTAATACAACAGCCCATCTGGGCTTTGCAGCGGGGCTGTGTGACATGACAGCACTTTTGGGCACTGTAGCAGTGCTCTAAGACTTCACATCATATCTGGGCACTGAAACGGGACTCTGTGGCATCACAGCAGATGTTGGCACTGCAACAGTGCTTTGTGACATCACAGCACAACTAGGTACTGCAACACAGCTGTGTGACATTGCAGGAGATGTGGGCATTGCAGAGGATAGCACATCTGGGCACCACTACACTGCTCTGTGACATCATTGCTTATCTAGGCATTGGAATGGGGCTCTGTGACATCACATCACATCCGGACACTGCGGCAGTATCCTGTGACATCACATCACCTTTGGGCACAGCAACAGTGCTGTGTGACATCACAGGACGTCTGGGCACTGTAGCAGTGCTCTAAGGCTTCACATAATATCTGGGCACTGAAACAGGACTCTGACATCACAGCACATCTGGGCACTGCAACAGTGCTCTAGAACATCTTATCTCAACTGCACACTGCTACAGTGCTCTGTGACATTACAAGACATCTGAGCACTCAATCACTGCTGTGATATATAACAGCATCACTAGGCACTGGCACGGTGCTCTGTGACATCACAGCACATCTGGGAAAGGCAGCAGTGCTCTGTGACATCACAGAACATGTGCACAGTGCAACAGGACTGTGTAACACAACAGCACATCTGGGCTTTGCAGCAGGGCTGTGTGACCTTACAGCACATCTGGGCACTGCAATAGTGCTCTGTGACATCACAGGACTAAAAAAGGTGCCTGAAATGGATGCAAAAAGCCTTAAAAAAACCCTTAAAAGTGACTAAAAATCACTCAAAATGAGCCAAAATGACCCAAAAAAATCTCTTAGGCACAGATTCAAAGAAATTACTCAAAAAATGACCCAAAAGTGCCTCAGAACGACCCAAAAATGCCTCAGAATGACCCACAAAGAGACACAAAATGGTGCCAGAAATGGATGCAAAAAGGGCTTTAAAAACCACTTAAAAGTGACTCAAAATCACTCAAAATGACCCAAAATGACCCAAAAAATCCTCTTAAACACAGATCCAAAGAAATGACCTAAAAAATGACCCAAAAGTGCCTCAGAATGACCCAAAAATGCCTCAAAAACCCGACAGAAAATGGCGCCAGAAATGGATGCAAAAAGGCCTTAAAAAACCACTTAAAAGTGACTCAAAATCACTCAAAATGACCCAAAATGACCCAAAAAAACCTCTTAAACACAGATCCAAAGAAATGACTCAGAAAATGACCCAAAAGCGCCTCAGAACAACCCAAAAATGCCTCAAAACCCCCCCACGAAATGGCGCCCGCCAAGAGACTCAACATGGTGCCTGAAACGGGCTCAAAACGGCCCCGAAACCGCCTCAAATCGCCCCAAAACCTCCCTTCCCCCCCCGCCCCCAGTGGGTCCAGGCCGATGCCCCCGAAGTCCTTTGCCTCCAGGAGACCAAATGTGGGGCCGAGTCGGTGCCAGAGGAGCTGCGGAGCCTCGGGGCCTTCCCTCACCAGCACAGCCCCAGCGACCGGCCCAGCTACAGCGGCGTGGGGCTGCTCAGCAGGACCAAACCCCTGGCTGTCACCTATGGCATGGGTGAGTAGCCAAAGCTGGGGCGCTGCTGGCCATTTCCAGGCCCTGGGTGGCCGCCACAGGCTCGCGGGAGACATTTTGAGGCCTTCAGTGGCCATTTGGGGCCTTCAGGAGCCATTTTGAGGCCTTAAGTGGCCATTTGGGGCCTTAAGTGGCCATTTTCAGGCCTTAAGTGGCCATTTGGGGCTCTCAGGAGCCATTTTGAGGCCTTAAGTGGCCATTTGGGGCTCTTAATGGCCACCAGAAGCTCTCAGGAGCCATTTTGAGGCCTTAAGTGCCATTTGGGGCCCTTCACTGGCCATTTGGGGCCCTTTAGGAGCCATTTTTAGGCCTTAAGTGGGCATTTTGAGGCCTTAAGTGGCCATTTGGGGCCCTCAGGAGCCATTAAAGCCACAAAAGTGACGTTTTAGGCCTCTAAAGTGACTCTTTAGGCCAGTAAAATGACTTTTTAGGCCAAAAAGTGACTTTTTGGGCCTCTAAATTGACTTTTTGGCCAGTAAAGTGACTTTTTAGGCCTCTAAAGTCCATTTTTGAGACTCTAAAGCCCCTTTTTGACCTCTAAAGTGACTTTTTAGGCCTCTAAAGCCCCTTTTTGGGCAATAAAATGACTTTTTGAGCCATTAAAGTGACTCTTTAGACCTCTAAACCCTCTTTTTAGCTACTAAAGTATCTTTTTAGGCCTCTAAAGTGACTTTTGGGACACTACAGTGACTTTTTGGCTACAAAAGTGACTTCTTAGGCCTCTAGAGCCCCTTTTTGGCCACTAAAGTGACTTTTTGGGCCTCTAAAGCCCCTTTTTAGGCCTCTAAATGTCTTTTTAGGCCATTAAAGTCCCTTTTGGCTACGAAAGTGACTTTTTAGACCTCTAAACCCCCTTTTTGAGCTACTAAAGCCCCTTTTTGACCTCTAAAGTCCCTTTTTGGGCCCCTAAAGTGACTTTTTTGGCCACTAAAGGACCTTTTTGGCTACTGAAGTGACTTTTTGAGCCACTAAAGTGTATTTTTAGGCCACTGGACCCCATTTTTGACCTCTAAAGTGACTTTTTGAGCCTCTAAAGTGACTTTTTAGGCCTCTAAAGCCCCTTTTTGGCCACTAAAGTGACTTTTTGGGCCACTAAAGCCCCTTTTTGAGCTACTAGAGTCCCTTTTTAGGTACAAAAGTGACTTTTTAGGCCTCTAAAGTCCCTTTTTGGGCCACTCAAGCCCCTTTTTGAGCCAATAAATCCCCTTCTTGACCTCTAAAGTGACTTTTTCGGCCTCTAAAGCCCCTTTTTAGGCCTCTAAAGTGACTTTCTGAGCCACTAAAGTGCCTTTTTAGGCCATTAAAGTTGATTTTTGAGGACTAAAGTGACTTTTTGGGCCTCTAGAGCCCCTTTTTGGGCCCCTAAAGCCCCTTTTTATCCCCGTCTGTGTGTCCCCTTGCCAGGTGACCCCGAGCTGGACGCCAAGGGCCGCGTGCTGACGGCCGAGTTCCCTGCCCTGCGTGTCGTCTGCGTCTACGTGCCCAACTCCAGGCGAGGCCTGGGCCGCCTGAGCTTCCGGCAGGCCTGGGACGAGCGCTTCCACTCCTTCGTGTCCCAGCTGGACCAGTCCAAACCGGTCGCCATCTGTGGCGACCTCAACGTCGCCCACCAGCCCTTGGACCTGAGGAACCCGTCGGGGAACAAGAGGAGCCCCGGGTTCACGCGGGAGGAGAGGGAGGCGTTCGGGGAGCTGCTGGGGGCGGGCTTCCTCGACAGCTTCTAGGTGTTTAACCCATCACTGCCCAACGCCTTCACCTTCTGGACCTACCTGAGCGGGGCCAGGGCCAGGAATGTGGGCTGGAGGCTGGATTACTGCCTGTGGTCCCAGAGGGACAGGAAGGATCTGTGCGACAGCAGGATCGAGCAGCGGGCCAAAGGCAGCGACCACTGTCCCGTGGGGATCTACCTGGCACTGGAGGGGGCAGGCTGAGGGGCAAAAATGGGGCGGGAATGGGGCAAAAATGGGTCAAAATGGAGGGAAATGGGGGGAAATGGGGCAGAAATGGGGCAAAATGGGGTGGAAATGGGGCAGAAATGGGGCAAAATGGAGGGAAATGGTTCAAAAATGTCTGAAAATGGGAGGAAATGGGTCAAAAATGGCTGAAAGTGCGATAAAATTGGAGGATAATGGAATAAATGGGTCAAAAATGGGTCAAAATGGGTAAAAAATGGGGGAAAATGGAATAAATGGGTCAAAAATGGGGGGAATGGGTCGAAATGGGTCAAAAATGGCTGAAAGTGGGATAAAATTGGAGGATAATGGAATAAATGGGTCAAAAATGGGTCAAAATGCATCAAAAATGGGATAAAAGTGGGAGATACTGGGATAAATGGGGGGAAATGGGTCGAAAATGAGTCAGAAATGGCTGAAAATGGAGGGAAATGGGTCAAAACTGGGGGGAAATGGGTCGAAAATGGGTCAAATGGCTCAAAATGGGTCAAAAATGGGGGGAAATGGGTAAAAAATGGCTGAAAGTGGTATAAAATTGGAGGATAATGGAATAAATGGGTCAAAAATGGGTCAAAATGGGTAAAAAATGGGTCAAAATGGGTCAAAAATGGCTGAAAGTGGTATAAAATTGGAGGTTAATGGAATAAATGTGGTAAAAAATGGGTCAAAATGGGTCAAAACTGGCTGAAAATGGGATAAAATTGGGGGATAATGGAATAAATGGTTCAAAAATGGGTCAAAACTGGCTGAAAGTGGGATAAAAAACCAAAACCCCTTCCCAGTCCCTCCCAGTTCCCTTCAATTTGTCCCAGTCCCCTCCCAATTGATCCCAGTTCATCCCAGTCCCCTCCCAGTTCATCCCAGTTGCTCCCAGTTCCCTCCAGTTCCCCTCAGTTCCCTCCCAGTTCATCCCAGTTGCTCCCAGTTCCCTCCAGTTCCCCTCAGTTCCCTCCCAGTTCATCCCAGTCCCCTCCCAGTTGCTCCCACTTCCCTCCCAGTGCCCTCTCAGCTCATTCCAGTTGCTCCCAGTTCCCTCCCAGTTCCTCCCCAGTTCATCCCAGTTCCTTCCCAGTTGCTCCCAGCCCCCTCAGTCCCCCCCAGCTCATCCCAGTTGCTCCCAATTCCCTCCCAGTTGCTCCCAGTTCCCTCTCAGTGCCCTCCCAGCTCATCCCAGTTGCTCTCAGTTCCCTCCCAGATGCTCCCAGTTCCCTCTCAGTGCCCTCCCAGCTCATCCCAGTTGCTCCCAGTTCCCTCCCAGTTGCTCCCAGCCCCCTCAGTCCCCCCCAGCTCATCCCAGTTGCTCCCAATTCCCTCCCAGTTGCTCCCAGTTCCCTCTCAGTGCCCTCCCAGCTCATCCCAGTTGCTCTCAGTTCCCTCCCAGATGCTCCCAGTTCCCTCTCAGTGCCCTCCCAGCTCATCCCAGTTGCTCCCTGTTATAGAGGAATCAGCCTCTAAAGCTTTCTTAACCAAACAGAATTTTATTAAACCAATTGTAGCAAGCGATAAAAGGGCAAACAGCGCTGGGTGACCGGGGGAAGTGCAACAGTTCCGCCACGGCACACACATTCATTCTTTGCATGTCCTTATATATGTTTTCCCCCCCTTCATGGGCTCGGACACTTTGACGAATGGGTCAGTTGGTCAGTCGACAGTGTCCACGCGTCCTCCTTGCTCATCTACCGGCTCCAGATTGGTGAAAAATGTTGCTGGGTGTTCCTGCCTTTGAAGTTTCGCTATTTTGTTGCACCTTCCCAGCGCTGCCCAGGTGTTGGCTTAACCACTTAACTACTATTACAAGACATAATAAAACTTACACAAACAGAGTCATTGCTTATAACAACATGCACAACACAACTGAATCCCACTCGATTTGCTCAACAATAACAATTTTTACCATCACCCATTACAATTCCCCCCTTTCCTTTTCACTCATTTATTTGTTGATCAAATCGAGTTACTGCGTCTCGGGCTAATAAGGCCATTTCGGCTTCTTCATTAGTACCACGTTTCTGTAGCAGCATAAGGTGTGCTTGCTCTATACGATTTTTAATTAGTTCAATAAATCGATTTAGAATACAGGGTCCAAAGGTTGGTGTAAGGTAAGGAGGATTAGGGAGAGTGACCCAGCCCCTGGTTGGCTGAAAAGTCTGCCAGCGAAGTCTCATTTTGTTGAGGATTGTTCTATTTAACGGAGCTACTTCATTTTAGAAGTTTTCAGAGGCACTTGCTGATCCCCACAAGGATACCCCCCTGCCTTACCCTGGGCCTATTCCGTTGCTTTAGAATAGCCGGGTGAGTTATCTTCTCGGCAGCAGTTGTAGTCTTCAGGGGACTGCCTCCTAAATTCTCTCCTTGTTCTGCCACAATCCACTTTCCAATACTCAACCCAATAGGGTTATTTTCGAATACAAAGGCTTAGCCACTGTCCCGAATCCCCACAAAGTTTGGAATGTTCCCTGTATCTTTTCTTACCAAAATACTTCTTATACTTTCTCTTAGTTATCTCCCAAATGCCTGAACTTATAGTCTAGAAGGTACCTAAATAGTTTGCTACACTGTATATCCCTAGTTATAAATTCCTCCTCTAATTGTGGAACCGTTTTGTACCGACCTCCTCTACAATATTCGTTATCTAAGGTTTCAAGCTTTTTCACTGCTGTATCCCGCACCCGTTACACACGCGACATACCCACAGACTGCATTGCTTACATACATGACATGCGATGTGCGACTTATATGATTCTTTACAATTGTCCATAAGAAGCCTAGTATCCAGGGCTATGCGTCGCGTCTCTGTTTCCTCTTGAGGGTCAGCTTCAAATCGTCCGGTTTCCCGGCGACCTCCCAGTCTGTGTGCAGGACAGGACCCTTTATCCAACTAGCGTGTGTCCAACCTCTTTCCGCGGTGCAGACTGCAGTATCTGTGGTAAGTAAAACAAGGAAAGGTCCCTCCCAGCGAGGGGTTAACGATGATTCCTTCCATGTCTTTATGAGTACCTGATCTCCTGGTTTAATACTATGTATTGCTATATCTAAAGGTGGTCTCTGAACCACCAGGCCTCGCTTTAACAGTTCTTGCCTCCTTTTCATGAGCTCTATAAGGTATTCTTGCAACATCTTTTCTTCCACTTTAGGATGTTCTATTGGTTTTTCCAAATCATAGGGCACTCCGTATAACATTTCAAAGGAAGAAAGTCCTGTATCAGCCCTCGGTTGTGTCCTTATGTTCAAGAGGGCTAAGGGGAGACACTTCACCCAACTCATTTTGGTCTCTATCATTAATTTGGTTAGGCGCTTTTTAATTTCCCCATTCATCCTTTCAACTTTCCCTGAGCTTTCGGGGTGCCAAGGAGTATGATACTCCCATTTAGTTCCCAGAGCTTCTAACGTTTCTCGAATTATTTTGGAAGTAAAATGAGGCCCTCTGTCCGAATCGATAGCTGACATGACTCCATATCTAGGTATGATATGTTCTAATAATATTTTTACTACCGTCCTTGCAGTGGCCCGAGCTACTGGGAAAGCCTCTACAAAGTGAGTTAGGTGATCTATAAAAACTAGGAGATACTTATATCTGCCTACCTTCGGTAACTCCATAAAGTCTACCTGAATCCTTTCGAATGGCTTCTTGGCTAGTTGCCTTCCCCCAGGGACTCTTTCCCTAAGGTGCTGTTTATTTATCCTTTGACATGTTAAACATTCTCCAACAATTCTTTTTGCTAGATCATACACCCCCAGGGTCATATATTTATTGGCAAATTGATCTACTAGAGCCTGCACTCCCCAATGGGTTTGCCTATGAAACTCTCTCAAAACTCGCCAAGCTACTCCTTTTGGGAGCATTTCTCTCTCATCAGGTAACCACCACTTTCCTTCTCGTTCAACTACTCCCATTTGCTCCAGTTTTCCTTTTTCCTGATTTGTGAATTTCATAGCATACTTAGTTTGTACAGGATCTTGTTCAATTGCTTTTATCACCAGTAACGCAGCTTTCTTAGCTTCCTCGTCTGCTAAATTGTTCCCTCTTATTTGTGTGGAGGTTCCCTTTCGATGGCCCTTTACATAAACTACCGCAATTTGTTTGGGCCCTCTTAATGCCTCCAAAGTTTGCTTTATTAAGGTCTCATGTATTAATCCCTACCTTGAGAATTCATTAGGCCCCTCTCTTCCCAAATTTTTCCGAACGTGTGAACTACCCCAAATGCATATTTAGAATCCGTAAATATTGTTCCTCTCTTATCTTTTAACAACTGTAATGCCCTCAATACTGCGAATAGTTTGCAGGCTTGTGCCGACCAACTTATATTAAGGGGGCCTGATTCTTTAATTGTCCAACTGCTCCCGTCTATTATAGCGTATCCTGACTTCCTTTTCCCGTTCACTATCTGGGATGATCCATCTACGAACAATTTCTCTCCACATAACAACTCCTCTTCCTCTAAATCCTCCCTTATCTTGGTTTGATATTCTATTACCCTGATACAATCATGGGAAAGAGATTCGCTCGGTTCTCCATACAAAAATTGAGCTGGATTTTGCAAATTAGTTGTTTCAAGCTCTAACTTGGGAGAGTGCAATAAGATCCCTTCATATTTCAGTAACCTGGCATCCGTAATCCATTTATCAGCTTTCTGCTGTAATACTCCTCGTATATTATGAGGGGTGTATACCTTTAATTCTCTTCCCATCGTTATTTTTCCAGCTTCTTCGACTAAGAGGGCAGTAGCAACTATGGCCTGTAAACAAGTAGGCCAACCACGACTAACTGGATCTAATAACTTGGAATAATACCCCACGGGTTTCTTGTTACCTGCCCATTCCTGCGTTAGGACCCCGAAGGCTGTTCCACCCTCTGTGTTAACAAATAGATAGAAAGGCCTCCAGGTATTCACCAGACTCAATACTGGGGCATTTACTAAATCAGTTTTTAAATTCTCTAATTGCTCGTCATCCTCTGTATTCCATTTCATCAGACCTTCCCTTAGCAACTCGTCCAACCCTTTCTCCTGCCAATCTTCCAACTTTTCTAACTTCTTTCTAATATCCGGCCATGACTTTGCCACAAACTGAGTTTTTAGAAGGGCTTGCCCGACCGGCGTCATAGGGTCTATCCCAGAATAAAGCTGCAAGCTCTTTCTTAATCTTTCTAACCATTCTGTGGGAGTCTCATCTTTCTTTTGTTGTTCATTAAAGGCTTTATTTATGTTCTGCCCTCGAGGGACCGATTCCTTAATCCCCTGTACGACTATAGTGCGGAGATCTCCCATATGGCCTCTGTGTTCCGGGTTTTGATTATCCCAATTAGGGTGCTGCTGGGGCCACTTAATGTCAGCAGCCGGCCCCTGTTGGTGTTGCTGGTCCCAGACTCTCATCCCAGACCTTCGGATCATCTCCCGCTCTTCCACAGTAAATAGTATCCCTAAAATGGCTTGCAGTTCATCCCAGGTATATAGGTTAGGTCCTAGAAACTGGTCTATCCTTTCCGAAACTCCTAAGGGATCCTCTAACAAACTCCCCATTTCCTTCTTAAACTCTCTTACATCCCCCGAGTTTAAAGGCACTGACACAAATCCCAACATGGGTTGTGGGCCTCCCATTGCTGTTTCTCTTAGTGGGTATGGCCCTGTTTTCGATGATGTTTGTAGCCCCGTTTCTGATGTTATTTGCTGTCTAGCCCGACTCCTCGTGAGTCTTCGGGTCCCTCCCACTGTCCCCGAAGAATCGGGATCCTCCTCAGGGGCTGAAGGCACAAGGGGAGAGGGAGGTCCTGGATTTTCTACCGGCGGGGGATCATAGGGAGGGGGAGGGGGTGGAGGTTCCTCAGGGACCCTCTTCTTACGGCCAGATTTATTTTCACCTAGAGTGAAAATCCCAGCACGAGTAGCAGAAGATAGCCAACAACGCGCATACTCGCTCTCCTCAGAATTAAAGGGCTCCTTATCATTTACATAAAGGTTTAGAGCCTGACAAATCCAATTGTCATATGTCCCAAAAATTGGCCAACACAAGTGATCTGGTCTAATTTGCTGGTTTCCCCAGACACATATGCAATAATAAACCATCTTTTCCCTACTTTTGTTTCTTGTGCAAGGCGCACCTTCCCATTGCCTGAGCATAAGGCCCAATGGGGAATCTTGGGGAATATCCAGTAACCTCTCCTTGGGTCCCTTCCCCATGAGATCAGAAGGCTTGCTCTTCTTCTGTCCCATCTTCCGGAGTGCCTTCTTACACACACACACACGCATCCCTCATTCGTGGCTCACGCCCTCGCGGGCAATGAGAACCGCACTACAAGAGAGTCCTGCCCTGCCTCGAGGCAGGGTCCACACTCACTTCGCTTCCCCAAGGGGGGCGTCTCACTCAAGCACACTCCAGGAAACCCACCCCAACCGAACGGAATCCTTACCCTCTCTGGGGTCTTCGTCCAGTCCTGAACGGAATCCTTACCCTCTCTGGGGTCTTCGTCCAGTCCTGAACGGAATCCTTACCCTCCCTGGGGTCTTCGTCCAGTCCTGAACGGAATCCTTACCCTCCCTGGGGTCTTTGTCCGGTTCTTCGTGCACAAAGTTTACGGGGTTCAATTCTTTGCCCAATTATCGAAATTTAGGGTTCGGAATTCAAGGGCCTCGAGGAGTCCCCAACTCACCCCGGGATCGTCAAAAAAAGACGAGGCGTGCCGTCCCGATGTGCGAGGGTCCTCCACCGAAGCTCGAGAATCCGAGTCACGGCACCAAATTGTTATAGAGGAATCAGCCTCTAAAGCTTTCTTAACCAAACAGAACTTTATTAAACCAATTGTAGCAAGCGATAAAAGGGCAAACAGCGCTGGGTGACCGGGGGAAGTGCAACAGTTCCGCCACGGCACACACATTCATCCTTTGCATGTCCTTATATATGTTATCCCCCCCTTCATGGGCTGGGACACTGCGACGAATCGGTCTCTGGTTGGTCAGTTGACAGTGTCCACGCCTGGTCCTTGCTCATCTACCAGCTCCAGATTGGTGAAAAATGTTGCTGGGTGTTCCTGCCTTTGAAGTTTCGCTATTTTGTTGCACCTTCCCAGCGCTGCCCAGGTGCTGGCTTAACCACTTAACTACTATTACAAGACGTAATAAAACTTACACAAACAGAGTCATTGCTTATAACAACATGCACAACACAACTGAATCCCACTCGATTTGCTCAACAATAACAATTTTTACCATCACCCATTACACTGGGATCCATGTCCATTCTCCCTTAACCACTCCTCGACAAGACCCCAGCTACAGTACTAAGTAGGTCCCCATGCAGTCTATCAGCCAGCACGGTGTCACATTTGCAGCCCCTTTCCTGTGGGAGCTATCTTTAATATCACACTTCTTTTCCTCAGCTCCCATTGAAAAAATACATGTGTCTCTTAAGTTATGCCACTGAGTATGGGAGCTACAAGAAAGCAGGAAGGCAGACCCCAGCTACAGTAGTAAGTAGGTCCCCATGCACTCTATCAGCCAGCACGGTGTCACATTTGCAGCTGCTTTCCTGTGGGAGCTATCTTTAATATCACACTTCTTTTCCTCAGCTCCCATTGAAAAAATACATGTGTCTGTTAAGTTATGCCACTGAGTATGGGAGCTACAAGAAAGCAGGAAGGCAGACCCTGCCGCGAAGTTTTCGGCTCTTGGCCTGAAAAACCCAGACTTGAAGCCTGAAACCCAGGCACGAATGCCTGAAACCCAGGCACAAAGCCTGAAACCCAGGCACGAAGGCCTGAAACCCAGGCACGAAGCCCTGAAACCCAGGCACGAAGGCCTGAAACCCAGGCTCGAAACCCTGAAACCGAGGCACAAAAGCCTGAAAAACCCAGGCACAAAGGCCTGAAAAACCCAGGCACGAAGGCCTGAAACCCAGGCACAAAGGCCTGAAAAACCCAGGCACGAAGCCTACTTCATGCGGCGATCAACCCAGGGTCCGATTCTCAGCTGGGTGGGAAGAAATCAGTCCTACTCAATGTGAGTGATAGCAGAAATCTTCTTCTTCATTGAGAGCAAGCTCTAACTTATATACACAGCAGCTTCAAAGCTAGCTCAGCAACAGCAGCTAATAGATTACATTCTTATGCTCATCCTACTTGCGGTTTCTGCGATAAGCAAGCTCCCTCACATTTTCCCATCTTGTTTTTCCCCCGTAGTTGTTTTCCACCTTGGGCTGTTACCTCGTTAGCTGAAAACAGCCCGACCTTGAAGGAAGAGAAAGCGGCCTGCTGTCTGCGTGACAGCAACTGCTTTAACCATGGCTCTGACTCTGGTCTTGATTGTGCATTAAATTCATATAACTGGAACTCAGATTGCCTTGCCCCATCGGGCCTAACATTATACCCTGGGATCCATGTCCATTCTCCCTTAACCACTCCTCGACAAGACCCCAGCTACAGTAGTATGTAGGTCCCCATGCAGTCTATCAGTCAGCACGGTGTCACATTTGCAGCTGCTTTCCTGTGGGAGCTATCTTCAATATCACACTTTTTCTCCTCAGCTCCCATTGAAAAAATACATGTGTATGTTAAGTTATGCCACTGAGTATGGGAGCTACAAGAAAGCAGGAAGGCAGACCCCAGCTACAGTAGTAAGTAGGTCCCCATGCACTCTATCAGCCAGCACGGTGTCACATTTGCAGCTGCTTTCCTGTGGGAGCTATCTTCAATACCACACTTTTTCTCCTCAGCTCCCATTGAAAAAATACATGTGTCTCTTAAGTTATGCCACTGAGTATGGGAGCTACAAGAAAGCAGGAAGGCAGACCCCAGCTACAGTAGTAAGTAGGTCCCCATGCACTCTATCAGCCAGCACGGTGTCACATTTGCAGCTCCTTTCCTGTGGGAGCTATCTTCAATACCACACTTTTTCTGTTCAGCTCCCATTGAATAAAATACATTTTATCTGTTAAATTATACTGCTGAGTATGGGATCTACAAGAAAGCAGGAAGGCAGACCCCAGCTACAGTAGTAAGTAGGTCCCCATGCACTCTATCAGCCAGCACGGTGTCACATTTGCAGCTGCTTTCCTGTGGGAGCTATCTTCAATACCACACTTTTTCTCCTCAGCTCCCATTGAAAAAATACATGTGTCTGTTAAGTTATGCCACTGAGTATGGGAGCTACAAGAAAGCAGGAAGGCAGACCCCAGCTACAGTAGTAAGTAGGTCCCCATGCAGTCTATCAGCCAGCACGGTGTCACATTTGCAGCTGCTTTCCTGTGGGAGCTATCTTCAATACCACAGTTTTTCTGTTCAGCTCCCATTGAATAAAATACATTTTATCTGTTAAATTATACCGCTGAGTATGGGATCTACAAGAAAGCAGGAAGGCAGACCCCAGCTACAGTAGTAAGTAGGTCCCCATGCAGTCTATCAGCCAGCACGGTGTCACATTTGCAGATGCTTTCCTGTGGGAGCTATCTTCAATACCACACTTTTTCTCCTCAGCTCCCATTGAAAAAAATACATTTTGTCTGTTAAGTTATGCCACTGAGTATGGGAGCTACAAGGAAGCATGAAGGCAGACCCCAGCTACAGTAGTAAGTAGGTCCCCATGCAGTCTATCAGTCAGCACGGTGTCACATTTGCAGCTGCTTTCCTGTGGGAGCTATCTTCAATACAACACTTTTTCTGTTCAGCTCCCGTTGAAAAAATACATGTGTCTGTTAAGTTATGCCACTGAGTATGGGAGCTACAAGAAAGCAGGAAGGCAGACCCTGCTGCGAAGTTTTCGGCTCTTGGCCTGAAAAACCCAGGCTTGAAGCCTGAAATCCAGACACGAAGGCCTGAAAGCCAGGCACGAAGGCCTGAAAGCCAGGCACGAAGCCTGAAACCCAGGCACGAAGGCCTGAAACACAGGCACGAAGCCTGAAACCCAGGCACAAAGGCCTGAAACCCAGGCACGAAGCCTGAAACCCAGGCACGAAGGCCTGAAACCCAGGCACGAAGCCTTAAAACCCAGGCACGAAGCCTGAAACCCAGGCACGAAGGCCTGAAACCCAGGCACAAAAGCCTGAAAAACCCAGGCACAAAGGCCTGAAAAACCCAGGCACGAAGGCCTGAAACCCAGGCACAAAAGCCTGAAAAACCCAGGCACGAAGCCTACTTCATGCGGCGATCAACCCTGGGTCCGATTCTCAGCTGGGTGGGAAGAAATCAGTCCTACTCAATGTGAGTGATAGCAGAAATCTTCTTCTTCATTGAGAGCAGGCTCTAACTTATATACACAGCAGCTTCAAAGCTAGCTCAGCAACAGCAGCTAATAGATTACATTCTCATGTTCATCCTACTTGCGGTTTCTGCCATAAGCAAGCTCCCTCACATTTTCCCATCTTGTTTTTCTCCAAAGTTGTTTTCCACCTTGAGCTGTTAGCTGTTAGCTGAAAACAGCCTGACCTTGAGGGAAGAGAAAGCGGCCTGCTGTCTGCGTGACAGCAACTGCTTTAACCATGGCTCTGACTCTGGTCTTGATTGTGCATTAAATTCATATAACTGGAACTCAGATTGCCTTGCCCCATCAGGCCTAACATTATACCCCGGGATCCATGTCCATGCTCCCTCATTTTTTCTCCACAGTCCTCATCTGAGAAGACAGAAGTGGCAGAGCCCATCTATGAGAGACTGAGCACATCCCCCATTCCCTGCCCCCCTGAGCCATTGAGGGGCAAGGAGGTAGAGATATCAGGAGCAGTGAAATGGGATGGGGAAGAAAGGAGGGATGGGGGAGGGAGATCTTAAAGTGCCAGTTGTAATACTCACCATCCTGCTCCCTTTTTGCTTTTATTCCGTTCTGTTTCTTGTAGAATAAACTTTCCTATTTTCCTCTCTCAGTCGAGCACTGGAGTCTGTTTTTGCCTGGAACTGTAATTGACAGTGAGCCCTCCCTGCCCTTGTCTTAATCCACAACAATCTTGCTTATCTTTTTACTCCCATTTCGCTGAGGTCTCCGCCATCCTAACGAGGGTGGGGGTGAATGGGGGCACTGAGCGAGAGACTGTGCTGGTGCTGCTGTGCTGGCTGGGCCAAACCACGACAGGACATCTGGGTACTGTAGCAGTGCTCTGAGACATAACATACTATGTGGGCACTGAAACGGGACTCTGTGGCATCACAGCACATGTGGGCACTGCAACAGTGCTCTTTAACGTCATATCATAACTGGAGATTGCTACAATGCTCTGTGACAGCATATCTCGACACTGCACCAGTGCTCTGTGCCATCACAGCATATGTAGGCACTGGTAGGGGGCTGTGTGACATCATAGAATATCTCTGCACTACAACAGTGCTCCGTGAAATCACAGCACTCCAGGACACTGCAGCGGGGTTCTATGACATCACATCACCACTGGGCACTGCACCAGTGCTCTGTGACATCACAGCACATGTGCACACTGCAACAGGACTGTGTAACACAGCAGCACATCTGGGCGTTGCAGCGGGGCTGTGTAACATGACAGCACATCTGGTCACTGCAAAAGTGCTCTGTGACAACACAGGATGTCTGGGCACTGTAGCAGTGCTCTGTGACTTCACAACATATCTGGGCATTGATGGGACTCCGGCATCACAGCACATGTGGGCACTGCAACAGTGCTCTGTAACATCATATCACAACTGCACATTGCTACATTTCTCTGTGACATCATATCTCAACACTGCAACAGTGCTTTGTGACATCGTAGTATATCTTGGCACTGGAAGGGGGCTGTGTGATATAATAGAACATCTTGACACTGCAACAGTGCTCTGTGAAATCACAGCACTCCAGGACACTGCAGCGGGATTCTGTGACGTCACATCACCACTGGGCACTGCAACGGTGCTGTGTGACATCACAGCATATGTGAACACTGCAACATGATTCTGTAACAGAAAAGCGCATCTGGGCGTTGCAGCGGGGCTGTGTGACATGACAGCACATCTGGGCACTGCAAAAGTGCTCTGTAACATTACAGGACGTCTGGGCACCGTAGCAGTGCTCTGATGTATAATAGCATATCTGGACACTGAAACAGGACTCTGTGGCATTACTACACATGTGGGCACTGCAACAGTGCTGTATAATATCACAACTACACATTGCTACAGTGCTCTATGACATCACAGCAGTACTAGGCACTGCACCAGTGCACTGTGACATCATAACATATGTAGGCACTGGAAGGGGGCTGTATGACATCATAGAACATCTTGGCACTTCAACACTGCTCCGTGGAATCACAGCACTCCTGGACACTGCAGTGGCATTCTGTGATATCACATCACCACTGGGCACTGCAACAGTGCTCTGTGACATTACAAGACATCTGGGCAGTCCATCACTGCTGTGATATATAATAGCACATCTGGGCACTGCAATAGTGCTCTGTGACATCACAGGATGTCTGGGCACGGTAATAGTGCTCGTGAGTTCACATAATATGTGGGCACTGGAATGGGACTCTCTGGTATCACTGCAGATGTGGGCACTGCAACACTGCTCTACAACATCATATCAAACTGCACATTGCTACAGTGCTCTATGACATCACAGCAGTACCAGGCACTGCACCAGTGTTCTGTGACATCATAACATATGTAGGCACTGGAAGGGGGCTGTATGACATCATAGAACATCTTGGCACTGCAACATTGCTCCGTGGAATCACAGCACTCCAGGGAACTGCAGCGGGGTTTTGTGATTTCATATCACCACTGGGCACTGCAACAGTGCTCTGTGACATTACAAGACATCTGGGCACTCCATCACTGCTCTGATATATAATAGCATATCCGGGCACTGCAATAGTGCTGTGTGACATCACAGGACGTCTGGGCACTGTAGCAGTGCTGTAAGACATAATATCATATCCTAGCAATGAAACGGGACTCTCTGGCATCACAGCACACGTGGGCACTGAAACAGTGCTGTATAACTTCATGTCACAACTGCACATTGCTACAGTGCTCTGTGAGAACACAGCATATCTCGACACTGCACCAGTGCTCTGTGACATCACAGCATATCTAGGCACTGGAAGGGGGCTGTGTGACATCATAGAGCATCTTGGCACTGCAGCAGTGCTCCGTGAAATGACAGCACTCCAGGGCACTGCAGCGGGGTTCTGTGACGTCACATCACCACTGGGCACTGCAACATTGCTCTGTGACATTAAAAGATGTAGAATCTTAGAATAATAGACTGGTAGGTGTTGGAAGGGACCTTTAGAGATCATCTAGTCCAACCCCCCAGCAGAAGCAGGTTCAGGTCGCATAGGAATGTATCCAGGCAGGTCTTGAAGACCTCCAAGGAAGGAGCCTCCACAACTCCTCTGGGCAGCTTGTTCCACTGCTCCATCACTCTCATGGTGAAATAGGTTTTTCTTATGTTTAAGTGGAACTTGTTGTGTTCCAGCTTCATCCCATCACCCCTTGTCCTGTTACTAGCTGCTATAGAAAAGAGGGATGTCCCAACCTCCTGACACCCACCCTTTAGATATTTATAAATGTTAATAAGATCACCCCTCAGTCTCCTCCAGACTGAACAGCCCCAGCTCCTGCAGCCTTTCCTCGTATGAAAGATGTTCTATACCCCTGATCATCTTGGTGGCCCTGCGCTGGACTCTCTCCAGCAGTTCCCAATCCCTCTTGAGCTGAGGAGCCCAGAACTAGACACAGGACTCCAGATGAGGCCTCACCAGGGCAGAGTAGAGGGGGAGAAGAACCTCCCTCTTCCTGCTGGTCACACTCCTCTTGATGCATCCCAGAATGTCATTGGCCTTCTTGGCCACGAGGGCACATTGCTGGCTCATGTTTAGTTTATTATCAATCAGGTCTCCCAGGTCTCTCTCTGCAGAGTTGCTTTTCAGCACTTCGACCCCCAGCCTGTCCTGGTGCATGGGGTTGTTCCTTCAACAGGTTGTGTGCCAGGCTGGCAGGGGGCTGCTCCTCGTGCCCAGGCTGTGCTCTCCTCACACTATGCTCCCCCCGTTTCCCAGAGCGAGCGTGTTTGTGTGTAAGTTCTTTGGTGGCATCATCCCTGACACGATCCAGACCCCAGATGACAGGAGCTTGTGTCACCCTTGAACTGCACCAGTGCCACCAGCTGCTGGAAAAAGCCCAGTATATACCCAAAAATCTTGAGGCTGGTCACAAGAGCTTGGGGAGGAGTGGTGATCCCCCAGGGAGTGGTGATCAATGGCACAGAATCGAGTTGGAGGCCTGGGGCCAGTGGGGTTCCACAGGGATGGGTTCTGGGGCCAGTCTTGTTCAACATCTTCATCAACCACCTGGATGAGGGGACAGAGGGACCCTCAGTGAGCTCCCTGCTGGCACCAAACTGGGAGCACTGGCTGATTCCCCAGAGGCTGTGCTGCCAGTCAGTGAGAGATGGACAGGCTGAGAGTTGGGCAGAGAGGAACCTGCTGAGGGTCACCAGGAGTAAGGGC
This sequence comes from Colius striatus, assembly GCF_028858725.1. Taxonomy (NCBI): domain Eukaryota; kingdom Metazoa; phylum Chordata; class Aves; order Coliiformes; family Coliidae; genus Colius; species Colius striatus. The sequence goes on along the minus strand of NW_026908523.1, from coordinate 1,659,669 downwards.
AGAGTCCCCAGCTCCAGAGAGACAGGGAACGGCTGGAGAGAGGCAACACAGGGCTACTGAGATGCTGAGGGGATGGAACATGTGTGTGAGGAGGAAAGGCTGCGGGCCCTGGGGCTGTTTAGGTAAGAGGAGACTGCAGGGGGTTCTCATTAATACTGACAAATATGTCAGTGGTGGGTGTCAGGGGGCTGGGGCAGCACTTTTGTTCTGTTGTATCCAGTGACAGGACAAGGGCTGATGGAAAGAAGCTGCAACACAAAATGTCCCATTGAAACATGAGCAAAAGCTATTTCCCTGCTGAGGTGAGGGAGCCCTGGCCCGGGCTGCCCAGGGAGGCTGCGGAGGCTCCTTCTCGGCAGGTTTCCAAGCCCAGCTGGACACGCTCCTGTGTGACCTGATCTAGGTGGGACCCGCCTGAGATGGGGGTTGGGCTGGATGAGCTTTAGGGGTCGCTTCCAACTGCCACCGTTCTGTGACTCTTTTTAGTGACGGCCCTTCCAGCCGCCACCCTCGGGCGATTCTTACGCCTGTGCCCAGAGGTGATGATGCTGCGGGGCGGGAGCGGGAGCGGGAGCAGCGGCAGCCGCGGGACAGGCGCCGCTTCCCCGCGGCCGCCCCGCGGACTCCATTTCCCGTCAGCGCCCGCGCCTCGCTGTCGCGCAAAGCCGCCGGCGACAGCCGCGGTGCCTGCCGGGAGTCGTAGTCCCAGCGTGCCCCGCGCGGAGCTCGCGCCGCCGCTCGCGCTGCCGGGGGTCTCTCAGCGCGGGGGCGGCGCCGGCGGCTGCTCCCGGGGGTCCCGGCGGAGGCGGCTCCGGCCGTGTCGGGCGAGGAGGAGGCGGCCGAGCTCCCCACGGCTGAGCGCCGGGCGGCGAGCGAGCGCAGGATGGGGGGCGCGTGGCCGGCGGTGAGCGCGGGCCGCGGGCGGGCCGGGGGGCGGCGGGAGGGCGGCGGGGAGGGGGCTCCGTGGCGGGCCGGGGGTGTCCGGTGAGGCGGGGCCGGGCGGAGGCGGCGGCGGGCCCGGGGCGGGCGGCGAGGCCCCGGGAGCCCGAGAGCCGCCCGCGGGCGCCGGTGGGGGGGAGGCGGCCGAACGCGGCTCCGCGGCGGCTCCTCGGGCCCCGGCGGCGGCGCGGAGCGGGGCGGGGGGAGGCGGGGCCGCGCCGTCCCTCCGTGCCGCGGGGGAAAGCGGGAGCGGGGCCCGGGCCCGGCGGGGGCTGCCGCCCGCGGCCCGCCCCGGCGCTGTCCCTCTCCGCTCTTCTGTTCGGGGTTTGACCCGCTCCCGCTTCCCCGCCGCCGCCTCCCGCTGCAGCCGGGCAGCCGCGGCGGAGCGGGACGAGCCCCGGGCAGCCGGGAACGACCGGGCTGGGCCCCGTTCTGCGGCGGGGAGTCCCGGGGGAGGCGGCCCCGGCGCTGGCAGCGGCCTGGGACACGCTTCGATCACCGCAAACACTTTGTGTCCCGCTCCGCGTTATTTCCTTCGTGCTGTTGTGTTTAAACGCTGCTTGATGCGGTCCCATGGCGGGGGAGGGGGAGGGAAGTTCAGCCCCAGAGAGGGGTGACAACAGCTCAAAGGGCTCCTGGAGCCCTCCCGGGTCAGGAATTGCTTCGGTAGTGCCGTGTCCCTCTGTCCTGGGTGGGCTCCCTTTGGCCAGGGTTCTTTTTGGGGTGGGAGGTTGCCACTTTGGCTCATCCTCTGTTGCTGCTGCTTTTCCCTCACGGGTGGTGTGAGCACGTTTGGGAGAAGCAAACACAGAGCTGTGGTGAACAGTTGGTTGCCCCACAGGTTCTCATCTGAGTCAGGTGTTTTAAAGTGATATAAGGGGCTTTGAATTCCCTGCAGGAAGCCCCATGAGGGCCATCAGTGGGAGGGGGCTCTTGGTCAGTGCTGTCTGCTCCTTGGGTTCATGTGGTGGGCACAGCTCTTTGCTCCTCTTCCCACTGGGTGTGGTTGAACGTGTCCTGCCCTCACCTCTGTGTGTCCCTCTGAACTCCATCCATTGGGGTTTTATCTGTACTTGCAAGTCTAATCCTCCCTTGTGAATGCTTGTGGCAGGCAGGAAGGTGACAAAAGGAGTTGTGTTGGTGATTTGTTGGGTAGGTGCAAGGCTTTGGGCTCTCACTGAGTGTTGTCAGGACCCTCCTGCTCAGAGCCATCCCCTTCCCCTAAACCACACACCACCAGTCACAGAAACAGCCCCCAGCAGAGGCACTTCCCAAACCAGCCTCTTGCAAAAACCAAGGTGCTCACAGAAAGAGGAGAAGCCGGGAGGGTTTGGAAACATTTAGGGGTAAACTTTGTTAGTCCCTGTGCAGTGTTCCAGCTGGAGCTGTGAAAACCTTCTCCAAGTGGGGTGTCTGACTGTCCCCAGCCCTTTGTCTTGATGAGCTGAGAGCCTTGTCCTCTTTTAGGACACAGCCAGATCCTGCAGGTTGCTGGTTGTTGACGTGCTCTGTGTTTGTGTTTCAGGGGCCCTGTGGGCAGTGGTGGGAGCGGCCAGCGCCGGCGCCTCGGTTCTCTGCCTGTGTGAGAAGGGAGATGCCAAGGTCACGGAAGAGACAGGCAAGATGTCCAAGATGGAAAAGAAAATGAAAACAGGTGGGACCCATCCCCAATGAGATTGTTTCCTTTTCACCCTTTGTTGTGTTTCTGTCTCCTGTTGGGCAGCTGGTGTGAATGGGCAAGGGCACAGAGCAGGGCTGTGGCTGGTGTAAGAAATGCTTCATTCTTCCCAGAAAGCCCAATTTTAACCCAAATCCTGCTGCTGAAGCGTCACTAATGAGCTTCAGCTTCCCAGCTGGATGCATTCAGTCATCCAGGGTGGGCAAGAAGGCCAAGGGCATCCTGGCCTGGATCAGGAACAGTGTTGTCAGCAGGAGCAAGGAGCTGATTGTTGCCCTGGGCTCGGCTTTGGTGAGGCTGCACCTCCAATACTGTGCCCAGTTCAGGGCCAGAAGGACACTGAGGTGCTGGAGAGGACCCAGAGGCAGCTACCAAGCCAGGAAAGGATTTGGAGCACGTCTCAGATGAGGAATAGCTGAGGGGTCTGGGGCTGTTTAGCCTGGAGAAAAGAAGGTTCAGGGGAGACCTTCTCGCTCTCTACATCTACCTGAAAGGAAGCTGCAGCGAGGTGGGGGTCAGTCTGTTCTCCCTGATAACAAGCAATAGAAGAAGAGGAAACAGCCTCAAGTTGTGCCAGTGGAGGTTCAGGCTGGATGTGAGGAGGAATTTCTTTACTGACAGGGTTGTCAGGCCTTTGGAACAGCTGCCCAGGGAGCTGCTGGAGTCACCATTCCTGGAGGGATTTCGGAGCCGGGTGGGTGTTGCACGGAGGGAAATGGGCTGGTGGGTGATGGGGCTGGGACAGAGGCTGCACTCCAAGAGCTGAAAGGTCTCTCCCAGCTGAAATGATCCTGTGACTGTGTGATGCCTGTGAAGTGATGTGTCTGTGTTGGGCTGTGCGGGGCTCTGCAGGGAAGGCCGCGTCTAGCCGTGACTGTGGCAGCTGGAGGCAGGGCCTGGCTGCCCCCCACAGAGTCACAGAATGATGGGGCTTGTCAGGAACCTTTAGAGATCTTTCAGCCCAACCCCCTGCTAAGGCAGGTTCTGCTTGGTCAGGGCCACAGGAACGTGTGCAGGTGGGTTTGAAAACCTGCCGAGAAGGAGCCTCCACACCCTCCCTGGGCAGCCTGGGCCAGGGCTCCCTCACATTAACAGGGAAATATGTTCCTTATGTTTAAATGGAAGCTCCTCCTAAAGCCCACAGGGGATACTTGCAGCAGCTTTTCACAGCTGCCTGTGTTTGCCCACGGGATAGAAAGCAGGGGAATCTGGGGCACTTGTGGCAGGTTCTGTCCCTTCCCTGTCCCTCTGGCCATGTGGCAGGATGGAGCTCAGTCCAGACAACACCGTGCCGGGGTTCCTCTCTGCCTGGACACACTCTGTGTCCAGGCTTTGACCCTAAGCTGTTCCTGCTTTACTTCCTTGGTCTGTGGTTGTTGTTCTGTGGGGACAGGCTGAGCAGGTGTCACCTCCTTCACCCCGTGAGCTGGGGACAAGGAGGGCTGCGTGGGCAGTGCCCGTTGGCTCTGCAGGGCAAGGGCTCAGCAGCTGGAGGCAGGTAGCCACGGCTGCCCACTGCCTGTCCTCAACTTGCCATCTCCTCTGCCAGGAAAGTGCCGGGTCCTTGTTGCTGTTCCGAGGGTGGTGTTTCTCACAGAGCCTGCGGCAGCTGATCTTCAAGATGCTGCAGGAGATCTGCAGCCTACTGGCAGTACCTCCTAGGTAGGCACCGAGCCCTTTGGACTGGCTGTTTCTGCACTGCGTGTGTCTCCTCCTGGAGCTGCAAGGTGCTGCCGGAGCAGCCGGGGCTTCCTGCCCCTGTGGCTGCCGCAGCCGCTGCCCTGGTGCTCTGAGAGACGTGGGCTCCGGCGTCAGGTTTCCCTGCAGCGCTGCGGGTGCAGCTCAGCAGCTCCTGTCAGCCCGGCTGAGCCGGCCGGGCGCTGCCTGCCCCATGCTTCTGCTCTCCTGCAGGCTACCTGCTGCTCGGGGGCTTCGTGGCCTTGGGGGTGTGCTCCAGGGACGGCCCAGTGGAGAACCAGCGCAGCATCTGTCGCCTCTGCTGGGGCCTGCAGCTCCTGCTCACGGCTCAGGCATCCAGCTCCATTCTGTGTCCTTGCCCGTGCTGCTCACTGTCGCCTGCACCGAGAACATCGAGCACGTGGCCTCTTGGGCTTCCGCTGCCCACAGGGGAGAACTCTCAGCGCCCTGGCTGGCTCCTGGTGCCCCTCTGGCTTTACAGATGGGGAGAGGGGGGCACAGGAGCTGGGGGGGTGTGTGGAAGCCGGGCGTGCTGGGGAGGAAGGGCAGATACTGCTTGTGGATTCGAGTCTGTTTCTGGTTTTAATAAAGATGTATTTTGTAGCTCATGAGACCGTCTGTAATTCAATGAGTATCAGAGACTCACAGAATCACAGCATGGTGGGGTTGGAAGGGAGCTGTAGAGATCATCCAGCCCTACCCCCCTGCAGAAGCAGCTCCCACCTAGATCAGGTCACACGGGAACAGTGTCCAAGTGGGTCTTGAAGAGCTCCAAGGAAGGAGCCTCCACACCCTCCCTGGGTAGTTTATCTGGGACTCCCTCACCCCCTCAGTCTCCTCCAGACTAAACAGCCCCAGGTCCCGCAGCCTTTCCTGGTAAGGAAGATGCTCCAGTCCCCTGATCATCTTGGTGGCCCTGCACTGGCCTCTCTCCAGCAGTTCCCTGTCCCTCTGGAGCTCTGGAGCCCAGAGCTGGACACCTACAGATGAGAGGGGGAGGAGAACCTCCTTTGATCTGCTGCTCATACTCTAGATGCCCCCAGGCTGCCATTGGCTTCTTGCCCATGAGGGCACGTTGCTGGCTCACATTCAGTTTATCAACCAGCACTCCCAGGTCTCTCTCTGCAGAGCTGCTCTCCATCAGGTCACCCTGAGCCTGTCCTGGTGCAGGGGGTTGTTCCTCCCCAGCTGCAGGACTCTGCACTTGTCCTTGTTGAACCTTATGAGGTTCCTCTCTGCCCAACTCTCCAGCTGGTCGAGATCCGCTGAATGGCAGCACAGCCTCTGGGGAATCAGCTGGGGCTGGGCCAGAGCTTGGCAGGGGACAAAGCCAGAAGAGCTGCCCCAAGCTGACCCCAGAGGGATTCCATGCCCTGGGTTGCCCTGCTCAGCAACACAAGCCCAGAGGAAGAAGGAGTCATTGAGTCATTTCTCTTCCAAAGCAGCTGCAGGGCATCCTGAGGCCCTTCTTCCCACAAAGGGGCTGGGCAGCAGGAGTCAAAGGGAAGGAAAGAAGGAAATGTTGTTGTTCCCCTTTGCTGCCACACACAGCCTTTGCTTTTCTTTGTGAAACTGTCTTTATCAGGATATGTGTCATTCCTGCTGCTGCTGGTGGTGTCTGTGCTTACAGTGCTGCTCTGGAAATGTTTGGGTTCCTCTCCCTGCAGCTCAGGCCTGAACCTGCTCTGTCCCAGCTGCAGCCCATCGAGCAGCGAGTGCGAGGCTCCCTCAGAGCTGGCTCGCTCACAGCATCTCTCTGTTGGAACGGGATGCAGTCGGTTTGTGTGGGCAGGTTTGGCAGTGGGGGGCTCCAGGTGTGGCTGCTTTAAACAGACAGCTTCCCCTGTATCTGGCAGGGCCAGGCCAGTCAGCTCTGGGCTGGACCCGCTGCTGCCCAAGGCCTGGCCAGTGAGTGATGGAGGTAAGGCCTCTGTGATGGACAGACTGGAGAAGGGGAAGAAGATGCTGCAGCAGAAGGGAGTGAGAAAGTGAGAACATGTCAGGGGTCCCTGTATGTGGGTGTGAGGTGACATCCCTGCAGTGCCCCCCATGGCCGTGGGGCTGAGTGTGGAGCATCCATGTGCAGCGAGGCCGTCCCAGGGGCCAGGAGCTGCGATTGGCGTCTCTGCGAGGCCGAAGGAGCAGCCCCGGCAGGAGCAGTGGGGCTGGGGGTGTGTCGGGCCCCGCGGGGCTGTGCCTGGGCTGGGTGCCAGGAGGAAACCTCAGGCTTCCTGGCCGGGCGCTGTGGGGGAAGCGCAGCGAGTGCTGCGAGGCCGCGGGGGCTGCGGTTTGTGCAGCTGCAGCTGCAGCTCCCGATGCATCTGCCTGCAGGGAACAACGGCCCCTGGGGGACACGGGGACGGTTGGGGACACGCTGGGGCCTCTCCTGCTGCCGGGCTGGGGACGTGTCCCAGCGCGGCTCCTGCCGGGGCCCTGTCCTGAGGCTCTCCAGGAGGGATGTTCCTGCAGGCCGGGGCTGCAGCTCTGCCCCCAGCCCAGGGCTGTCCCACAGGGGCTGCAGCAGGGCAGGGGCTGTTCCCTTTCCACCCCGACACAGAGCCAGTGCAGCCCCACAGCTCGGGGCTGGAGGACACTGCCCTTGTGGGTTCTCTGATGAGTGTAGCCCTGGGGATGGCCAGTGCTCCCAGTGCTCCCAATTGAGGGCCTGGAGACCCATTTCCCCTCTGCGCCTGCCTCGGCCCATAACTCTGCCCCATGGCAGCAGCCGTGGCACCTGCATTGGGACCATGGTGTCCCTCATATATGGGCATGAAGGGCACTGGAGAAGCTCATTGGCGGGCTGAGCTGTGTCAGAGGGGAGAGAGCTCCTGATCTCATCTCAAAAGGTGCTGCTGCTTGGATTGGCTCCTGCAGCTGCGTTGGCATCTCTCAGAGATCTCACCCTCCCATCAGCAGCAGCCCCACGAGGGTGCGGGAGCCGTGCCGGGGAGTGGGGAGCAGCAGGCCTGTGCCCGCGGGGCAGGAGGCTCAGGATGGGCACGCAGGGACTCCTGTGGCCTCAGGTGCTGTGGCTGCTCCTCGGGCTGCAGCTGTGCAGGGGTAAGTGCTGGCTCCCTTGTCCCACAGCCAGGGCCAGTGGGCACCAGCGTGCTCATCAGGATACCTCTGGCAATCCGGTTTCTTCACGGGTGCCGCTGGGACGAGGGGCAGAAGGTGCTCAAGGGAGTCGATGCTGTGCCTGTGTGGGTGGGAGAGGGAGGTGTGGGGCTGGGGCACGGGGCCATACGGGGGTTGCTGTGCTGGGGAGGAGAGAGGGGACATGGGAAAGGGGGGGTTGAATTAGTGGGGATGTGCTGCAGGCTGTGGGGCTGTGAATGGTACAGCAGGTCTGCTGCTGGGCAGCCTCAGCCCTTTGCAGAGCTGGGGAGAAAAGGGACCCCCAGACTGCCCCAGGGACAGCCCAGGATGGGGAGGGCTGTCCCTCAGGTGCCTTTACCTATGGCCTGGGCAGGGGGGACCTCAGAGCTGTCGTCTGGAGCTCAGTGCTCTCCTGACCAGCCCCGTGTTGGCGTTTCAGGGGCTGCAGAGTTGAGGCTGGTGAATGGCGGCAGCCGCTGTGCTGGGAGAGTGGAGGTGGAACACGAGGGACAGTGGGGAACTGTGTGTGATGATGAATGGGACTTGAAAGATGCTGCAGTGGTTTGCAAACAGCTGGGATGTGGGTCTGCTGTTCGAGCTTTTCGGAATGCACATTTTGGGCCAGGATCTGGCCCCATTTGGTTGGATGATGTTCGGTGTCGTGGCTCTGAGCCTGCCCTGTCCAACTGTACACACAGAGGATGGGGTGAGCACGACTGTGATCACGATGAGGATGCTGGAGTGAGCTGTTCAGGTAAGAGGCCAGAAAGGGACCTGGCTGTGCCCTCCAGGATCAATGAGTGTGTGTGAGAGCAGGGTCCAGGCTGGCTGGTCACATTGCCAAGCTGTAGCTGGTGTTGCTGGTGTCTCCAGTCCTGAGAAAGGACAATAGGAACCCAGCCTGGGTTCTCACCACAAACCTGGACCCTGAGGTTGCTCAGCCCACTCTCAGTTGGTGCCTGGCCTGCCTCCTCCCTGCCCCATTGTCTCTCAGTTCCCATCTTCCTCCTCCCACTCAGCCAGGACCAGTCTGGCATTGCCACGGACCAGCTCCCGTGACCCCTGAGCTGCAGGCAACAGGGACACAACCCATGCAGTTGGGGTGACCTGTTGCTGCACCTTTCCTTCTTACCCCAGCCCCAGCTGCCCTGTGCCACAGGATCTGTGCCAGCACTTGCAATGTCCTCAGTGCCCGTCCTTGCCCTGGGAGCTGCTGCAGCCCAGGGCTGCTCCTGGTGTGTCTGTGCCATGGGAGCTGCTGGGGGCTTGTGGGACACTTTGTGGCCTCCTTGGAGATGAGGTGGGATAAGGGCAGGTAACTGCCAGCAGGCTCTGGGAACTCACAGGGGGTTTGTCTGCTCCAGGGTTTGTCCGGCTGGTTGGAGGGGACAACGACTGCTCAGGACACGTGGAGATCCATGATGGGGAGAAGTGGAAAAGTGTCTGTGCCTCAGCCTTTGGTGCCAGAGCTGCTGCTGTGGTCTGCAGGGAGCTGCAGTGTGGGGCAGCCCTGAACATCCGAGGGGCAGCTCGTGATGGAGCCAGCGCCAGTGCCATGTGGGACAGAGAGCTGCAGTGTGCAGGGAATGAATCCTTCCTCCAGCTGTGCCCCAGGGAGACCCCCAGAGACCAGCTCTGCACCCCCAGAGCTGCTACTTGGCTCAGCTGCACACGTAAGGACTCTCACTGGGGTGTAAAACACCAGGGATGTGCTGGGGACAGGGCAGCGGGGCAGGGACCGTGCTGGGCCTGAGGACAGAGGGGCTGATGTGGGGTCTGCAGCCCCACAATGATGCGGGAAGAGGTGGAGGAGGAGGATGGCAGCTCTCCTCCATTTGACCTCTCCCCAGCTCCTGAAGGAGCCAGAGCACAAGTCCAATCCCTTCCATTGTTCTCTGTCTCTGTGCTTGCAGGGTTCAGGCTGGTGAACGGCAGCACGGCGTGCGAGGGGAGGGTGGAGCTGCACGTGCAGGGGACCTGGGGCAGCCTCTGTGCCTCCCGCTGGCACCTCTCTGACGCCCACGTCCTCTGTGGCCGCCTGGGCTGTGGCTTTGCCGTGTCCCTTCCCAGAGGAGGGAGTTTTGGGAGAGGAACAGGCCCCGTCTGGAGAGACTCGTTCTGCTGCAGTGGGACTGAAGCCCACCTGGGACAGTGCCCAGTGACCGTGCTGGGGGCCTCCCCGTGCTCCCATGAGGATGCTGCTGCTGTCGTCTGCTCAGGTGAGGGCTGGCAAACCCTGGATTGGCTCCTTTGTCTCCTGGCATGACAGCAGCCCAAGGCAGGGGACCTGGGGCAGGCCCAGGCTGCACTTCCCCCTGCAGAAGCCCTGAGGGCTGCAGAGAGACGTTGTCCCTGCCCCCCAGGGCAGCCCCAAAGGCCACCTCCAGGCTCAGGCTCTTTTGACGTCCCCCCGGGGTGCTGCTTGCCAGACAGGGCTGTGGGGCTCATTCCACCCCTCTGGCTGCAGACAGCCCTGTCCCAGCAACACAGAAATAGCCCCAGGCATGATCTCAGTCCCACGGGGCTGCCTGGCTGCCCCCAGCAGCAGCAGCAGAGCAGGGGGTGAGGCACAGAGCCAGGCTGGGGCTTCTGGTGAGCACCAGCCTCAAACCTGTGCTTTCTGCTGGGGCAGACTCCTCAGCTCTGCTCCCTGCCAGGGACACTGGCTTCCAGGGCCCATCTCCAGCAGAGAACCAACGGCTTAGGTTGGAAAAGGCCTTGAAGCTGCTGCAGTCCCAGCCCTGCCCTCACCCTGCCAAACCCACCACTGACCCAGCACCTCAGCTCCGATCTCAACCTGCTCTAGGGAAACCTGAGCCCAGCCCTGAAGGGATCCCAAAGCCGTGGGGCTGAGGTGCTGAGGGCCGTGGGTCAGTGCTGGGCTGGGCAGGGTGAGGGCAGGGCTGGGGCTGCAGCAGCTTCAGGGGCTTTTCCCGTCAGCCCAAAGGGTTGTGTGAGTCCATGATCGGTGATTCCACGACTCCCCAGGCCCCGCTGGCTCCGGGTCCCTGCGGCTGGTGGGGGGAGGGAGCCGGTGCGCCGGGCGAGTGGAGATCTTCCAGCGCGGGACGTGGGGCAGAGTCCTGTCTGAGCAGTGGGCCGTGGCGGAGGCCCGTGTGGCGTGTCGGCAGCTGCGGTGCGGAGAGGCAGAGACGGCCTACAAGCCGCCCAAGGCCGAGCGAGGGCCGGGCCCCGTGGGGCTGCGAGGGGTGCGGTGCCAGGGGCACGAGGCCCAGCTGAGCCTCTGCAACGTCTCCTGGCCGGCAGCGGGGGTCGTGGAGGATGTGGGGGTGGTTTGCGAGGGTGAGTGTCCCCACGGGCCCCCCAGGGCACAGGGTGGGTGGGCAGCCGGCCCCCGCCGCCATCTGGGCTCCGTCCCCGCCGCAGGGAGCCGGCGCGTGCGGCTGGCGAACGGGCCCGGGCGCTGCGCCGGGAGAGTGGAGATCTACTCCCAGGGCAGCTGGGGCAGCGTCTGCGACGACGGCCGGGACCTGCCCGATGCCGCCGTCGTGTGCCGGCAGCTGGGCTGCGGAGGGGCCGTGCGGGCGCCGGGCTCTGCCGCCTTTGGGGAGGGCTCCGGGCACATCTGGCTGGATGGCGTCAACTGCTCCGGGGCCGAAGCCGCTCTCTGGGACTGCCCGGCCGGGCCCTGGGGGCGGCACGACTGCGGGCACAAAGAGGACGCCGGAGCCGTCTGCTCAGGTGTGTGGCGGGAGCTGTGGCGGGAGGCTGGTGCTCAGGGAGGCCGGGCCAGCAGGAGAGCCGGGCACGGCCAGCGCTGGCCCGGGCTGCCGCTGAGCTCCTGCGCCGGCACCTCCTGCACACAGCCAGGCACGGGCAGCCCCGGGGCCGCCGGGGTCCCTGGGGAGCTCAGCTGTGCCTGGGGGTGGGCGGCAAGGGCAGCGGTGTGCGGCCCTCAGGGACTCGTCTCTCTCCCCTGCCAGAGTTCACGGCCCTGAGGCTGGAGAGCAGCGACGGCTGCTCCGGGCGCCTGCAGGTTTTCTACAACGGGACGTGGGGCAGCGTTTGCTCCAACTCCATGACCCCCAAAACGGTGTCACTGGCGTGCGAGGAGCTGGGCTGCGGGAAGGAAGGGACCCTGGAGATACAAGGGCCACGGGGCAGAGTGTCTGGCGCCGCCTGGCTGGACCGTGTGGAGTGTGAGGAGAGACACGGCTCCTTCTGGCTGTGTCCCTCCGATCCCTGGAACCCGCGGTCGTGCGACGAGCTGCGAGATGTGACCCACATCACCTGCCACGGTAATTCTGAGCTGCACGGGCACCAGCATCCACCCAGCAATTCCTCCCTGCTGGCTGGGATCAGCACTGGGGTGGCAGCAGGAGCAGGGCAGGGATTGTCCCCTGTGCTGGGCTCTGGTGAGGCTGCAGCTCGACGGCTGTGCTCAGTGCTGGGCCCCTCACTCACTGCCAGAGGGACACTGAGGGGCTGCAGCGTGGCCAGAGCCGGGAAGAGGAGCTGGGGAAGAGGCTGGAGCAAAAGGTGGCTGGGGAGGGGCTGAGTGAATGGGGGAGTTGAGCCTGGAGAAGAAGAGGCTGAGGGGAGTCAGCAGCACTCACTGACACTCACAGGAGGCTGCAGGGAACTGGGGGTCGATCTCTTCTCTCCAGTCATGAGTGACAGGACAAGAGGAAAGGGACTCAACTTGCCCCAGGGGAGGTTGAGATTGGAGCTGAGGCAGAACTTTTTCCCTGAGAGGCTTGTCAGCCCCTGTGCCAGGCTGCCCAGGGAGGTGAGGTGTCCTCATCTCTGGAGGGATCCCAAAGCTGAGGTGCTGAGGGCCATGGGTCAGTGGTGGGATGGGCAGGGTAAGGGGAGGGCTGGGACTCCAGCACCTTCAGGGGCTTTTCCTACCCAAATGATTCAATGACTCCATGATTCTCTGATCTCCTTCTGCAGGGACACGGCCCAAAATGACCCCAACCCCGGGCTCCGCGTGCCCCAACGCCACGAGCTGCACAGGTAGGGAGCTGCTCCTCTGCTGCCCCTCTGGCCTGGCAGGGCTGTGCCCACCGTCCCGCTGCCCCAGCAGCTCTGTGCCTCCTGCAGACAGGGAGAGGATCCGCGCCGTGGGAGGAGAGGACGGCTGCTCGGGCCGGGTGGAGCTGTGGCACCGCGGCTCCTGGGGGACGGTGTGTGACGACACGTGGGACGTGCGGGATGCCGAGGTGGCCTGCAGGCAGCTGGGCTGTGGGCCCGCCGTGGCCGCCCTGCCCGAGGCTGCCTTTGGGGAGGGCACGGGCCCCATCTGGCTGGAGAAGGTGGAGTGTCGGGGCACAGAGGCGGCTCTGCAGCACTGCTGGGCCTGGCCCGGGGACCGCGGGCTCTGCCGGCACAAGGAGGACGCGGCCGTGCGCTGCGCGGGTGAGTGCAGGGGCTGCAGCTCTGCCCGGGGCACTGCATGGAGCTGGGGCAGGTCCCATCCTGCCCTCAGAGCTCTGGAGAGCGAGGCTGTTCCTGCAGAGCCTGGCAGCCTGGTCCCATGTGGGCAGCAGCTTCTGTGGGGCTGGATGTCCTCCAGCTGCTGCCCGGCCAGGCTCTGCAGCCCCAGGGGCACTTCTGGACCTTGGAGTCCTGGTTGATAAACTGAACATGAGCCAGCAACGTGCCCTCGTGGGCAAGAAGGCCAATGGTATCCTGAGGGCATCAGGAAGAGGGTGGGCAGCAGGTCGAGAGAGGTTCTACTCCCCCTCTGCTCTGCCATATCTGGTGGGGCGTCATCTGGAGTCCTGTGTCCAGTTCTGGGCACCCCAGCTGCAGAGGGACAGGGAACTGCTGGAGAGAGGCGAGTGCAGGGCCAGCAAGATGATCTGGGGACTGGAATATCTTCCTTATGAGGAAAGGCTGTGGGGCCTGGGGCTGTTTAGCCTGCAGGAGGCTTCGGGGAGATCTCATTAACACTGACAAGTACCTAAAGGGTGGGTGTCAGGGGGATGGGGTGACATTTTTTCTGCAATGTCCAGTCACAGGACAAGGGGTAATGGACAAAAGCTGCAAAACAAAAAGCTCCACTGAAACACAAAGAGAAACTCTTACACTATTAATGTGAGGGAACCCTGGCCCAGGCTGCCCAAGGAGGGTGTGGAGGCTCCTTCTCCAAGCCCACCTGGACACGTTCCTCTGCCCCGTGAGCGAGGGGAACCTGCTGTAGCAGGATGTCAGCTGGATGAGCTCTGGAAATCCGTTCCAACCCCCACTATCCTAGGAGTCTCTGAACTCGCAGGCTGCTGGTGCTGCCCTGGCCAAGGCCCAGAGCAGGGCCCTGGGCTCTGTCGCAGCCCCCTGAGCAGCCCTGTGGAAGGGATGGTTCAGGGGGGCTGTGCCAGGGGTGTCTGCACACACAGGCCAGGTAAGGGTGGAGGCTCCTGGTACCCACGTACCCCCCTCTCAGCTCATCTCTCCTTCTCCTCCTCTGCAGCTGCGCCCAGGACAGCAGCATCGACCCCTCGAGCAGGTGACGTGTCCTTCCCATCAGCAACGAGTCACCTCGAGGCCAGGCTGTGACCCAGCCAGAGGGAAGGGGATCCTCACTGGGGGTGGAACTCCCAAGAGGAGGCAGCGGGTTATGGGTGCCGGGGGTGGGGAGGGCTGTGAGTTGCCCACGGTATGATGGGGGTCAGGGCTGGGTGCTCCAGCCCCCCACTGCTCCTTGGCCTGGTGCTTCCCTCTGTGTGTCGCTGCCTGTGCAGATCCCACTCGGGGCCGCCCGACCAGCAGCAGAAGCGTCTCGTTGCCCGTCATCATGTGCATGATCCTGGGAGCCCTTGTCTGCCTGCTGCTGGCCCTCCTGGCCTGGAGAGTGCTCAGCGCCAGGGCTGAGCGCAGAGGTGGGTCCTGCCCCACGCTGCCACGGGAAGGTGCCTCTTGGCAGGGCCAGGGCGCTGTGGGGTGTGTGTGTCAGCACAGGCAGAGCTGGGGGCACAGGCGTGTGCTGCTGCTGTGCCACTGACTGCCTGATGATGGGCCAGCAGCAGCCAGGGGAAGAGAGTCCCGAGACGGGGGAGCTGGGGATGGGGCCAGATGTGGCCAGAGCTGGGCTGGGGCAGATGGGCACAGGAGGAATGCAGGGCAGCAGGGTCCATCCCCGTGGTGTCAGGCCCCAGGCTGCTCCTCTGCCCAGCCCTCAGCTCCCCGTGGCAGAGCAGGGGCAGTGGATCCGTGGGGCAGAGAGGGGCAGCTGCAGAGAGGAGGGAAGGTGGGAGCTGCCTGTCCCTGAGCCAGAGCGGCCTCTATCCACAGGCTCCCAGACAGCCTTGGAGCCCTTCCCTGAGGCGGTGTACCAGGAGATCGGTTACAGCCCAGTGTGGGAGGAGCAGGAGACATTCAGCCCATCAGGTGGGTCTGGGTCCATCCCTGGGCGCTCTGTCCCCTGGTCCCCACCTGCAGCTGACTCCCTGCAGCCCCCAGGCCCAAGTCCCTGCAGCAATGTGGGGAGAGCAGAGACGTCCTGGCCCAGGACAGAAGCTTCCTCCCCATCAGCTCTGCCCACCCCAGCTGGGTTTGTCCCAGGGCACAGGGTCAGTCCTGGGCCCTCCTCCCCACTCAGCCCTGGCTTTGTGGGTCCCCTCTCCAGGCTCCTATTCGGAGGGGTCCCTTACCAAACTGCAGCCCCATCACATGGACAGCGAGGAGGAAGATGGTCTGGGGTCAGCACGAGGTAATGGGGGGCAGGAAGGGGTTGATGTCTCATCGCTGCAGACTCGGGATGGACAGTGGTGTCCCTGAGTGCCACCATCAGAGCTGGGGAGCAGATGGGGATCTCCTGTGCCGCTGCAGCCACCAGTGTCTGAGCCCCGTGTCCCTTCGCTATCTCCCATCCTCTTCTCTGCACGATGCATCTTCTCACCAACCTCAGCTCCTTTCTGCTTCCAGATGTCCCTGTCCTGCCCAGAGGTGGCCCAGCAGATGGCTATGATGATGCCAGGGAGGTTTCTGACCCTGGGGAGGACCTTGTGCTTGGGCACAGAGGCTGGGAAGTGCCCAGGGCAGCAGAGGAGGGAGCAGGGCCCAGGGACGCAGCTGGAGGTGAGGGGATGGGGATGAGGATGAGGGACAGGGCGGGTGGAGGGGGGCTCAGCATCTCTGAAGTGGTGAGGAGAAGGAAGGAAGGAGATGTCCAAATGTGCTACAGCCTGCCTTGCTGCTTTGCAGAGACAAAGCTGTGCTCCCAGAGCAGTGCCGGGGCCCCTGGAGCTGAGGGAGATGCCCAGTGCCTGTGCCCAGAGAGCTGGAGCTACGACGATGCCCAAGAGGTGTCCCTGGCACATCCCCCTGAGGACAGCGAGGCCGTGACACCGCAGCTCAGGGCACAAGGGTGGCCCATCCCCAGGCCAGGAGAGCCCGTCACTGCCGCGGGGCTGGGAGCAGCTGGGAGGGAGGAGGGAGCTGTGCGGCTGGGAGAGCCCTGAGCTCCGGGGAGCCCTCGGCCCTTGCCAGCCATTTCCTCTGCCTTCAGTGTCCTGTGTTCAGGCTGTGCCTCCTCTTTGTTCTGATTAAAATCCCTTGGGGGTTTGGGCCAGAGCTGGTGCCAGGCTGCCCAAGGGTCAAGGGCTGTCCCCGAGGCTGACTGGGGGGGATCAGAGCACAAAGACGTGACAGTGGGGAAGGGGCACGTCTTGGGGACAGCGGGCTCAGGGTCTGCAAGGGCCTCTGGTCCCTGGGGAAGATTCCTGCTGACAGAGACATTTCCATCCTGACATAGAATCATTGAATCAAAGAATCCTTTGGGTTGGAAAAGTCTTTAAGATCATCAAGTCCAATCACCAGCCTCACCCTGCCGAGCCCATCACCAACCCCTGTCCCTCAGCACCTCAGCTCCACGGCTGTGCAACAGCTCATAGACCTATGGAATCATTGCAGCTGGAAAAGACCTTTAAGACCATTGAGTCTGATGTGTGTTGTGATGTCACACAACAGTTCCCTGATATGCTGTGAGGTCCCAGAGAACTGTGGCAGTGCTCAGAAGTGCTGTGGTGTCACAGAGTCCCATGGCAATGCCCAAATGTGCTCGGATGTCACACATTTCTTTTTTACAGTGCTCTGATGTACTGTGATGTCACAGGAAACAGTTGCAGTGCCCACATGTGCTGGGATGTCACACAGCCCTGATGCAGTGCTGTTGTGTTCCACAGCCCCATTGCAGTGTGCACATGAGCTGTGATGGCAAAGAGCACAGTAGCAGTTCTCAGATGTGCTGTGATGTGTCACAGGACTTCTGCAATGCCCACATGTGCTGTTGTGTCACACAGCCCCGTTAAAGCGCCCAGGTGGGCTTTGATGTCACAGAGCCCCATTGCAAAACCCAGATGTGATGTGATGACAAACATCCCTGTTGCAGTTCCCAGATGTGTTGTGATGTTGCATTGTTCTGTGACATCACAGCACTTCTAGTTACTGCAACAGTCTTCTGTGACGTTACAGCTCATATGGCCACTGAAACTGTGCTCTGTGACATCACAGCACATCTGGAAACTGTATCCAGGCTGTTAGACATCACAGCACATCTGGGCGCAGCAACAGGGATGTTTGTCATCACATCACATCTGGGTTTTGTAACGAGGCTCTGTGACATCACAGCCCACCTGGGCACTTCCATGGGGCTGTGTGACATCACAGCACATGTGGGCATTGCAGAAGTCCTGTGACACATCACAGCACAGATGGGAACTGCTACAGTGCTGTGTGACATCACAGCTCATGTGCGCACTGCAACGGGGCTGTGGAACACAACAGCACATCTGGGCTTTGCAGCAAGCTGTATGACATCACAGCACATCTGGACCCTGCAATAGTGCTCTGTGACATCATAGGATGTCTCGACGCTGTAGCAGTGCTCTGTAACATCACATAACATCTGGGCCATTTTAAACGGGGCTCTTTGGTACCACAGCACCTCTGGGATCTGCAACATACCTGTCTGACCTCACAGCACATCTGGGCACTGCAAAAGGGCTGTGTGAATTCAAAACACATTTGAGCACTGCAGCATTTCTCTGTGACATCACAGTACATCTGAGTGTTGCAAGGGGACTCTGTGACATCAAAGGTCATCCTGGCTATGCAACGGGGCTGTGTGACGTAGCAGTACATGTGGACATTGCAGGGGGGCTGTGTCAAATCACAGCAAATCAGGGCACTGCTCCAGTGCTCTGTGAAATTACTGCAAATCTGGGCTCTCAATCTCTGTTCTGATAAATAGCACGTCTAGACACTGCATCAGAGCTCTATGACATCACAGCACATCTGGGCACTGTAACAGGCCTGCGTGACCTCCCAGCACATTTGCGCTTTGCAGCTGAACTCTGGGACAGATCAGCTCTTCTGGGCACTGCAACAGTGCTCTGTGACTTCACAGCTCATATGGCAACTGCAACAATTCTGTGACATCACATCACACCTGGACACTGCAACAATGCTCTGTGACACAACAGCACATCCGGGCTTTGCAGCAGGGCTGTGTGACATCTCAGCACATCTGGACACTGCAATAGTGCCCTGTGACATCACAGGATGACTGGACACTGTAGCAGTGCTCTGTAACGTCACATAACATCTGGGCACTGAAACGATGCTCTGTGGCATCACAGCACCTCTGCTGTGATCTGCAATGGGGCTGCAATGCCCACATGTGCTGTGATATCACACAGCACCGTTGAAGCGCTCAGTGGGCTGTGCTGTCACAGAGCCCTGTTACAAAAGCCAGATGTGATGTGATGTCAAGAGTTCTATCATTGCAGTTCCCAGATGTGCTATGATGTCACAGAGAACTGTTACAGTGCCCAGGTGTGCTCCAATGTCACACAAACCAGATGCAGTTCCCAGATGGGTTCTGATGTCACAGAGAACTGTTGCAGTTCCCAAATGTTCTGTGATGTCACAGAGCACGGTTTCAGTGGCCATATGAGCTGTGATGTCACAGAGAACTGTTTCAGCACCTAGATGTGCTGTGATGTCACAGAGCACTGTAACAGTGCTCTATGACATCTAGTACATCTGGGAACTACAATGGGGTTGTGTCACATCACAGCATTTCTGGGCACTCCTAAAGTGGTCTGTGACATCAGAGCACATCTGGGCACTGCTACAGTGCTCTATGACATCACAGTTCATACGGCAACTGCAATGACACAACTCTTGACATCACATCACAACTGGACACTTAATGCTCAGTGATATTACAGCACAACTAGGCCATGCAATGCAGCTGTGTGGCATCACATCTGGTACCTGCAACAGCGTTGTGTGACAAAACACCACATTTGAGCATTGCAACAGGGCTGGATGACATCACAGCACATCTGGGCATTGCAACAGTTCTCTGTGACATCACAGCTCATATGGCAACTGCAACAGTTCCTGTGAGAACACATCTCTTCTGGCCACTTAATGCTCTGTGACATCACAGCACTTCTGAGCACTTCCACAGTTCTCTGTGACATCACATCTCAAACATGCAAAAGGACTATGTGACATCACAGCATATGTAGCTTTGCAGTTGGACTGTGTGACATCACAACATATCTGGGAACTGAAACAGGACTGTGTAACATCCCGGCACATTTGGGCATTGTAGCAGGTCTCTGTGACAGCAAAGCACATCTGGGCACTATAAAAGTGCTTTGTGACAGAACAGCTCATCTGGGCACTGCAAGAGTGCTCTAGAACATCACATCACAACTGGACACTGAAACTGTGCTGTGTGACATTACAGCACATGTGGGCAATGCATGTGGGCTGTGAGACATCACAGCACATGTGGGAACTGCAGTAGGAGTCTGTGACACAACAGAATATCTAGGCACTGCAGCATTGCTCTGTGATATCACAGAACATTTGGGCACTGTAATAGTGTGTGACATCACAGCACATCTGGGAAGTACAACAGGGATGTTTGTCATCACATCACATCTGGGTTTTGTAACGAGGCTCTGTGACATGACAGCCCACCTGGGCACTTCCATGGGGCTGTGTGACATCACAGCACATGTGGGCATTGCAGAATTCCTGTGTCACATCACAGCACAGATAGGAACTGCTACAGTGCTGTGTGACATCACAGCTCTTGTGCGCACTGCAACAGGGCTGTGGAACACAACAGCACATCTGGGCTTTGCAGCAAGCTGTATGACATCACAGCACATCTGGATGTGGTAGGTGTCTTGGGTTGTAACATGAGAGGTGGAAGGTACAGAAGAAGTGGGCACAGGGTGGAGTGAGAGGAGGTGCTGGTGGTAGCAGATATAAGCACATGGTGTAAGCAAGGGGTTGGAATAAAGTATCATCCATGCTGAGTGTGTGGTGATCCTTGTCCCCTCAGCGGGGGGGGATGAGTGATCCGTGCAGGCAGCCTGGTGGTGTTGCTGTGGCGGCAACATATGGTGACCCCAACGTGATCAGCAGAACGCAGGATGTCTGCAGCCATGGCACAGTTGGAGCAAATGATTGAGGGACTTAAGACAATGGCGTCTGAGTTGGTTGAACAGATTCAGTACATGCCCACAGCCACTTGCATCACATGGTTGCAGGGGTGGGGTGTGATACGGACACCCATAGAATTACTAAATGCGCAGAAGTGGACGGTGGTGGACAGGGAGCTGTGTCAGGCTTTCGTAGAGGGGGCCGAGGGAATGGGTCGGCTTTTTGATGCGAGGGGAAATATTAAAAAGGTTCTGGTAAAAACAGCAGAGAAAAAGCAGTTTCGGTTATCGGTACAGGAAGCTCTCTGGGGGAAGGAGCGGAGAGCACGGACAGAGGAGAGAGTTCGTAGAGATCAGGAGATGAGCGTGGAGGTAGAGAATCTGGGAGAGCAGACGGAGAATGTCGAGCAGACAAGGAATGCCGTGCAGATAGGGAATGCCGAGCGGGCGGAGTCGGACGGGAGTACGGTGCAGGACGATCAGGGGAGAGTGGGGAAGCGCGACCCCATGTTAGACTGGGTACCACTGGGTACGTGAGGAGAAACGGAGAAAACGCAGGAGAGAGTGATACCGACTGCGGCGCCGGCGCCGGGAGCGGCACTGAGGCGGGTGATACCGAGAAAAGTCAACTGCCTCATTGACCACCGAAGATGAGTGATGTACCCAGAGGAATGGCAGAAATGAGAGCTAGAAGACGGAGTCTGGTGCGGAGACCGGGGATGGTTTGTATTTTAGACTTGATTAGCAATGTGAGTAGTATCAGCCACACAACTTTGCAACAGACCTGCTATAGATTTTACTTTTAGCACAAGTATAATAACTTTGTTTGCCAGCTGTTCTTTTTGCTCAACCGCCTTAGGGAGGGGGAGAGCATGGGGCATAGAATATATGAGTATAACCGTCTACTGAGTCTCTCTTGCAGATTGATGTGTTCCTTTGAGCGCTCGCCGTGACGCAGATCTAGATGGAATCACTCAACTGTTGGCGAGATTGAACAGTGAAGTGGAACATGACCAGCAGCTGTTTATATCTTCCCGCAATTGGCTCAGCTGGCACATGTGCTGGGCAGACACGTTATGTATCAGCCCGTGCCACAGGACACTGGAGTCATCGAGCATAGGGACAGGGAGATGTTTAGTGTGTGGGCGTCCGGAAGATCTTGGGTTGTAACGTGAGAGGTGGAAGGTACAGAAGAGGTGGGCACGGGGTGGAGTGAGAGGAGGTGCTGGTGGTAGCAGATATAAGCACATGGTGTAAACAAGGGGTTGGAATAAAGTATCATCCATGCTGAGTGTGTGGTGATCCTTGTCCCCTCAGCCGGGGGGCTGAGTAATCCATGCAGGCGGCCTGGTGGTGTTGCCGGTGGTGGCAACACTCTGGCCATAGTCACTGTCCCTGGCTCGGGGCCTTTAATGAGGTGAATCGCTGCCCCTGGTCTGAGGTCATTATCAAAACAAGTCTCTACCTCTGATGCGGGGTCTTTAAAGAAATGAAAATAAATCTCAGCTTCACCAGTTCTGTCCATAGAATGCCGGGGAGTCTCTGCTCCAGCACACCTCCTCCTCTCTTCCATCACTGACCTTGGAATCCACATGTTTATCTCACTGTTCCTAGTCCTTGCACCACCACCAGCCAGAAGAAGAAGATGAGGCAGAAGAAGGAAGAATATGGAGGAAGATGGAGGGAGAAACCTCCTCTTCCAGTTTCTTCTTAAAAAGTGACCATGGAGGCGTCTAATCGGCTCAGCCCCAGCAGTGGGTCTGGCTCAGAGCTGGGGAGAGTTGAGAGCAACTTCTTACAGGAGCCACCTTTACAGCCCCTTCCCCCTTACCAGGTAAGGCTGTCATGTCAAACCATGACAGCTTGGAGCCCTGAGACCAAAGGGGAGGGGTGACTACCAGGAAGGAGCCAGCCCAAGCCTTGGCTGGGAAGAAATCAATATGCTATTTGTAAGGAAGACATGGGAATAGAGAGTGTCTGCAAAGGCTGGTGGACCTCAGAGAGGAGGAAGTCCACCAGCAGATGGAAATGGATTGTTAGAGAGTGTCAGGGGCTCCCATTATGACAGAGTTCCACCACCTTGGGGTGACTCTGAGTCACTGTCTCTGTGATTCTGTGACTCGCTGACTCTGAGTCAAGGAATCTGTGACTGACACTGTGAATCTGTTACTGCTTTCATGGCTCAATGACTCTGATTCTATGACTCTGACACTTTGACTCTATCACTCTGTGACTTGCTGACTCACTGATTTATGACTCTGTGAGACATTGAATTCATAATTCTGTGACTGTGACTCTGTGACCTGATGTCTCACTGACTCACTATCTGACTCTATGGTTATGGACTCCCTAAGTCCATTTATTATTAAGTGCACTTGGAAATCTTCCTCTTTAACTGCACAATGAAATGACTCCAATTACCTGCACAAGTTGTGAACACTTGAAGAAAGTGAAATGAAAGAGCTCATTAGGGCTTTCTGTACTTTAATGAGCCCCATGGTGTCTGAGGAGCTGAGTCCATGAACATCAGATGATGAAGGAGACCAAGGAAATGTCTCAAGAAGTCCAAGTCAGAAGCAGAACTCCACGTACCTTGAAGCATTAATGGGCCCCACTGAGGGCTGTTACTGACAAAGCTTCTCCAGGGACTCGTTAAAGCAATGAACTGGAGGCCCTGACTGCAGATATTCAAAACCCTGTTAAGGTCGCATTGAGGCTGAGAAAGAAAGAGAGGAACTAAGACAGAATAAACTAAGTCCAGAGCCTCAAAATGTAAATTTTGTCTATTTTGCCTCCTGGTCTTAGAGCCAACTCTGCCTCTGAGGGGAGAAATGTGGCTGCTTGAAAGAAGAGTCCCACCCCAGCTGAGGGAAGGAACATCAGGGATGGTTTCAGCCTGTTTCAAAGCTGGAGAGCCAGGGACAGCTGGAGGGAGCCCAAAGGGGAGAGAGAGGAAGGAAATGAAGTGGGAGAGAGGTTAAAAGAATCTTCTGGCAGGGAAGGGACCTTTTTCTGTTGTCAGGGGTGCCGTGTGGGTCAGGGCTGGTCCTAGATCTCGATCACCCCCAGGACATGGCTGAGGTCACTTTCCCAGGGGAAGATCAAGGCAGAGATTACTGTTAGGGGAAGGACCTTTCCTGAGACTGTGTTCTCAAGTTTCCTACTATTGGGGAATTCATGGGGAGAAATGGAAAAATATCTCTAATGCTTGAACAAGTCACTGAGACACCTGAGCTGCAACATGGAGCAATTGTTATGAGATGGTCAGGGAATGAGAGGAAACCGAAGTCAGAGATGTGTCAGAAAGGTGAATTCCCTGGCTGCCCTCCTGGCCAAAGACTTCATCATCACCACCATAGCCTGAGACCACCGCCTCCACACCCCCATGGACTTCTTCCTCCTCAACCTCTCCCTCTGCGACCTGAGCTCCATCTCCACCACTGTCCCCAAAGCCATGGCCAATTCCCTCTGGGACACCAGGGAGATCTCCTACTCAGCATGTGCTGCACAGCTCTTTTTCTTAGTCTTCTTGACGTCAGCAGAGTATTTTCTCCTCACTGTCATGTGCTACAACCTCTACATTGCCATCTGCAAGCCCCTGCACTACGAGACCCTCCTGGGCAGCAGAGTTTGTGCCCACATGGCAGCAGCTGCCTGGGCCAGTGGATTTCTCAATTCTCTCCTGCACACAGCCAATACATTTTCACTGCCCCTCTGCCAGGACAATGCTGTGGGACAGTTCTTCTATGAAATCCCACAGATTCTCAAGCTCTCCTGCTCACATACTTACCTCAGGGAAGTTGGGCTTCTTATGTTTAGCATTGCTTTAGGTTTGGTGTGTTTTGTGTTCATCGTGGTGTCTTATGTGCAGATCTTCAGGGCCATGCAGAGGATCCCCTCTGAGCAGGGATGGCACAAAGCCTTTTCCACCTGCCTCCCTCACCTGGCCATGCTCTCCCTGTTTCTCAGCACAGCCATATTTTCTGACATGAAGCCCCCTTCCCATCTCTTCCCCATCCCTGGATCTTGTGTTGGCAGTGCTGTACTCGGTGGTGCCTCCAGCAATGAACCCCCTCGTCTACAGCATGAGGAACCAGGAGCTCAAGGATGCTCTGTGCAGTTACCCAAAGGATCCTGTTTCACTCACCATAACATGACTGTTTTTCTCTACACGGTTCTCAGCGTATATCTCATCCCACCTGTCTGTTTTCTTCCTTTCTGCAATCATACTTTGACACGTTTCTTCAGTTCATACTGCTTCTCTGGAGGTTTCATCTGCCTGTGTCTGACAGGGCCACAGTGCTTAGTGAGGTATGACCTGTCCAAGAACAACTCCTCAATAAAAGGGGATCTCCCATCAAATTAGTGCTTGTTTTCTTCCCCCAGTCGAGTAGTCCTGTCTGTTTTCCCAGAACCACAGGTGGTGAGAGAGCCCTCCCTGTCCTTAGGGAGTTCCAAAGGCCCTCAAGTGCTTGGGCCTGATCGAGGTCTTTGTACCTGGATGGGCCTAAACCGGGACAGGGATCTTACAACACTTGTAAACATGTGAAGGGCAGGTGTGGAGAGGCTGGGGCCAGTGTTTTTTGCATAGTGCTCAGTGACAGACAAGGAGTAACAGGCACAAGCTGGAACACAGAAAGTGCCACTGCAACACGAGGAAAACTTCTTTACTCTGAGGGTGAGGGAGCACTGGCACAGGTGTAGTGGTTTTGCCCGGGACAAGTTTTGGTAGCAGGGGGTTATAAGGGCTGGCTTCTTTAAACAAAGAGCTGCCAGAAGCTTCCCTGACAGGGCTAATGCCAGTCAGTTCTAAGTTGGATCTGCAGCTGACCCAGGCCTGGCCAATTAATTGGCCTGGCAAATTAGTGACTGAAGTAATGCCTCTGTGATTAACCTATTGCATCAGGCCAGGCTGGGGATTGACCTGATGGAGAGGAACTCCAGGAGAGAAACCTGGGAGTTCAGGTTGATAAAAAACTGACCATGAGCCAGCAACCTGCCCTCGTGGGCAAAAAGGCCAATGGCATCCTGGAGTGCATCAAGAAGAGTGTGAGCAGCAGAGTGAGGGAGGTTCTGCTCCCCCTCTCCTCTGCCATATCTGGAGAGTCCTCATCTGGAGTCCTGTGTCCAGTTCGGGGCTCCATCAGTTCAAGAGTGACAGGGAACTGATGGAGAGAGGTCAGTGCAGGGCCACCAAGATGATCAGGGGACTGGAGCATCTTCCTTCTGAGGAAAGGCTGCGGGACCTGGGGCTGTTTAGTCTGGAGAAGAGGAGACTGAGGGGGGAGCTCATTAATATTTACAAACATCTAAAGGGTGTGTGTCAGGTGGTTGGGGCAGCACTTTTTTCTGGGAACAGGACAAGGGGTGATGGGATGAAGCTGGAACACAAAAAGTCCCATTGGAACATAAGATTAGGTGTTTTCAGGTAGGTTGAACATGCAGGTGTGCACCTGAGAAGAATTAGCTCAAGGAACAATTGAAATCTCATTGTTTAAGTTTGAAGACTGTTGGAGGATGAATGTGACTCTCCAGGAAAGTGTGATATCCTTTGTTAACCTACTTTTCAGGAGAACTGTATGATGGTTAGTGTAACAATGCTCAGAAAGATACTGGAACAAATAATGTACAGAATACCCAGGGGATGGCGAGTAGTGTGGATTTCTGGAGAGGAAACTGCATCGCACAAACAAGCCTGTGGGAAAGCAACGGGAATTCACAGCACTGGTCTATAGACCCAGGAGACTCATGTAGACCCTTGTGGGCATCAGTTGTGGAACAGGAATTCTCTTTTCTTTTTGAAGGGTTTTTGGTCCAAGGAGAAATTAGCAGTGGTTCAGCATCAAACCAAAGGCTTAAAAGGGTTGCATCCAGAGTGTGTTAAAACTTGTTTTTATTAACTGTGCCAGCAATGGACTGCTCAGTGTATTTATTGACATTTACCAGCCTGAGAAGTGCTGTTTGCACTGTGGAGGTCAGACCCCAGAATGTCTCTTGAAACCTGAAAGAGAAGCACCTAAAATTTACTAAAAGCAGGGACATTTGGAGCACCGTTGGTTGTGAGGAGAAAAATGTCCTTTTTATTCCACAAATGATGTAAACTGACATGGAACACAGAGTCAGCGTGGAAGAGCTTTTCCAGTCTACAAAGCAGTGGTGAGGCTTAGGTACTCTAGAAGAAAAAGGTGGACTAACTAAAAAGGATCAGAAGAGACCCATCAAAAATGGTTTAGAAATCAAGAAGACACAGGGGAACAAGAAAGACTGAAAAGACTGAGTTCATACGGGCTGAAGAAAATAGAAGTAAACTGTGACAGCTATTGAGAGCTGTAAAATGCTGATGCAGAAAAGAAATACTCTCGTGAGAAAGCAGCAATCTTGGATTTCAGAGAGGAAAATTCGGGCCAAGTGCTAGGAAAAGGTTTTGAACAGTAAGAAGAGAAATAGTGAAAGGTGACTTAGAGGGTTTGTGGAATCTCCATGACTAAAGGCGTTTAAAAATAGAGAAACTGTGCGAAATAGCTAAAGTAGAACTGATCCTGCCTCTAGGGAGCAGGATGGACTATCTGGATCATGCTCCCCAGCTTTGTTTTCTATTACCTGTCCTTTTTAATCATGGTCTACAATCCCAAGGCTGCAATTACATGCCTTTTCACACTCTCCGCTCCTGTTTAGCTTTCAGGAGAAAGCAGTCACTCTCCCATGTTAATGACTAGCTGTTCTATCAGTTTTACCAAGGTGTCCTCAGAAGATTCCACATACTAAGTTCACATGCGAGCGAAACGCCACTTTTCATGGATGACCATCAACAATTGGAGCACATTACCAGGACTCACGGTCCTGTAGAGTGTTCAGTCATTCCATGGGATTCAGCTAAAACCCTTATTTCAAATGCTGTTCCAGGTTTTGTATTCTTTTAGTTAATTATTTGCAGCATAGTCTAAAATGTTTGGAGCCTCTGGGCTGCAAGAGGGAAGAAGTAGCTCTAACGTCCAGATTTCCCCGTTTCGATCTGGAGTAGGGCCCAGTAAGCAAGATGATTGGTTTTGCATTATTCATATGGTATCTCTTTGGATGATTCTGAAGCGATTCGTGTGCTGCTGTAGAAGGCAGAGCCCTGATGTCTGTCAGTGTGCGCTGGGATTTCTCATTTTATTTGCAAAAGTGATACAAATTCCACATCTTACAGTTCTTGGTCAAAAAGTTCCATTATCCTCTCTGGAGCAGGTCTCATACAAAGAAAAAGCACACCAAGCACAGCTATTCTATTACTATTGTGCTGCTCCCTCAGCTCCCTGGGACCCCCTTCTGCTTCCAGGGACTGATAAGGATTGCATTAGTTCCAGTGATTCGTGACTTGATCCCCATCCACTACTGTCTGTTCTCCTCCAGACTCCCACTTCGAGTCCCACCAGTGCCAGAGCTCTGTCTCATAGTAATGGCTCCAGCTCATCCTGGCTGAGGCATTGCTGCACATTTGGGCTGAAGCACCCCAGCTTTGGCACCAGGCAAGCCTGGAAACTTGCTACCAGGTGCCCAAGGCCCTGCCTGTGCAGAGGCTTTGCCTCAGAGCAAAATGGCATGGACAAAAGATTTCTGAAAGCCTTTCTTGCCCCGAGACCCAGGAGGAAATGCCTTTGTTCACTACATTATCACTCTCCTAGCTTGGACAAACCTAGGTTGTTGTTCTTTTTGCCTTCCTGGTGTGCTGTCTCGTATGGGAACAAGTGATTCTCACAGCCAACTCTTTTTGCAAGAACAGAAATGCCACAGGGCATGAGTCTGTCCCCAGATGAGGGAGGGAACATCAGTGATTGCTTCAGCCTGTTTCCCAGCAGATTGTGCTGGAGCCCCAGGAGCCCCACCTGGAGGGAGCCCAGAGGGGCAGAGCAAGTGCTGCCATGGGCTGGTCCTCTGCTGCTGAGCTGGGCCAGGCTCCTGGGATGGAGAGAGCCCATGAGACGTGGGCAGTGCTTATGAGAGACAGCTCCGCCCAGGAGCAGCTCCCGTGCAAGAGGCAGAAGTGCCTGCAGGCAGCGAGAGGAGTGGAGTGAGGCAGAGAGATGGGACAGGCATTGGAGAGTGGGAGGCTGCTGAGAGCTGACTGAGCGACAAATCTTCCCTGTCCTTAAGGTGGTAAGTCTCTGGCTGTAGGATGGTGCAGGTGTGGTTCCTGGAGGGATGTCCCAAAGCTGGTACATCTCACAGCTGACAGGCTTGGTCAGGAGGTGTCTCACAGTTTCTGTGCTGTGGAGGGGAAGGACATGTTCCAGACAGGGCTTGGCTGCTGCAGCATCAGAGGGACGGGGCAGAGCAGGAGCCCTCTCTCAGGTATGGCTGCGGTGTTCTGCTGTCAAGAAGTTGGGTCAGGGCTGTTCACAGCTCCAGGTGAGCACTAGCAGATTCCAGGAGATGTTTCAAGAGG
Organism: Colius striatus; assembly: GCF_028858725.1. Classification (NCBI taxonomy): domain Eukaryota; kingdom Metazoa; phylum Chordata; class Aves; order Coliiformes; family Coliidae; genus Colius; species Colius striatus. Next base: position 1,631,396 of record NW_026908523.1, on the reverse strand, counting down.
AAGATCAAGGCAGGGTTTACTCTAAAGAGAGGGAGTTTCCCCAAGTGGGTGTTTTCAGTTTCCTTCTCTGAGAGTGGGGGTCCAAGTGTGTGGTAGGAGTGGAAAAGAGAAGTAGAAAAGGACCTGTCAAGTTGAAATAAGTCCCTGAGACGTAACTTTGAGTGGTCAGTACATCTGCTAACAGCCTCCTAAAGGGCCTCAGCCACTTCCCTGGCTTTGGACAGTACCAGCATCACCTTTGCTGGACCCATCAGGTTGCTCCAACCTTTTGAACCTCCAGACTGGAACATGTGCCCAGCCAGTGCCCCATAAACAGGCAGGTTTCTGGAGGGCCCAGGGGAGTGCAGAGAGGTTGGGATGGGGTCTGTGATCAGGGAAAAGACATGGGACAGGGAAACATCTCCTAGAAGGAAAATCTTCTGTCAGCAGAAGGAGAGGAAACGAAACATAAAATGTTTTGGGAGGGAGAATTGGGAAAATCCTGTGTCATCCCCTCATGGGAGATGGTGTCAAAAGAACAAGAACTCAGCTGCCTTCTCCATTCTTTAGTGCTGTGAGTGCAGATGCTGACAAGCCCTTCTGCATCAGGAGCAATTCCACCTGACAAATCAAACATCAGGACTGGCCTCTGCCCCTACCATCCCCATGAACCAACTCCTGCAGGGCAGGGCTGGCTGGTAAGAGCCCATGGGCAGAGGCTCTGCTCTTCATGGCACTTGAGCTGGGCTCTAGCCTTAGAGCTGGAGGAAGGTCTCCTTGAAAAGGAAAAGGGCTCTGTATGTGATAGGGGAAGGTCTGTGAGAAATGGCTTTGATTTTGCTCTGAGAAGCCTCTTCTAACTTGTCACTTTTTCTCCTGCAACAGCCCCACATGCCTAAAAACAGCAGATGTCCAACAGCTCCATCACCCAGTTCCTCCTCTTGTCATTTGCAGACAGGAGGGAGCTGCAGCTGCTGCACTTTGGGCTCTTCCTGGGCATCTACCTGGCTGCCCTCCTGGCCAATGGCTTCATCATCACCGCCGTGGCCTGCGACCATCGCCTCCACACCCCCATGTAGTTCTTCCTGCTCAACCTCTCCCTCCTTGACCTGGGCTCCATCTCCACCATTGTCCCTAAAGCCATGGCCAGTTCCCTCTGGGACTTCAGGGCCATTTCCTACATGGGATGTGCTGCACAGGTGTTTCTGTTTGTCTTTTTCATGTCAGCAGAGTATTTCCTCCTCACTGTCATGTGCTACGACCGCTACGTTGCCATCTGCAAGCCCCTGCACTACGGGACCCTCCTGGGCAGCAGAGTTTGTGCCCACATGGCAGCAGCTGCCTGGGGCTCTGGGTTTCTCTATTCTCTCCTGCACACGGCCAGTACATTTTCCCTGCCCCTCTGCCAGGGCAATGCTGTGGACCAGTTCTTCTGTGAAATCTCCCAGATCCTTCGAATCTCTTGCTCTGATACCTACCTCAGGGAGTTTCAACTCCTTGTGTTTAGTGCTTGTGTCTTTTGGGGGTGTTTTGTGTTCATTGTTCTGTCCTACGTGCAGATCTTCAGGGTGGTGCAGAGGATCCCCTCTGAGCAGGGACGGCACAAAGCCTTTTCCACCTACCTCCCTCACCTGGCCGTGCTCTCCCTGTTTGTCAGCACTGCCACCTTTGCCTGCCTGAAGCCCCCCTCCATCTCCTCCCCATCCCTGGATATGGTGATGGCAGTGCTGTACTCTGTGGTGCCTCCAGCAGTGAACCCCCTCATCTACAGCATCAGGAACCAGGAGCTCAAGGACTCTATTAAGAAAGTAATTTCATGGCTATTTCTCAGCAGTGAGAAAGCTCTCAACACTCTGCACAAATGAATCCCAGCATGTCCCATTACAGGCCTCTGTGTCTTGCTGGTTTATATTTGCTGAAGAGCATTCTCATGATCAGCAATGTCATTGTCAGAGGTGACTCTCATCATGTCTGTAATAAAGTGGGATGTCCCTGGTGCACTGGGCTCTTCTTCTAAAGCTGGTGAACAGCAGCAGAGGTATGTATCCAAAGGCTGTCCCACACATGAACTTGTAGGTGGTGTCCTTAAAGAGGGGAGCCTGGTCCTGCTTGGAGTAACAGTGACGCTGGCTCAAGGTCAGAGCCTGAAGTCCTTGCTGTCCTGGTGCTCCAGCAGGCCTGAAGATGGCTGAAGAAGAGCTGGTGCCCCACACTCTCTTAGTGCGGTCTTCTCTCCTGAAGGGTGGTATGGAGAGGAAGGCTGGGACCCTGTGTCAGGGCTTTCACTGAGGGAAGCGTGACCCAGCAGCCATGTCAAGTCATTGCTGTCTGTGTGCCCAGCACATGTCCATCACACGGTCTCCCCCCACCCTGCTGTGTGCTGGCTCCTACCCCCAAACTCATCCCCAGTCTCATACCTTTGTGGCTCTCCCTTCCTGAACTGGCCATTTACCACAGTCCAGACTTGGGCTGATCTCTAACATCCATCTACACTGTCAGAACATCAAACCCTTCCCAGGCTGACTGTGGATTGTGGCTGGCTGCAGACAAAATCCAGCCTGGCTGGATGCTGGAGAGGGCTACCAGAGCAGGAGGGTGCCAGGGGACGGGACACTGTGGTCTGTTGTCACAGCAGGCCAGCAGGACATTTCCCCACCCTGGCTGCACCTTCCCCTGTGTGGTGCCTGCACAGTTGGGCTGGGAGGCAGCAGGATGCATCTGGCAAAAGGGTGGGAATGTGAATTCAGGGGACAGCACAGCTGGGAGGTCTGACTGTAGCCCCTCTGCAGCCAGAGCAGTTCCTCACAGCCGTGACAGGAGTTGCTGCTGCTCAAGGGCTCAGGGGTGTCTTGAGGGGACCCAAGACACGTGGCAAGAGTTGTCTCCCTGCACTGCACCTCACGATGCCTCCTGTGTCATCCTCCTCACTCAGGAGCAGCACTGGGTGTGTTTCTCCCTACCCAGGTGTGAAGGGAAGCTGCTGGTGGTCTTCTCTGCTGATCCCCATGTCCCAGCATCATCTCACAATCATGACCACAAGCCCTCTGCAGAGCAGGAAGGAAAAGGAAATCAATCTACCTATATTGTCCATCCCAGCCCAGGATACTGACAGGCCCCTGGCCACCAGGATACTGGTGGTTGTCTTTGCTGCAGGAGCACATGGAGAGCTCACGTTCAGCTTGTTGTTCACCAGAAAACTAAGGTCCTTCTCTGCAAAGCTGGTTTCTAGTTGTTGCCCTCCAGCACATCACTGTGAATGGTGTTACTACTACCTGGGCATTTCTCCTCATTGAACTTGATGAGGTTCCCCTCTGCTCATTTCTCCAGCCAGCTGAGGTCCAGCAGCACAATCATCTTGTGTATCAGCTGCTCCTCTCAGTTTCATGTCGCCGGCCAGCCTGCTGAGTGTGAGCTGTGCCCCATAGTCCAGGCCAGTAATGAAGCTGCTAAACAGGGTTGGCCAGTTGGCCTCGGTATCAACTCTCCATGTACAGCTGTAGTGAATGTACAGCTGTGGTGAATGACCTTCAGCTGGATTGTGTATCTCTGGTCTCATCCTTCCGATCCCAGGTGTTCGTCCAACTTCCAAACTACCTGACTTTCCACTTACCTGGTCCATACTTCACCAGCTTGTCTATGAGGATGTTGTGGGAGAGTGCCAGAAGCCTTACTAACTACAACACCCATTGCTCTTCTTCCATCCACCACCCTCCACCACCCTATGATGTCAGGTAGTGGAAGCTGCCAAGTTGCTTCACCTCATTTTCTTTTCCATAAACTCTGCTGACTCGTCCCAGTCATGTTCCTGTCTGTCGCTTGTCTGCAAACAGTTGGCAGAACTAATTTCTCCATCACCTTCCCAGGCACATGGGGAAGGCTGACTGACTACCTGGAGTCTCCTCATCATCCTTCTTTAGGATCCAAGTGACAGTTACTTTCTGCCAGTCCTCTGGAACCACAGTCCAGCTTCACCATCCTTCAAAGGTAACTGAAAGCAGGCTGGGAACGACATTGGCCAGCTCCTTCAGCACTCATGGCTGCATCTGTCCCCCCCCACAGAGTTTTTTCTATGCAATTTGCCTACATGTTCCCTAACACGATCCTCCGCCACTCAGAGTAAGTCTTTCGTGCCTCCAGTGTAGTATCTGCTCCCCTCAGTTTCACATGTTATTGGTGAATACCAGTCAACAGCAAGAGCTGAGGTCATTGATCCAAAGACACCCTTAGAGAGCCTAAGACTCTGCCCACTTCCTCATGCTGGGTGCAAGTTCTTTATCTCCCAGCAAGATCTTTCCCTCACTGGTCCCTCTGACCCTCAGGCACAACCTCACCCAGCCTGTTGCCCATCCCATTGAGGAGCTCCAGGCACTCAGGCAGCTGCTTCAAGCTCATCTCAAGCGGCAGGTGCACAGAGAGAATCCCCCACGTGTTGTTCCTGAAAAGCTCCTTGAGTACAGGCATCTGTTGCAGATAAGTGGAATGCAACTCGCTCAAAAGAGAGAGGGAGCAGTACCGAGGCAAAATAATAACCTGACAGAGTGCAACACGTTTGATGGGATGTAACAAAGTTGGGCAGTGGTTTGACAAGGTTCAGGAAGTTTGATGTCAAGCCTCACTTGATAAATTCCTGCACGGAAGAAACTTAGAAAGGTAGAATGATTCACACAGAAACAGATTCACGTGGGGACACAAAGAGTAAGGAAGACCCTCCCAGTGAGTCACAAGGTTCAGAGCGGACCCCCTTGCTTTCTAAACTCTTTACCCAGCCAAGGTGTGGATCCAATCCAATCTGCATCAATCTTAGTCTCAGACCTGAAACACAGTTTATTCCTAACAGAGTTCTCTGAACAGTGTTTATACCTCTATTGAGCAGCTACATGGATTAGCAGTGTTTCATTAGTTAATTCAGCATGCTGTCAGTCCCTCACCCAGGATCTGTCGCAGGGAAAGAATCTCTCTGCCTTGGGGAAGGAAGGGTCTTTTAGTCTCAGGTAAGGAATCCCTAATGTTAACTGGCAGCCCTTGCTCAAGGGGAGAGTCACGTGCTGTGCAGCCCAGTTGCAGTTGGGGAGTGCTCAAACTGAGCCCATCCTGAGGGTGATATTTATGGAGTGCAGTAGTTGGCTGCTAGTCAATAGTATAGACAAGAGATGTCTTTGTTTTAGCTCAGGAATCTTGTTCTGTCCTTTGGTTGTTTTGCCTTATTGGATTTGAAAGAGACTTTCCAGAATATCTTTCCAAGGCACCTTCACTCCGTGCCATGAGCCCAGGGCTCCCCAGCACACAGGCTCACCTCACATGTGAGGCCTGCTGCTTCTTAGTCAGCCTGGACCCAAGGACGGTTTGGAGTCACATGTATCCACCACAGCCAGGCAACCAAGGAACCCTGTGCCCACTTCTTCTGTACCTTCCACCACTCACGTTACAACCCGAGATCTTCTGGACACCTACCACATCCAGATGTGCTGTGATGTCATACAGCTTGCTGCAAAGCCCAGATGTGCTGTTGTGTTCCACAGCCCCGTTGCAGTGCGCACATGAGCTGTGATGTCACACAGCACTGTAGCAGTTCCCATCTGTGCTGTGATGTGACACAGGAATTCTGCAATGCCCACATGTGCTGTGATGTCACACAGCCCCATGGAAGTGCCCAGGTGGGCTGTCATGTCACAGAGCCCCGTTACAAAACCCAGATGTGATGTGATGACAAACATCCCTGTTGCAATTCCCAGATGTGCTGTGATGTCACACAACACTATTACAGTGCCCAAATGTTCTGTGATATCACAGACCATTGCTGCAGTGCCTAGATATTCTGTTGTGTCACAGACCCCTACTGCAGTTCCCACATGTGCTGTGATGTCTCACAGCCCACATGCATTGCCCACATGTGCTGTAATGTCACACAGCACTGTTTCAGTGTCCAGTTGTGATGTGATGTTCTAGAGCACTCTTGCAGTGCCCAGATGAGCTGTTCTGTCACAAAGCACTTTTATAGTGCCCAGATGTGCTTTGCTGTCACAGAGACCTGCTACAATGCCCAAATGTGCCTGGATGTTACACAGTCCTGTTTCAGTGCCCAGATATGTTGTGATGTCACACAGTCCAACTGCAAAGCTACATATGCTGTGATGTCACATAGTCCATTTGCATGTTTGAGATGTGATGTCACAGAGAACTGTGGAAGTGACATCACAGCACATCTGAGAACTGCAATGATAGAACTCTTGACATCACATCACATCTGGCTTTTGTAACAGGGCTCTGTGACACCACAGCCCACTGAGCGCTTCAACGGGGCTGTGTGATATCACAGCACATCTGGGCATTGCAGCCCCATTGCAGTGCCCAGAGGTGCTGTGATGCCACAGAGCATCGTTTCAGTGCCCAGATGTTATGTGACGTTACAGAGCACTGCTACAGTGTCCAGTCATCCTGTGATGTCACAGGGCACTATTGCAGTGTCCAGATGTGCTGAGATGTCACACAGCCCTGCTGCAAAGCCCGGATGTGCTGTTGTGTCACAGAGCATTGTTGCAGTGTCCAGGTGTGATGTGATGTCACAGAATTGTTGCAGTTGCCATATGAGCTGTGAAGTCACAGAGCACTGTTGCAGTGCCCAGAAGAGCTGATCTGTCCCAGAGTTCAGCTGCAAAGCGCAAATGTGCTGGGAGGTCACGCAGGCCTGTTACAGTGCCCAGATGTGCTGTGATGTCATAGAGCTCTGATGCAGTGTCTAGACGTGCTATTTATCAGAGCAGTGATTGAGAGCCCAGATTTGCAGTAATTTCACAGAGCACTGGAGCAGTGCCCTGATTTGCTGTGATTTGACACAGCCCCCCTGCAATGTCCACATGTACTGCTATGTCACACAGCCCCGTTGCATAGCCAGGATGACCTTTGATGTCACAGAGTCCCCTTGCAACACTCAGATGTACTGTGATGTCACAGAGAAATGCTGCAGTGCTCAAATGTGTTTTGAATTCACACAGCCCTTTTGCAGTGCCCAGATGTGCTGTGAGGTCAGACAGGTATGTTGCAGATCCCAGAGGTGCTGTGGTACCACAGAGCCCCGTTTAAAAATGCCCAGATGTTATGTGATGTTACAGAGCACTGCTACAGCGTCGAGACATCCTGTGATGTCACAGAGCACTATTGCAGGGTCCAGATGTGCTGTGATGTCATACAGCTTGCTGCAAAGCCCAGATGTGCTGTTGTGTTCCACAGCCCCGTTGCAGTGCGCACATGAGCTGTGATGTCACACAGCACTGTAGCAGTTCCCATCTGTGCTGTGATGTGTCACAGGACTTCTGCAATGCCCACATGTGCTGTGATGTCACACAGCCCCATGGAAGTGCCCAGGTGGGCTGTCATGTCACAGAGCCTCGTTACAAAACCCAGATGTGATGGTGATAACAAACATCCCTGTTTCTACTCCCAAATGTGCTATGATGTCACAGAGCACACTTTCAGTGGCCATATCAGCTGTGATGTCACAGAGCACTGTTGCAGTGCCCAGATGTACTGTGATGTCACTCAGCAGCACTGCAAACCCCAGATATTCTGTGATGTAATAGACCGCAGCTTCACTACCCAGATGTGCTGTGATGTCTAACAGCCTGGATACAGTTTCCAGATGAGCTGTGATGTCACAGAGCACAGTTTCAGTGGCCATATGAGCTGTAACGTCACAGAAGACTGTTGCAGTAACTAGAAGTGCTGTGATGTCACAGAACAATGCAACATCACAACACATCTGGGAACTGCAACAGGGATGTTTGTCATCACATCACATCTGGGTTTTGCAATGGGGCTCTGTGACATCAAAGCCCACCTGGGCGCTTTAACGGGGCTGTGTGACACAACAGCACATGTGGGCATTGCAGAAGTCCTGTGACACATCACAGCACATCTGAGAACTGCTACTGTGCTCTTTGCCATCACAGCTCATGTGCACACTGCAATGGGGCTGTGGAACACAACAGCACTGCATCAGGGCTGTGTGACATCCCAGCACATGTGGGCACTGCAACTGTTTCCTGTGACATCACAGTACATCAGAGCACTGTAAAAAAGAAATGTGTGACATCCGAGCACATTTGGGCATTGCCATGGGACTCTGTGACACCACAGCACTTCTGAGCACTGCCACAGTTCTCTGGGACCTCACAGCATATCAGGGAACTGTTGTGTGACATCACAACACACATCAGACTCAATGGTCTTAAAGGTCTTTTCCAGCTGCAATGATTCCATAGGTCTATGAGCTGTTGCACAGCCGTGGAGCTGAGGTGCTGAGGGACAGGGGTTGGTGATGGGCTCGGCAGGGTGAGGCTGGTGATTGGACTTGATGATCTTAAAGACTTTTCCAACCCAAAGGATTCTTTGATTCAATGATTCTATGTCAGGATGGAAATGTCTCTGTCAGCAGGAATCTTCCCCAGGGACCAGAGGCCCTTGCAGACCCTGAGCCCGCTGTCCCCAAGACGTGCCCCTTCCCCACTGTCACGTCTTTGTGCTCTGATCCCCCCCAGTCAGCCTCGGGGACAGCCCTTGACCCTTGGGCAGCCTGGCACCAGCTCTGGCCCAAACCCCCAAGGGATTTTAATCAGAACAAAGAGGAGGCACAGCCTGAACACAGGACACTGAAGGCAGAGGAAATGGCTGGCAAGGGCCGAGGGCTCCCTGGAGCTCAGGGCTCTCCCAGCCGCACAGCTCCCTCCTCCCTCCCAGCTGCTCCCAGCCCCGCGGCAGTGACGGGCTCTCCTGGCCCGGGGATGGGCCACCCTTGTGCCCTGAGCTGCGGTGTCACGGCCTCGCTGTCCTCAGGGGGATGTGCCAGGGACACCTCTTGGGCATCGTCGTAGCTCCAGCTCTCTGGGCACAGGCACTGGGCATCTCCCTCAGCTCCAGGGGCCCCGGCACTGCTCTGGGAGCACAGCTTTGTCTCTGCAAAGCAGCAAGGCAGGCTGTAGCACATTTGGACATCTCCTTCCTTCCTTCTCCTCACCACTTCAGAGATGCTGAGCCCCCCTCCACCCGCCCTGTCCCTCATCCTCATCCCCATCCCCTCACCTCCAGCTGCGTCCCTGGGCCCTGCTCCCTCCTCTGCTGCCCTGGGCACTTCCCAGCCTCTGTGCCCAAGCACAAGGTCCTCCCCAGGGTCAGAAACCTCCCTGGCATCATCATAGCCATCTGCTGGGCCACCTCTGGGCAGGACAGGGACATCTGGAAGCAGAAAGGAGCTGAGGTTGGTGAGAAGATGCATCGTGCAGAGAAGAGGATGGGAGATAGCGAAGGGACACGGGGCTCAGACACTGGTGGCTGCAGCGGCACAGGAGATCCCCATCTGCTCCCCAGCTCTGATGGTGGCACTCAGGGACACCACTGTCCATCCCGAGTCTGCAGCGATGAGACATCAACCCCTTCCTGCCCCCCATTACCTCGTGCTGACCCCAGACCATCTTCCTCCTCACTGTCCATGTGATGGGGCTGCAGTTTGGTAAGGGACCCCTCTGAATAGGAGCCTGGAGAGGGGACCCACAAAGCCAGGGCTGAGTGGGGAGGAGGGCCCAGGACTGACCCTGTGCCCTGGGACAAACCCAGCTGGGGTGGGCAGAGCTGATGGGGAGGAAGCTTCTGTCCTGGGCCAGGACGTCTCTGCTCTCCCCACATTGCTGCAGGGACCTTGGGCCTGGGGGCTGCAGGGAGTCAGCTGCAGGTGGGGACCAGGGGACAGAGCCCCCAGGGATGGACCCAGACCCACCTGATGGGTTGAATGTCTCCTGCTCCTCCCACACTGGGCTGTAACCGATCTCCTGGTACACCGCCTCAGGGAAGGGCTCCAGGGCTGTCTGGGAGCCTATGGATAGAGGCCGCTCTGGCTCAGGGACAGGCAGCTCCCACCTTCCCTCCCCTCTGCAGCTGCCCCTCTCTGCCCCACGGATCCACAGCGCAGCCCCTGCTCTGCCACGGGGAGCTGAGGGCTGGGCAGAGGAGAAGCCTGGGGCCTGACACCACGGGGATGGACCCTGCTGCCCTGCATTCCTCCTGTGCCCATCTGCCCCAGCCCAGCTCTGGCCACTTCTGGCCCCATCCCCAACTCCCCCGTGTCGGGACTCTCTTCCCCTGGCTGCTGCTGGCCCATCATCAGGCAGTCAGTGGCACAGCAGCAGCACACGCCTGTGCCCCCAGCTCTGCCTGTGCTGACACACACACCCCACAGCGCCCTGGTCCTGCCAAGAGGCACCTTCCCGTGGCAGCGTGGGGCAGGACCCACCTCTGCGCTCAGCCCTGGCGCTGAGCACTCTCCAGGCCAGGAGGGCCAGCAGCAGGCAGACAAGGGCTCCCAGGATCATGCACATGATGACGGGCAACGAGACGCTTCTGCTGCTGGTCGGGCGGCCCCGAGTGGGATCTGCACAGGCAGCGACACACAGAGGGAAGCACCAGGCCAAGGAGCAGTGGGGGGCTGGAGCACCCAGCCCTGACCCCCATCATACCGTGGGCAACTCACAGCCCTCCCCACCCCCGGCACCCATAACCCGCTGCCTCCTCTTGGGAGTTCCACCCCCAGTGAGGATCCCCTTCCCTCTGGCTGGGTCACAGCCTGGCCTCGAGGAGACTCGTTGCTGATGGGAAGGACACGTCACCTGCTCGAGGGGTCGATGCTGCTGTCCTGGGCGCAGCTGCAGAGGAGGAGAAGGAGAGATGAGTTGAGAAGGGGGTACGTGGGTACCAGGAGCCTCCACCCTTACCTGGCCTGTGTGTGCAGACACCCCTGGCACAGGCCCCCTGAACCACCTCTTCCACAGGGCTGCTCAGGGGGCTGCAACAGAGCCCAGGGCCCTGCTCTGGGCCTTGGCCAGGGCAGCACCAGCAGCCTGGGAGTTCAGAGACTCATTGGATAGTGGGGGTTGAAACGGATTTCCAGAGCTCATCCAGCTCACATCCTGCTACAGCAGGTTCCCCTCGCTCAGGGGGCAGAGGAACGTGTCCAGGTGGGCTTGGAGAAGGAGCCTCCACACCCTCCTTGGGCAGCCTGGGCCAGGGTTCCCTCACATTAATAGTGTAAGAGTTTCTCTTTGTGTTTCAGTGGAGCTTTTTGTTTTGCAGCTTTTGTCCATTACCCCTTGTCCTGTGACTGGACATTGCAGAAAAAATGTCACCCCATCCCCCTGACACCCACCCTTTAGGTACTTGTCAGTGTTAATGAGATCTCCCCGAAGCCTCCTGCAGGCTAAACAGCCCCAGGCCCCACAGCCTTTCCTCATAAGGAAGATATTCCAGTCCCCAGATCATGCTGGGCCTGCACTCGCCTCTCTCCAGCAGTTCCCTGTCCCTCTGCAGCTGGGGTGCCCAGAACTGGACACAGGACTCCAGATGACGCCCCACCAGATATGGCAGAGCAGAGGGGGAGTAGAACCTCTCTCGACCTGCTGCCCACCCTCTTCCTGATGCCCTCAGGATACCATTGGCCTTCTTGCCCACGAGGGCACGTTGCTGGCTCATGTTCAGTTTATCAACCAGGACTCCAAGGTCCAGAAGTGCCCCTGGGGCTGCAGAGCCTGGCCGGGCAGCAGCTGGAGGACATCCAGCCCCACAGAAGCTGCTGCCCACATGGGACCAGGCTGCTAGGCTCTGCAGGAACAGCCTCGCTCTCCAGAGCTCTGAGGGCAGGATGGGACCTGCCCCAGCTCCATGCAGTGCCCCGGGCAGAGCTGCAGCCCCTGCACTCACCCGCGCAGCGCACGGCCGCGTCCTCCTTGTGCCGGCAGAGCCCGCGGTCCCCGAGCCAGGCCCAGCAGTGCTGCAGAGCCGCCTCTGTGCCCCGACACTCCACCTTCTCCAGCCAGATGGGGCCCGTGCCCTCCCCAAAGGCAGCCTCGGGCAGGGCGGCCACGGCGGGCCCACAGCCCAGCTGCCTGCAGGCCACCTCGGCATCCCGCACGTCCCACGCGTCGTCGCACACCGTCCCCCAGGAGCCGCGGTGCCACAGCTCCACCCGGCCCGAGCAGCCGTCCTCTCCTCCCACGGCGCGGATCCTCTCCCTGTCTGCAGGAGGCACAGAGCTGCTGGGGCAGCGGGACGTTGGGCACAGCCCTGCCAGGCCAGAGGGGCAGCAGAGGAGCAGCTCCCTACCTGTGCAGCTCGTGGCGTTGGGGCACGCGGAGCCCGGGGTTGGGGTCATTTTGGGCCGTGTCCCTGCAGAAGGAGATCAGAGAATCATGGAGTCATGGAATCATTTGGGTAGGAAAAGCCCCTGAGGCTGCTGGAGTCCCAGCCCTCCCCTCACCCTGCCCATCCCACCACTGACCCACGGCCCTCAGCACCTCAGCTTTGGGATCCCTCCAGAGACGGGGACACCCCACCTCCCTGGCAGCCTGGCACAGGGGCTGACAAGCCTCTCAGGGAAAAAGTTCTGCCTCAGCTCCAATCTCAACCTCCCCTGGGACAACTTGAGTCCCTTTCCTCTTGTCCTGTCATTCGTTAATGGAGAGAAGAGACCGACCCTAACATCACTCCAATCTCCTGGCAGGGTTTTGCACAGACTACTCCTGTCTCATCTCAGCCTCCTCTTCTCCAGGCTCAACTCCCCGATTCCCTCAGCCCCTCCCCAGCACCCTTGTGCTTCAGCCCCTTCCCCAGCTCCGCTGCCCAGCTCTGGCCACGCTGCAGCCCCTCAGTGTCCCTCTGGCAGTGAGTGAGGGGCCCAGCACTGAACACATCCCTTGAGCTGCAGCCTCACCAGAGCCCAGCACAGGGGACAATCCCTGCCCTGCTCCTGCTGCCACCCCAGTGCTGATCCCAGCCAGCAGGGAGGAATTGCTGGGTGGATGCTGGTGCCCGTGCAGCTCAGAATTACCACGGCAGGTGATGTGGGTCACATCTCGCAGCTCGTCGCACGACCGCGGGTTCCAGGGATCGGAGGGACACAGCCAGAAGGAGCCGTGTCTCTCCTCACACTCCACACGGTCCAGCCAGGCGGGGCCAGACACTCTGCCCCGTGGCCCTTGTATCTCCAGGGTCCCTTCCTTCCCGCAGCCCAGCTCCTCGCACGCCAGTGACACCGTTTTGGGGGTCATGGAGTTGGAGCAAACGCTGCCCCACGTCCCGTTGTAGAAAACCTGCAGGCGCCCGGAGCAGCCGTCGCTGCTCTCCAGCCTCAGGGCCGTGAACTCTGGCAGGGGAGAGAGACGAGTCCCTGAGGGCCACACACCGCTGCCCTTGCCGCCCACCCCCAGGCACAGCTGAGCTCCCCAGGGACCCCGGCGGCCCCGGGGCTGCCCGTGCCTGGCTGTGCGCAGGAGGTGGCAGCGCAGGAGCTCAGCGGCAGCCCGGGCCAGCGCTGGCCGTGCCCGGCTCTCCTGCTGGCCCGGCCTCCCTGAGCACCAGCCTCCCGCCACAGCTCCCGCCACACACCTGAGCAGACGGCTCCGGCGTCCTCTTTGTGCCCGCAGTCGTGCCGCCCCCAGGGCCCGGCCGGGCAGTCCCAGAGAGCGGCTTCGGCCCCGGAGCAGTTCACGCCGTCCAGCCAGATGTGCCCGGAGCCCTCCCCAAAGGCGGCAGAGCCCGGGGCCCGCACGGCCCCTCCGCAGCCCAGCTGCCGGCACACGACGGCGGCATCGGGCAGGTCCCAGCCGTCGTTGCAGACGCTGCCCCAGCTGCCCTGGGAGTAGATCTCCACTCTCCTGGCGCAGCGCCCGGGCCCGTTCGCCAGCCGCACGCGCCGGCTCCCTGCGGCGGGGACGGAGCCCAGATGGCGGCGGGGGCCGGCTGCCCGCCCACCCTGTGCCCCGGGGGGCCCGTGGGGACACTCACCCTGGCAAACCACCCCCACGTCCTCCACGACCCCCGCTGCCGGCCAGGAGACGTTGCAGAGGCTCAGCTGGGCCTCGTGCCCCTGGCACCGCACCCCTCGCAGCCCCACGGGGCCCGGCCCTCGCTCGGCCTTGAGCGGCTTGTAGGCCGTCTCTGCCTCTCCGCACCGCAGCTGCCGACACGCCACACGGGCCTCCGCCACGGCCCACTGCTCAGACAGGACTCTGCCCCACGTCCCGCGCTGGAAGATCTCCACTTGCCCGGCGCACCGGCTCCCTCCCCCCACCAGCCGCAGGGACCCGGAGCCAGCGGGGCCTGGGGAGTCGTGGAATCACCGATCATGGACTCACACAACCCTTTGGGCTGACGGGAAAAGCCCCTGAAGCTGCTGCAGCCCCAGCCCTGCCCTCACCCTGCCCAGCCCAGCACTGACCCACGGCCCTCAGCACCTCAGCCCCACGGCTTTGGGATCCCTTCAGGGCTGGGCTCAGGTTTCCCTAGAGCAGGTTGAGATTGGAGCTGAGGTGCTGGGTCAGTGGTGGGCTTGGCAGGGTGAGGGCAGGGCTGGGACTGCAGCAGCTTCAAGGCCTTTTCCAACCTAAGCCGTTGGTTCTCTGCTGGAGATGGGCCCTGGAAGCCAGTGTCCCTGGCAGGGAGCAGAGCTGAGGAGTCTGCCCCAGCAGAAAGCACAGGTTTGAGGCTGGTGCTCACCAGAAGCCCCAGCCTGGCTCTGTGCCTCACCCCCTGCTCTGCTGCTGCTGCTGGGGGCAGCCAGGCAGCCCCGTGGGACTGAGATCATGCCTGGGGCTATTTCTGTGTTGCTGGGACAGGGCTGTCTGCAGCCAGAGGGGTGGAATGAGCCCCACAGCCCTGTCCGGCACCCAGCACCCCGGGGGGACGTCAAAAGAGCCTGAGCCTGGAGGTGGCCCTTGGGGCTGCCCTGGGGGGCAGGGACAACGTCTCTCTGCAGCCCTCAGGGCTTCTGCAGGGGGAAGTGCAGCCTGGGCCTGCCTCAGGTCCCCTGCCTTGGGCTGCTGTCATGCCAGGAGACAAAGGAGCGAATCCAGGGTTTGCCAGCCCTCACCTGAGCAGACGACAGCAGCAGCATCCTCATGGGAGCACGGGGAGGCCCCCAGCATGGTCACTGGGCGATGTCCCAGGTGGGCTTCAGTCCCACTGCAGCGGAACGAGTCTCTCCAGACGGGGCCCGTTCCTCTCCCAAAACTCCCTCCTCTGGGAAGGGACACGGCAAAGCCACAGCCCAGGCGGCCACAGAGGACGTGGGCGTCGGAGAGGTGCCAGCGGGAGGCACAGAGGCTGCCCCAGGTCCCCTGCACGTGCAGCTCCACCCTCCCCTCGCACGCCGTGCTGCCGTTCACCAGCCTGAACCCTACAAGCACAGACAGAGAACAATGGAAGGGGATGGAATTGTGCTCTGGCTCCTTCAGGAGCTGGGGAGAGGTCAAATGGAGGAGAGCTGCCATCCTCCTCCTCCACCTCTTCCCGCATCATTTTGGGGCTGCAGACCCCACATCAGTCCCTCTGTCCTCAGGCCCAGCACGGTCCCTGCCCCGCTGCCCTATCCCCAGCACATCCCTGGTGTTTTACACCCCAGTGACAGTCCTTACGTGTGCAGTTGAGCCAAGTAGCAGCTCTGGGGGTGCAGAGCTGGTCGCAGGAGGGGCCTCTGGGGCAAAACTGGAGGAAGGGTTCATTCCCTGCACACTGCAGCTCTCTGTCCCACATGGCACCGGCGCTGGCTCCATCATGAGCTGCCCCTTGGATGTTCAGGGCTGCCCCACACTGCAGCTCCCTGCAGACCACAGCAGCAGCTCTGGCACCAAAGGCTGAGGCACAGACACTTTTCCACTTCTCCCCATCATGGATCTCCACGTGTCCTGAGCAGTCGTTGTCCCCTCCGACCAGCCGGACAAACCCTGGAGCAGACAAAGCCCCCTGTGAGTTCCCAGAGCCTGCTGGCAGTTACCTCATCTCCCACCTCATCTCCAAGGAGGCCACAAAGTGCCCCACAAGCCCCCAGCAGCTCCCAGTGGGTGCTGATGGCACAAACACACCAGGAGCGGCCCTGGGCTGAGCAGCTCCCAGGGTAAGGACGGGCACTGAGGACAGTGCAAGTGCTGGCACAGCTCCTGTGGCACAGGGCAGCTGGGGCTGGGGTAGGCAGGAAAGGTGCAGCAACAGGTCACCCCAACTGCATGGGATGTGTCTCTGTGGGCTGCAGCTCAGGGGTGACCCTGGCAGAGGAATAAGGTGCCAATAAAGTCCCTTGTTATCTCCTGCCATTCCCCAGGGATGTGGGTGGCTGCATGAGATGCTGTGGGTGCCTCTGGCATGGTGGGAGCTGGTCCGTGGCCATGCCAGAGCGGTCCTGGCTGAGTGGGAGGAGGAAGATGGGAACTGAGACACAATGGGGCAGAGAGGAGGCAGGCCAGGCACCAACTTAGAGTGGGCTGAGCAACCTCAGGGCCCAGGTTTGTGGTGAGAACCCGGGCTGGGTTCCTATTGCCCTTTCTCAGGACTGGAGACACCAGCAACACCAGCTGCAGCTTGGCAATGTGACCAGCCAGCCTGGACCCTGCTCTCACACACACTCATTGCTCCTGGAGGGCACAGCCAGGTCCCTTTCTGGTCTCTTACCTGAACAGCTCACTCCAGCATCCTCATCGTGATCACAGTCGTGCTCACCCCATCCCCTGTGTGTACAGTTGGACAGGGCAGGCTCGGAGCCACGACATCGAACATCATCCAACCAAATGGGGCCATATCCTGGCCCAAAATCTTTATCCTCATAATCTTCATCCTCTTCAACAGCAGACCCACATCCCAGCTGCTTGCAAACCACTGCAGCATCTTTCAAGTCCCATTCATCATCACACACAGTTCCCCACTGTCCCTCGTGTTCCACCTCCACTCTCCCAGCACAGCGGCTGCCGCCATTCACCAGCCTCACCTCTGCAGCCCCTGAAACGCCAACACGGGGCTGGTCAGGAGAGCACCGAGCTCCAGACTACAGCTCTGGGGTCCCCCCTGCCCAGGCAGAGGTAAAGGCACCTGAGGGACAGCCCTCCCCATCCTGGGCTGTCCCTGGGGCAGTCTGGGGGTCTCTTTTCTCCCCAGCTCTGCAAAGGGCTGAGGCTGCCCAGCAGCAGACCTGCTGTACCATTCACAGCCCCACAGCCTGCAGCACATCCCCACTAATTCAACCACCCCTTTCCCATGTCCCCTCTCTCCTCCCCAGCACAGCAACCCCCGTATGGCCCCGGGCCCCAGCCCCACACCTCCCTCTCCCACCCACACAGGCACAGCATCCACTCCCTTGAGCACCTTCTGCCCCTTGTCCCAGCGGCACCCGTGAAGAAACCGAATTGCCAGAGGTATCCCGATGAGCACGCTGGTGCCCACTGGCCCTGGGCTGTGGGACAAGGGAGCCAGCACTTACCCCTGCACAGCTGCAGCCCGAGGAGCAGCCACAGCACCCGAGGCCACAGGAGTCCCTGCGTGCCCATCCTGAGCCTCCTGCCCCGCGGGCACAGCCCTGCTGCTCCCCACTCCCCGGCACGGCTCCCGCACCCTCGTGGGGCTGCTGCTGATGGGAGGGTGAGATCTCTGAGAGATGCCAACGCAGCTGCAGGAGCCAATCCAAGCAGCAGCACCTTTTGAGATGAGATCAGGAGCTCTCTCCCCTCTGACACAGCTCAGCCCGCCAATGAGCTTCTCCAGTGCCCTTCATGCCCATATATGAGGGACACCACGGTCCCAATGCAGGTGCCACGGCTGCTGCCACGGGGCAGAGTTATGGGCCGAGGCAGGCGCAGAGGGGAAATGGGTCTCCAGGCCCTCAACTGGGAGCACTGGGAGCACTGGGAGCACTGAGCATCCCCAGGGCTACACTCATCAGAGAACCCACGAGGGCAGTGTCCTCCAGCCCCGAGCTGTGGGGCTGCTCTGGCTCTGTGTCGGGGTGGAAAGGGAACAGCCCCTGCCCTGCTGCAGCCCCTGTGGGACAGCCCTGGGCTGGGGGCAGAGCTGCAGCCCCGGCCTGCAGGAACATCCCTCCTGGAGAGCCTCAGGACAGGGCCCCGGCAGGAGCCGCGCTGGGACACGTCCCCAGCCCGGCAGCAGGACAGGCCCCAGCGTGTCCCCAACCGTCCCCGTGTCCCCCAGGGGCCGTTGTTCCCTGCAGGCAGATGCATCGGGAGCTGCAGCTGCAGCTGCACAAACCGCAGCCCCCGCGGCCTCGCAGCACTCGCTGCGCTTCCCCCACAGCGCCCGGCCAGGAAGCCTGAGGTTTCCTCCTGGCACCCAGCCCAGGCACAGCCCCGCGGGGCCCCGACACACCCCCAGCCCCACTGCTCCTGCCGGGGCTGCTCCTTCGGCCTCGCAGAGACGCCAATCGCAGCTCCTGGCCCCTGGGACGGCCTCGCTGCACATGGATGCTCCACACTCAGCCCCACGGCCATGGGGGGCACTGCAGGGATGTCACCTCACACCCACATACAGGCACCCCATGCGGGGACAGAGGGACCCTCAGTGAGCTCCCTGATGGCACCAAACTGGGAGCACTGGCTGATTCCCCAGAGGCTGTGCTGCCAGTCAGTGAGAGCTGGACAGGCTGAGAGTTGGGCAGAGAGGAACTTGCTGAGGGTCACCAGGAGTAAGGGCAGAGTCCCCAGCTCGAGAGACAGGGAACGGCTGCAGAGAGGCAACACAGGGCTACTGAGATGCTGAGGGGATGGAACCTGTGTGTGAGGAGGAAAGGCTGCGGGCCCTGGGGCTGTTTAGGAAAGAGGAGACTGCAGGGGGTTCTCATTAATACTGACAAATATGTCAGTGGTGGGTGTCAGGGGGCTGGGGCAGCACTTTTGTTCTGTTGTATCCAGTGACAGGACAAGGGCTGATGGAAAGAAGCTGCAACACAAAATGTCCCATTGAAACATGAGCAAAAGCTATTTCCCTGCTGAGGTGAGGGAGCCCTGGCCCGGGCTGCCCAGGGAGGCTGCGGAGGCTCCTTCTCGGCAGGTTTCCAAGCCCAGCTGGACACGCTCCTGTGTGACCTGATCTAGGTGGGACCCGCCTGAGATGGGGGTTGGGCTGGATGAGCTTTAGGGGTCGCTTCCAACTGCCACCGTTCTGTGACTCTTTTTAGTGACGGCCCTTCCAGCCGCCACCCTCGGGCGATTCTTACGCCTGTGCCCAGAGGTGATGATGCTGCGGGGCGGGAGCGGGAGCGGGAGCAGCGGCAGCCGCGGGACAGGCGCCGCTTCCCCGCGGCCGCCCCGCGGCCTCCATTTCCCGTCAGCGCCCGCGCCTCGCTGTCGCGCAAAGCCGCCGGCGGCAGCCGCGGTGCCTGCCGGGAGTCGTAGTCCCAGCGTGCCCCGCGCGGAGCCCGCGCCGCCGCTCGCGCTGCCGGGGGTCTCTCAGCGCGGGGGCGGCGCCGGCGGCTGCTCCCGGGGGTCCCGGCGGAGGCGGCTCCGGCCGTGTCGGGCGAGGAGGAGGCGGCCGAGCTCCCCACGGCTGAGCGCCGGGCGGCGAGCGAGCGCAGGATGGGGGGCGCGTGGCCGGCGGTGAGCGCGGGCCGCGGGCGGGCCGGGGGGCGGCGGGAGGGCGGCGGGGAGGGGGCTCCGCGGCGGGCCGGGGGTGTCCGGTGAGGCGGGGCCGGGCGGAGGCGGCGGCGGGGCCGGGGCGGGCGGCGAGGCCCCGGGAGCCCGAGAGCCGCCCGCGGGCGCCGGTGGGGGGGAGGCGGCCGAACGCGGCTCCGCGGCGGCTCCTCGGGCCCCGGCGGCGGCGCGGAGCGGGGCGGGGGGAGGCGGGGCCGCGCCGTCCCTCCGTGCCGCGGGGGAAAGCGGGAGCGGGGCCCGGGCCCGGCGGGGGCTGCCGCCCGCGGCCCGCCCCGGCGCTGTCCCGCTCCGCTCTTCTGTTCGGGGTTTGACCCGCTCCCGCTTCCCCGCCGCCGCCTCCCGCTGCAGCCGGGCAGCCGCGGCGGAGCGGGACGAGCCCCGGGCAGCCGGGAACGACCGGGCTGGGCCCCGTTCTGCGGCGGGGAGTCCCGGGGGAGGCGGCCCCGGCGCTGGCAGCGGCCTGGGACACGCTTCGCTCACCGCAAACACTTTGTGTCCCGCTCTTCCCCCACCCCGCGTTATTTCCTTCGTGCTGTTGTGTTTAAACGCTGCTTGATGCGGTCCCATGGCGGGGGAGGCGGAGAGAAGTTCAGCCCCAGAGAGGGGTGACAACAGCTCAAAGGGCTCCTGGAGCCCCCCTGGAATCGCATCGGTAGTGCCGGGTCCCTCTCTCCAGCAGCTGACTTGAGCATTGCTGCTGAAGCCACCTCTCTGGAGGGGACGGTGGCTGCAGCTCAGGAGGGAGCCATGGGGCTGTGGGGCGGCTGCCTTTGGCCAGGGTTCTTTTTGGGACGGGAGGTTGCAACTTTGGCTCGGTGTCTCTGCTGCTGCTTCTCCCTCACGGGTGTGTGAGCACGTTTGGGAGAAGCAAACACAGAGCTGTGGTGAACAGTTGGTTGCCCCACAGGTTCTCATCTGAGTCAGGTGTTTTAAAGTGATATAAAGGGCTTTGAATTCCCTACAGGAAGCCCCATGAGGGCCATCAGTGGGAGGGGGCTCTTGGTCAGTGCTGTCTGCTCCTTGGGTTCATGTGGTGGGCACAGCTCTTTGCTCCTCTTCCCACTGGGTGTGGTTGAACGTGTCCTGCCCTCACCTCTGTGTGTCCCTCTGAACTCCATCCATTGGGGTTTTATCTGTACTTGCAAGTCTAATCCTCCCTTGTGAATGCTTGTGGCAGGCAGGAAGGTGACAAAAGGAGTTGTGTTGGTGATTTGTTGGGTAGGTGCAAGGCTTTGGGCTCTCACTGGGTGTTGTCAGCACCCTCCTACTCAGAGCCATCCCCTTCCCCTAAACCACACACCATCAGTCACAGAAACAGCCCCCAGCAGAGGCACTTCCCAAACCAGCCTCTTGCAAAAACCAAGGTGCTCACAGAAAGAGGAGAAGCCAGGAGGGTTTGGAAACATTTAGGGGTAAACTTTGTGAGTCCCTGTGCAGTGTTCCAGCTGGAGCTGTGAAAACCTTCTCCAAGCCTCATTCCAGTGGGGTGTCTGACTGTCCCCAGCGCCTTTCTCTTGATGAGCTGAGTTGAAAGCCTTGTCCTCTTTTAGGAGACAGCCAGATCCTGCAGGTTGCTGGTTGTTGACGTGCTCTGTGTTTGTGTTTCAGGGGCCCTGTGGGCAGTGGTGGAAGCGGCCAGCGCCGGCGCCTCGGTTCTCTGCCTGTGTGAGAAGGGAGATGCCAAGGTCACGGAAGAGACAGGCAAGATCTCCAAGAAGGAAAAAGAAATGAAAACAGGTGAGACCCATCCCCAAAGAGATTGTTTCCTTTTCATCCACTGTTGTGTTTCTGTCTCCCGTTGGGCAGCTGGTGTGAATGGGCAAGGGCACAGAGAGCAGGGCTGTGGCTGGTGTAAGAAATGCTTCATTCTTCCCAGAAAGGCCAGTTTTAACCCAAGTCCTGCTGCTGAAGCGTCACTAATGAGCTTCCCAGCTGGATGCATTCAGTCATCCAGGGTGGGCAAGAAGGCCAAGGGCATCCTGGCCTGGATCAGGAACAGTGTTGTCAGCAGGAGCAAGGAGCTGATCGTTGCCCTGGGCTCGGCTTTGGTGAGGCTGCACCTCCAATACTGTGCTCAGCTCAGGGTCTCTCTCTACAAGAAGGACATGGAGGTGCTGGAGAGGATCCAGAAGCAGCTACCAAGCCAGGAAAGGATTTGGAACACGTCTCATGAGGAAGGGCTGGGGGGACTGGGGCTGTTTAGCCTGGAGAAAAGAAGGCTCAGGGGAGACCTTCTCACTCTCTACATCTACCTGAAAGGAAGCTGCAGCGAGGTGGGGGTCAGTCTATTCTCCCTGATAACAAGCAATAGAAGAAGAGGAAACAGCCTCAAGTTGTGCCAGGGGAGGTTCAGGCTGGATGTGAGGAGGAATTTCTTTGCTGACAGGGTTGTCAGGCCTTGGAACAGCTGCCCAGGGAGCTGCTGGAGTCACCGTCCCTGTAGGGGTTTCACAGCCGGGTGGGTGTTGCACGGAGGGCAATGGGCTGGTGGGTGATGGGGCTGGGACAGAGGCTGCACTCCAAGAGCTGAAAGGTCTCTCCCAGCTGAAATGATGCTGTGACTGTGTGATGCCTGTGAAGTGATGTGTCTGTGTTGGGCTGTGCGGGGCTCTGCAGGGAAGGCCGCGACCAGCCGTGACTGTGGCAACTGGAGGCAGGGCCTGGCTGCCCCCCACAGAGTCACAGAATGATGGGGCTTGTCAGGAACCTTTAGAGATCTTTCAGCCCAACCCCCTGCTAAGGCAGGTTCTGCTTGGTCAGGGACAGAGGAACGTGTGCAGGTGGGTTTGGAAACCTGCCGAGAAGGAGCCTCCACACCCTCCCTGGGCAGCCTGGGCCAGGGCTCCCTCACATTAACAGGGAAATATGTTCCTTATGTTTAAATGGAAGCTCCTCCTAAAGCCCACAGGGGATACTTGCAGCAGCTTTTCACAGAAGCCAGTGTTTGCCCATGGGATAGAAAGCAGGGGAATCTGGGGCACTTGTGGCAGGTTCTCTCCCTTCCCTGCCCCTCTGGCCATGTGGCAGGATGGAGCTCAACCCAGACGGCACTGCTGGGAAGCTGGAGCACGGCCTGGGCAGCAGCTTCCTTGAGGAGCAGCTCTTGAAGAAGAACTCCTACCCCTGGAGTGCCCCAACCAGCTGGCCCAGACCTCAGTCTCGCCACTGCTGGGGCTTTTGCTGTGTGTTTGTTTCCCTTCCAGGCTTCACTCCCCTGCTGTGTCTTCCTTTTCCTCACTGCCCTCTTTTCCGCCTGGTTCTGTGTTCTTCCATCCCCTCTGTGGGTTCAAGTCTGTTTCTGGTTTTAATAAAGATGTATTTTGTAGCTAATGAGACCGTCTGTAATTCAACGAGTATCAGAGAATCACGGCATGGTGGGGTTGGAAGGGACCTGTAGAGATCATCCAGCCCAACTCCCCTGCAGAAGCAGGTCCCACCTAGATCAGGTCACACGGGAACAGTGTCCAGGTGGGTCTTGAAGAGCTCCAAGGAAGGAGCCTCCACACCCTCCCTGTGCAGCCTGGGCCAGGGCTCCCTCTCCAGCAGGTCACCCCCAGCCTGTCCTGGTGCAGGGGGTTGTTCCTCCCCAGCTACAGGACTCTGCCCTTGTCCCTGTTGAACCTCAGGAGGTTCCTCTCTGCCCAACTCTCCAGCTGATTGAGATCCTGCTGCATGGCAGCACAGCCTCTGGGGAATCAGCCAGTGCTCCCAGTTTGGTGCCAGCAGGGAACTTGCTGAGGGTCCCTCTGTCCCCTCATCCAGGTGGTTGATGAAGATGTTGAACAAGACTGGCCCCAGAACCCACCCCTGTGGAACTCCACTGGCCACAGGCCTCCAACTCGACTCTGCCATTGATCACCACTCTGGCGGATCACCACTCCTCCCCCAGCTCTTGTGACCAGCCTCAAGATTTTTGGGCTTTTTTCTATCACCTGGTTGGTACTGATGCAGTTCAAGGGTGACATGGGCCAATAGCCTCTTGTCATCTGGAGTCTGGATCGTGTCAGGGATGATGCCACCAAAGAACTTACACACAAACACGCTCGCTCTGTGAAACGGGGGGAGCAGAGTGTGAGGAGAGCACAGCCTGGGCACGAGGAGCAGCCCCCTGCCAGCCTGGCACACAACCTGTTGATGAAGTTGCCCAAGTTGTTGAGCAGCTGCAGGTTGTTGTTGAGCAGGAGGTGTTTCCAGAGCTTCCCCTGTACCTGCCAAGGCCAGGGCCAGTCAGCTCTGGGCTGGACCCGCTGCTGCCCAAAGCCTGGCCAGCAAGTGATGGAGGTAAGGCCTCTGTGATGAACGGACTGGAGAAGGGGAAGAAGATGCTGTAGCAGAAGGGAGTGAGAAAGTGGGAACAACATGTCAGGGGTGCCTGTATGTGGGTGTGAGGTGACATCCCTGCAGTGCCCCCCATGGCCGTGGGGCTGAGTGTGGAGCATCCATGTGCAGCGAGGCCGTCCCAGGGGCCAGGAGCTGCGATTGGCGTCTCTGCGAGGCCGAAGGAGCAGCCCCGGCAGGAGCAGTGGGGCTGGGGGTGTGTCGGGGCCCGTGGGGCTGTGCCTGGGCTGGGTGCCAGGAGGAAACCTCAGGCTTCCTGGCCGGGCGCTGTGGGGGAAGCGCAGCGAGTGCTGCGAGGCCGCGGGGGCTGCGGTTTGTGCAGCTGCAGCTGCAGCTCCCGATGCATCTGCCTGCAGGGAACAACGGCCCCTGGGGGACACGGGGACGGTTGGGGACACGCTGGGGCCTGTCCTGCTGCCGGGCTGGGGACGTGTCCCAGCGCGGCTCCTGCCGGGGCCCTGTCCTGAGGCTCTCCAGGAGGGATGTTCTTGCAGGCCGGGGCTGCAGCTCTGCCCCCAGCCCAGGGCTGTCCCACAGGGGCTGCAGCAGGGCAGGGGCTGTTCCCTTTCCACCCCGACACAGAGCCAGAGCAGCCCCACAGCTCGGGGCTGGAGGACACTGCCCTCGTGGGTTCTCTGATGAGTGTAGCCCTGGGGATGCTCAGTGCTCCCAGTGCTCCCAGTTGAGGGCCTGGAGACCCATTTCCCCTCTGCGCCTGCCTCGGCCCATAACTCTGCCTCAACTCAGAGTTGAGGCTGGTGGATGACGCCAGCCGCTGCGCTGGGAGAGTGGAGGTGGAACACGAGGGACAGTGGGGCACTGTGTGTGGTGTCATCTGGAACTTGAAAGATGCAGCAGTGGTTTGCAAGCAGCTGGGATGTGGGTCTGCTGTTCAAGCTTTTCGGCACGGAAATTTCGGTCCAGGATCTGGCCCCATTTGGTTGATTGATATTCAGTGTCGTGGCTCCGAGCCTGCCCTGTCCAATGTACACACAGCGGATGGGGTGAGCACAACTGTGTTCACAGCATGGACGCTGGGGTGAGCTGTTCAGGTAAGAGGCCAGAAAGGGACCTGGCTGTGCCCTCCAGGAGCAATGAGTGTGTGTGAGAGCAGGGTCCAGGCTGGCTGGTCACATTGCCAAGCTGCAGCTGGTGTTGCTGGTGTCTCCAGTCCTGAGAAAGGGCAATAGGAACCCAGCCCGGGTTCTCACCACAAACCTGGGCCCTGAGGTTGCTCAGCCCACTCTCAGTCGGTGCCTGCCCTGTCTCCTCCCTGCCCCATTGTGTCTCAGTTCCCATCTTCCTCCTCCCACTAAGCCAGGAGCAGTCTGGCATTGCCACGGGCCAGGTCCCACCATGCCAGAGGCACCCACAGCCCTGGGGAACGGCAGCAAAAATGACTGGCCACTTCACCTTTCCATGCTTATGATCAGCACCATTTCTAATAAGGAACTGCACTTATTTCTGCTGACACTGTTTACAATGAAAGCTGCTTGTTTGGTTTTTAACAGGCAGAGATTTCTGGCGTGCACCCACCCATGCAGGAAAGAAGATTTTGTGGAAGATGAGCTGACTACCACAGGAGATTCCAGAACACTGGAGCCTCCATGGATCAATTTACCTCAAGATGATTTCCCTCCAGAACAAGTCTCAGGTAAACTGAAAAGAAGACAACTTCTGCTGTCTTGTTGTCCTGCTTCAGTCATTCGGCATCTCATCTCACAGCCACCTGCAAAGAGCAGGTCCCACCACAGCATCTGTCTACAGATGAACTCCAGAGCCAGAATGGCAACATGTGCTGCAATCTGATACCACACTGTTTCTCTCACATCATGATGCAAGCCCATGTGCCAGGTCTTTATCATAGTGCAACAAAAAGGTAAATCAGACAACACTGAAGAGCTTCTGATCTTCCATCATCTTCATTTGTAACCTGGCCCTTTCGCCCACAGACACATAAAAAACTCCTCTCATCTTTAATGTTTCTCTAAACCTTAACATCAACAATGTCTTCAACACTAGAGTTTGCGTCCTTCACAAAAAATGGGGATATGAAAATATTCTGCTCTCAATACAGACTTCTCCTCCACTTCTTACAGTGTGATGTCAACACTCCTAAGGTTACAGCTGAGATTTGAAGCTTGGAAAAGCATAATTCTTGTAGAGAATTGGTAGTAGGTTGTTGGGTTGTTTTTAAAGGGAATGATGATGATTCTATGAAAGAACGTCATAATCTGAGTAAAAGCACAGTCCTTGATAGATTGAAAGTCATTTATGTCCATGTTGAATGAGCTCTACTTAGGATACGCATTTTTATGAGGGATACAAACTAATTGATTTCATTGACAGTGAACTTTTCTGGTGTCTCTAAGGGAAGATGGCATTGATGTGTTTCACAGGTATAAAGCCCAATATGCCTCACATGGAATATTAGCCCCAAGCTTTGAAACCAGAACCAAGACAGAAAAGCTCTATGAATGCAGTTCTGTCAAGACTGTGATGCACTCCTTTTGCTTTGCTGTTGGGGTTTGTGTTTTGCTCCTAAGGACCACTGTAACAATCTCAAAACCTTCAGCTCTTGGGAAAAGCTGAAGTAACTCAACCACTGTATAACCACACTTCCAAAGACTCCAGTAAAATACAGAGATCTCAATGAACAAGGACATGAGGGATAGTTATGTGTAAGCTGCTGAGGAGTGCAGTGTCTCCTGTGTCTTCAAGTTTAATGAACGTGCTGCACTGGATGGCAGCAATGAAGGGTCTGGAGAACCCATTGCTTTAGCTCTTCCCATCTGCACAAACCCTATGGTCATGTACACATCTCACACTGTACCTGACCTGAGTGCTCTGCCTACCAGAGGGCGGTTTTGTCAGAACAGAATGTACCTAGTGCAGCACTGAATTCAAACAGTTCTGCTGCTGGTTTCCAGTCAAATGACAGTTTCTGTGTTGGAACTACATGGGGTTTATTTTTTTTGAGTGATCTGGATAGAAAGAATCACATAGTGCCTGTGTCTGTTATTCTAAGGTCAGGAAGGAAGGAGGAAGCAAAATGAAGACAGTGAATGGCAT
This sequence comes from Colius striatus, assembly GCF_028858725.1. Classification (NCBI taxonomy): domain Eukaryota; kingdom Metazoa; phylum Chordata; class Aves; order Coliiformes; family Coliidae; genus Colius; species Colius striatus. The sequence continues at coordinate 1,604,547 of NW_026908523.1, read as the reverse complement.
TCCAAGAGCAGCCTTCAGCACACAAAGCCCAGGACGGGGTATTCTCCAGAGGACCCAGTCTATCAAGGGAACTCTTTCCACAAGAAGGTCAAAGACACTGACACAACAGCCAATCAATACAAGATGCATTTTTATTTCAGTCTTCAGAAAGGTGCAGTTGTGCAAGGGGATCTGCAGCCAGAAGGGGATGGAGAGCTGCTCATCCATGGGGTGAAGCTGGGCAAAGCCTTGACTGTGGCTGGAGAAATGTCTTCAAGCCTCAAAGGCAGAGAAAAAGCAGCAGGGCAGAGTGCCCCAGGAACTGCTTCAGAGTTGGAAATGGATGGAGGGTCACATCAAATGTGAGGAGAAAGCTTTCTGGCTGAAAGCAGGTCAAAAATAACAGCCGGAGTCTATGAAATCAGAAGGGTAGTAGAAAGGAATTCTTCCAGAAGGAAGGAATTGTCATTCCATTTGTTTCAATGGCATTTGAATTCCTTCCCTTACTGGGGAAGAAGGGACAGACAGTGCAGGGGAGGTTGCACTGCGGGGTGCTGCTCTGCTTCCACACAGCTGAAGGGCAGCGAGTACAAGCTCCAGAATAGAAACATGCAAAGGCTCTTGGCTGAAGGCGATTTCCTCCTTCCCTCCAAGTGTGTTCTGGAGACTGATGCCCTGTAAGAGCACAGAGGGGACAAGGGCCATGGCCATCTGAAGGGATGTCCATCGAAATCAACTGGAAGGTGGTGAATCATGCCCCAGATTTCAGCGTGCCTCGTGCAGGCTTTCTGGGAGTTCTCCTGGAACCCCACCAGACGGGCACACTCTGAAACAGATGCTGGAGTTTGTTTCCAGTGACTGAAGGTATTGATCTGACCAGAAGCTGTTGCCGTGCTGTATGCAGCTGTTGGCAGCTGTAGCACTGTCAATCCAAGCTGGCCATGGATCTGTTGAGTCTTCTTCTTGTTAAGAACCTGGTGATTGGTACTTGCCAAGGGAATGCCCAGAATGCCAATGTCTTTAACTCCTACTGCATAAAATGTGGGGTTGGCGTGAGCACTTAAAGGTGAAAAGGGAAAATAGACACCAACACCCAAAGAATCCACATGTTAGAGTTTCAAAAGAACAAAGTGAACTTACCTTTGCTCCTTGTTGAGTTTGGACAGTAGCTTTACAGTTCATAGATTGCATCTAAGACTAAGCACAACCATTCTGTCAGCCCTTTACACCTTTACGCACCTGTTAGGCAAGGGAGGGCAGGTGACCTCTTCTGCTTGCCACAGTTGATATCACAGAAGCCAGGCTACAGCTGATGTCACAGCAGCCAGACTGGTTTAAAAAACAAGAGTTTTCGTTGTTCCCTGTGACTCTCAGTCCAAACCTTCTCACACACTCTGGGACCCTCCAAGTGTGGTGTTCAGATCTCTGTTTCAGTCTGAAACTAAAGAAATATCCCTGCAGTCTGTTTCTTTTCCTGAAGACCTGGTTTGGTGAATTTTGAAGGCAAAATGAGGGCACAGAGCTCCTCTGCTTTGTTTTAGCCACTCAGTATGATTTTGCTGCCCCCTCCAAGACCTTGCTGCACAGGTGTTGATGCATTTCTGTGTCTTTCCAAAACAGAAGTCTGTCTCCATCAGGACTGTGGAGGAACACTGCTGTGCTGCAGACAGGCTCCCAGGGAGAAGTTTACTCTCTCCAAAACATGCAACTGCAGCAGGACAGCAGTCTCCTTACTCATGAGTGTCAGAAATCCCACTGCCACAAATGGCATCCTGCCAGGGAAATGAGAAAACCAAGGTGCTCTTCTTGTTGAAACCTTACTTTCTGTCCAAGGAATTATTGTCATGAAAGCCAGTCCTACCCTTGAGCCTTGCTTGCATATGAAAAGCCAAGAAACATACAACAAAAGCTTGGCAAAGAGAAAGAAATGAGTATATTGCCCAGTGCTTTGCCATTCTTGTCCTGTATCTGAACTACGCAAGAGGATAAGACAAAAAGGTTTAAAGACTCCAAAGCTCTGTAGAATGTGCCCCATCAAACCAGAAGAAAACCTTCTTTAAGTAGGAACAGTGAATCACACCCATGTTTTCCTTGCATTCCTCCCTGCTGGGAGCACACTGCTGCCCTGGGCTCATTTGCACTGGAAAACCAGTTACTGTGCTGAAAGACCCATTGTTGTCACCAACACCTCACCAGCAAAGCATCACACTTCCAACTGCATGAAAACAGGGCAGGAAAGTTTGTCCAGTGTGGTCATGTCCATTTTTACCCAAAGTCCATCTCACTGGGCTTTGCTCAGACTTCCTGGGAAACGAATTCTAATGGAGAACACTTAGTCAAGGTCAGTTAATTACTCTCTGGCTCCAAGGAATAAGTAGGAAGGAAAGCAAGAGAGGGGGAACAAAGCTGTGGGAATGGGCACAGGGAGATGGCAGCGCTGCAGCAGCTGTGCTGAGATCTGTGGTGTCCTGGAAAGAAGTTCTGTGCTGGCATCCACGGGCTGTCACGCTTTTCAGTGTCACCTAGGACAAGCTGGCATCATTTCAAGTGGCACCTGGGTTATTCTGCAGGTTCAAGCAGGCCTTTCACTGAACCATCTGCAGTGGCTTTCCAAGTGAAGCACTGCACAGGTGTCTGTCCTTGGCTCTTGCACTGAAGCCAGAAGTCATTGTTTCCTCTCTGTGCCATGAAGGTTTCAAGGGTGCTGGCTACTTCCTTCAGAGCTAGACTGAGAACTCTGGGTCTTGGGAGAAGGAGCCTTCTCCCTTGCTATGCTTTACTTCTTCAGTGGGAGGCTTTGGTTCAGGACTCTGCAGCAGTCCACAGCTGTGGCTCACCAGACCTTCCTTAGACATTGCTAGCTTGTAATTGAGCATACTCACCTGCTTCTCTGAGGAGGCTTCAAACTAATGGCCTGGAAGGAGGAGCTGCTACTGCTGGACTCTGCAGCTTTTTGACAGCAGGCAGAGCAAAAAGAATCTCCTGTGAGCACAGGGTGGCTTTTGACAAAAGAAACCCAGCACAATGGAGCACAGGTCTCCTGTTGGCCTGATGACAAACCACAATGGCAACCACAAACTCCTAGAGCAGAGGAGGTGGGAAGGGACCTCCACAGACTGGAGCCCAACCCTCCTGCTCAAAGCAAGGCCAACTGCAGCAGGTTGCCCAGGGCCATGTCCAGTCAGGTCTCAAACCTCTCCAAAGAGATGACTCCAAAGCCTCGCTCAGCAACTCGCCTCCTTTTTGTCCCTGCACTTTCTTTTGTTCAACCACAGCAGCAAAACGTTCTGTTGAGACCAAATATCCCGTGTTTCAGTTTCTGCCTGACGCCTTTTCTGCCACTTGGCAGCACTGAGAAGAGCCAGGCTCTGTCGTCTTAATATGAAGCCCAGGATAAGTACTTGCTAAAGGAGGAGCCAAGACTTGGTAAACACAGGCAGCTTTTGTAGAGCAGAGCGTTCTCAGAGAGGAAGCTGACACCTGAGAAGGGAAATGCTGTGATGCAGAGGCACTTACCTCAGTCCTTGACCAACTCCTGAACTCCAGGGAGCACCTGGACAAAAGTCCCCACGTCCACTACAAACCTATGGCTAGAACATACCTGCAACTCAACTCATACAATACTTACCCAGCATAAATCCATGGTACATGGAAAGAAAGGATCAGCTGTGCCAGAGAAATCTTGTACCTTCTGAAATGCTCAACTGAGCACCAAAGGAAGGGCAAAAATCCCCATCCACTACAAACTTATGGCCAGAATATAGCTGAAACTAAACCAATGAGATCCTTACCCAGTGTAAGTCCATGGTATGGAAAGGAAATGGTGCCAATGGAAAGGATCAGCAGTGCCAGAGAAATCTGGTACCTTAAATGTTCAACTTTTATCCCAGCCTGAGCTTTTTAAACAGGCAAAAACTGATGAGAAAAGTGTGTGGATGATGAGGCAGCTTCACTCACAGAACAAATCCTCCTCACACAGTACATTTCCCTTCCCTGGGTGCTTGGCTGAAGATCCTGTCATTGTTCCAGACCCACCATCAAGCCAGGCTTCAACAATGACTCCCAAACCAAAGGGATGGAGGTTGTCAGTTAATAGACTCCAACAAACTGCAGTGATGGCCAATTTTTCTGGGGAGGAAGCCTAGCTCTCTCCAATCAACACCATGTTTCTTCATCTCACTTCTCACAGGTCAGGTGCAATGAAAGAGACACCAAAAATCTTCCTTCACATCTTTTCTGTCCCTAAGCAGCACAAGCAGATGAGGAGAGCTGCCATGCAGATGGGTATGCACATTGCTAGCAGAGCTGCTTTGGCTTGGTGCATTCCAGATGGTGAAAGTCAGATGATAGTGATCAAGGAATATTCCAAAGCAAAAGAGAAAGCGGGGATATACTCAGATCTCATCTCCTGGTTAAGAGGCACATTCCTGCCAGCTGCTGACTGATGCCATGTGGTCTCTGCCACCGGGCAGGACCTCAAACACAGCAAAAGAAGCTTGGTAAGAGCCCAGGATGTGAAAGGGAGTGGTGGAAGTCAGAGCAGACACAGTTATGCCAGGCTGCAAGGTGCTGCATGCCACCAAGCAGGTGGGCAGGCTCTGAATGGGAGATCCAGCTGGGCTTGCTTCCCTTTGCAGCCTGCTCCCCTGCCAGCAGCAAGCATGGGAGCTCTCCAGCAAGACTCAGCCCAGCAAGTCTTGGGCCCAAAGCATCTGAAGCTGAGAGCAACACCACCAGATGCCCCTGGAACATGAAGGCTTCCAGCATGGCCGAGAGACCATCACCATCCAAAAGCAATGAGGAGGTTTGACAGAGAAGAGAGAAAACATTGCCCAGCACACAGTTTTGCTGCAAATGATTTTAGGATGGAGGCCACAAAGTGCAAAATGCACAAGAGTGTTCTCCAGGCTGGAGAAGAGGCTGGAGGTGCAAGAGCAGCAGGCAAGAAACCAAAATGGGCCAGAGGAGCCCTGACAAGGGGCTGTGCTCAGTGCCACAGCAGATGAGAAGCAAGCCCCGAGGATGGCCCACAAGAAGTGTATAGAAAGCTTCCTCCCTCTGGATGTGGGCACCAGGGCCACTGTTGTGGAGTAGCCGATGTAGGTACTTGCCAAAAAATGGCTCAAAGGAGCTAAAGGCTATGCTCAGTGCTGCAGAGGAAGGCAAAAAAAAAACCCCAGGGACACTTGCTAGTCCACCTTGGGGAAAAAAAGCCTTCCTCCTGTCAGCTGGAGGGCATGAGAGGCCGCCTTGGTGGTGCACGACAGCAGGCAGTAGCCCAGCCCAAATGGACCAAAGGAGCCCTGACACTTAAGCAGTCATGCTGAATGCTGCAGAGGAAGGCAAAAAACTCCTGGGGACCTGTGCCAATGTGCCCCAGGGGAAAATTCCTTCCTGACCCCAGTGCTGGCGATCGGCTACTCCCTGAGCATGTGAGCAGACCTGCCTCCTGGTCCCACGGGCTGCTCATGCCTCCCACGAGATGCACAAGCCTCTCTTCTCCCTCAACCTAGAGCCATCTCTGGGGCTTCCCTGAGTGGCCAAATGCCCCAGGCCTGATCGACCTTGGGGACAAGAATCCATCCCACGCCTGGCAGTGAGTACTCCAAAGCATCAGGACCCCTATTGCTTATGGCTGCTGCCCCTTGCTCCACAGGGGATGAGGATGGTGAGCTCTGCAATGCCCCTCCAGAAGGCAGTCCTGTGTTCTGGCTCCTGCTCTGCAGCTGAAGAAGATTCCTTGTCCCTCAGATGAGCTTGGAAAGTGGCTTAGCCAGGAGCAGCTGCGAACCTCCAGCCTCTGGCTTGCCTTCCTCCCTCAGCCCCATCAAGAGCTTCCTCTCAGGTGGCTGCCCAGGCCAGATCTGGCAGCAGGACCTGGGAGGACCCCCCTTTTATACTCTCCTGGGCACTGTGATGTCATCATTCTCAGCTGACACCACTGCTGTTAGGGGACACATTCGTTGCCAGGTGCTGGCACTGTGGTATCATCATTCTCAGGTGATATCATTGCTCCTGGGTGATGACACTGTGACATCATCATTGCCAGGTGACTGTTGCCTTTCAAGTGAATGTGAGAATTCCTTTAGATGTGAAGAGCATCAGCTCAGCTACTGACAGATTCCCTTATTTCACGTCCATTCTTTCTGTGACTCTGTGTGTTGCTGTGAAGTACACACACAGCATTCCAGCTGCAAACATGAGGCTGTCACTGATGTCACAGAGCTCCACAAACAGTGGCCTGGGCCTGGTCAAGTGGATTTCACACCTGGCCAAGAACTAGGCATGTTCTCTTTTTGGTTAGGTCATTTGTAAAACAATTCCTGTTCAATCTGGTGATAACAAGCCGCTAAATCTTCTCTCCCAGATGAGTCTGCACTATGTTAAACATCAACTGGTTCATGTTTTGGTTTCTCTTACCTCCCACCAAATGTGCAGCACACCAGGCTGAGCCATAGCAGGTACAGCTCCTGCAATGTTGCCTTTCTTTAAAGACCAGCCCACCTGCTGTGGCTGTGTAAATAAACACATCCTCCAATGACTTTTGTGGTAAGAACTTGCTCAACATTATTTCTCAACCAAATACTTCCTAGGTAAGATGCACATCATCTAGGAAGAAGCTCTAAGGTACTGGCTTACAGCTTCTGCCCTTTGTTCTTCTTCTGGCTGGTGGAACTGCTGCAAGGAGTAGGAACAGTGAGAGGAACAACCATATGGACTCCAAGGTCAGCGATGAAAGAGAGGAGGAGGTGTGCTGCAGCAGAGACTCCCCGGCATTCTATGGAGAGACCTGGTGACGCTGAGGTTTATTTTCATTTCTTTAAAGACCCTGCATCAGGGGCAGAGACTCATTTTGCTAAAGCTGACCCTGGACCAGGGGCAGCGATTCACTTCATTAAAGGCCCCGAGCCAGGGGCAGTGACTATGGCCGGAGCCGGCTGTGTCCCGAGGAAGGGACCCAATATCCACAGCTGTAACTGTGGGGAGGAACCCATGACAAAGCAGCTCATTCAACTTATGCTCAGAAGAGGCCTTGTCCCGAGAGAGGGACCCTGTAACTGCAGAAACTGCAACCGTGGTGAAGAATCCACACCAGAGATATTCCCCAAGGACTGTGTCCCGTGTGAGGGACCCTGTGTGGGCAGAAGCCGCGGCTGTTGGGAGCAACCCATCCCAGAGAAGTTCATTAAGGACTGTGTCCTGGGGGAGGGACCTCGTGTTGGAGCAGGGAAAGAATGCCAGGAGTTGTACTCATCTGAGCAGAGAGAAGTGGCAGAGCCCATCTGTGAGAGACTGAGCACATCCCCCATTCCCTGCCCCCCTGAGCCGCTGAGGGGGGAGGAGGGAGAGATCTGGGGAGCAGTGAGCTGGGCCTGGGAAGAAAGGAGGGCTGGGGGAGGGAGATCTTAAAGCTCTGGTTGTAATTTTCTCACCATCCTGCTCCCTTTTTGCTTTTATTCCGTTCTGTTTCTTGTAGAATAACCTTTCCTCCTTTCCTCTCTCAGTCGAGCACTGGAGTCTGTTTTACCCAGAACTGTAACTGGCAGCGAGCCCTCCCTGCCCTTGTCTCCATCCACAACAACCTTGGTGATCTTTTTACTCCCATTTCGCTGGGCCTCTGCCATCCTAACAAGGGTGGGGGTGGATGGAGGCTCCGAGCAAGAGACTGTCGTGGTGCTGCTGGGCTGGCTGGGCCAAACCACGACAACCACCAATGTCAGCAACCCCGTGCCTCTGGCACTTCACTCCATTCCTTACTTACCATATTCTTCATGTTGAGTATTCTCTTTCACATGGCTCAGCTGTGTCTGTCAAACAGTGACCTACCCATCCCACAGGAACTCACCCAGGTGGGCCCTGAATGTCTCCAGAGAAGGAGACTCCACAACCCATCTGGGCAGCCTCACAGGGAAGAAATCCTTCCCCGCAGTTCTTCTGCATGCCTTGTTTGGGGATTCACCACTCACACTCTCTTAGGCAATACCAGTCATGTACATGCAATAATGTGTCTGAAATACGTCCAGACTACAAAAGAAACCCTGGTTTTGTACTGGAAAAGATTCAATCCATGTGAAGTGACGGGGAATCTACAAGCTGCTGTGAACAGGCCCATTTGACACACCGTTCACAGGAGTTACATCGCTTTATTAACGTCACAGTGCCAACCTTATACTCACGGGTACTGAAGGGCTGCATTTATGACACAGACCATTCCAATGTTCTTTCAAGAGACCCTCGGTTCTCTTTTCTCCTCGGTGCTATGGCTTCCAAAAGGAACACCACGGTCGCCCAGTTTGTGCCTCTCGCGGTCGCCCAGTTTGTCAGCCTCTGACTGTACTGAGTAGAGGTCAGGATGGGTCAGTCCTTTGCGGGTGTGGGGGGCAGCTGTGGGGTGTCTGTGACATCAGAGGCCGTGCCAGCGGGGGGCGGCTATAAAGGGGCACCAGGGGCAGCACGGGCCCAGTACGCGCTGGGACAGCGGTGAGCGCGCAGGCGGCAGGAGGAGGGGGACGGCGGCAGGCTGCGCTCTGCCCCGGCACCCAGGGCCCAGCCGCCGGCAGGGCTGACACAGCCCTTGTGCCTCCCGCCTGCCTCGGCCCCTCTCCAACCGGCCCCCGCTCCTGGTCCCTGTTTTCCCCGCTGCCAGCTCCCTCCCTCCCACCCCACTGAACCCATTCGCTCTCTCTCCCTGCAGATCATGGCGCTCGTGCGCTTCTTCACCAATCTGCTGTCGCTCTTCATCCCAGAGGCACAGCAGTGTTATGCCAGGATGAACGAGGCCGTGTTGAAGCCGACAGAAGAGCAGCTGATCCAGCAGGCGAGAGAAATACATGAGATGCTGCTCATCAGCTCCAGTTTCCTGGTGCCGTCGCGGCAGCCGAGGCAGCCCGTCATTTCCTGGGAAGACCTGATCGTTGCTGCAGTCCTGGTCCTGCTCTTGGGACTGTACTGGTGGACCAGGAGAAGGAGCCCTGACACAGACGACAGCAGCAGTGAGGGGAGCTCAGGCAGTGACACACACTGCCAGGAGGTAGAAAGCGAAGGAGAAACTGTTGAAGAGAGGCACCACGCTTTGATTTATGAGAGGCGCATCCAGTGGACAGTGCTCAGTCTGTGCTACACCAGCAGCACGGTGCAGGAGCTGCTGGATGACCTCCTCCGTTTATTGCAAGGGCGCTTGGCCAACAGTTCCTCCCCGGAGCTGCAGCCAGCCATCGGCGTGGGCAGCGCCTTCGAAGGCTGGAATCCTTGCGACAGCGACGTCACATACCGCATGCTCGTGCCCCTGAAGGCCCCCCATGGCTACTCCTTCCACCTGGAGCCAGACTTTGCACAGGAACTGCCGGGAAAGAACTTCTGCGTCCGTGTGTCCCCGGAGTGCACCTGCAGCGCAGAGGAGCCGGCAGGAGACGCGCCGTGCTTCCTCCACTACCCTGAGGAGCCACGGAGGAGGAATCAGGGTCCCAGTGTCCTCGACACCCTCTGCACTGGCCCTTACCTCGATGTTCATAAAACTGCCCTCTGGTTCCAGAACTTGGTGACGTCAGCCTGGGGGGAGCTGCCTCAGTCTCGCCGCTACCAGATGCAGCTGCAGCTCTCCAGACACTCCTGCAAGCTGAAGCTGTCAAACGCCGCCCGAGCACCTCTCTTTGTTGAGCTGCTTTTTGGCGTGCAGCAAGGTGACTCAGACATCTTTGTGAGCAGCCAGACTGCAGCAGGTTTCTTCACCCCACGCACGACGTGGCCTGAGACCTGCGCTGTGGCAGAGGCCAAGTTCTTCAGGCACGTGGCCAGGAACGCCCCGCCTGGCAGCTACCACCTCAACTGCCTGCAGCTCTGCGCTCGCATGGTGCCAGGAACGGGCTTTTCCACCTATATCATCAAGACGGTTGTGATGCACCTCCTGACCACCACTCCCCTGTCAGACTGGCGCAGGAGGTATCTGCTGCCGCGCCTGAAGGAAATCATGCGGTACCTGCGCCGCAGAGTGGAGGAGAAGCGCCTCAACCACTTCTTCTTTGGCAACCACAACGTGCCCGAGGAGATCGTCTTGCCTCCTGCCTTCCGAGAGGCCAAACCCATCAACCTCTTCCAGCACCTGACAGACGATACGGCTGCCCACGCCGAGGCACTGCGTGACTGTGAGCAGCTGCAAGATCGGCTCACAGGACGGCTCATCCGTGAGGATGAAAGAGGTCTTGAGGCAGAGAGCTGAGGGGAGTGGGAGCCGATGCAGCTGAAGGGGCCATTGCCAGGAGCCTGGCAAGAGAGACTCGGCACTGCCCATTAGCGATTGCTCTCGCTCCCTGAGGTGTCTCTGGGAGCTTGACCTTGTACATAGTTGCTTGTTTGAAGAAGTAGTTGAGTAAACGGTCGTTTGAACAAACGCCCGGCCTGTGAGCGTCCGTGTGTCCCTCTGTGGGGAACGCAGGTACAGGCTACTGGCTTCTGGGCTGCCCAGAGGCAGGGAGCATTCAGCACAATCACAGCACCTTAAGGTTTGGAAGGGACCTCAAAAGATCATCTAGTTCAACCCCTCTGCCAGAGCAGGACCACCTAGAGTAGGTCACACCGGAACTTGTCCAGGTGGGTTTGGAATGTCTCCAGAGAAGGAGACTCACGTGCTGTTCCTAAGCAGGCTGTGACTCCATGGGAAGCCCACGATGGAGCTGCACATTGAAGAGCTGCAGCCTGTAGAAGGGCTCCCACGCTGGAACACTTTGCGAGGAGCTGCAGCCCATGGGAAGGGCTCACTTCAGAGAGTTCATTGCAGGGGTACAGCTGCATTCTTGCCACAGCTTGCAGAGGGGTCTCTGGTCTGGTGCTCCTCCTTCCTTCCTCCTTCTCTGACTGTGGGGTGCGTGTGGTCGCCTCCATCGTGTATCACTCTCACACCTCCTGCCAGCACTTCAAACTCCCGTCCCTAAATACTCTGGCAGAGGCACCAGATTGGCCCAGCCGGGCCGGAGGTGGGTGTAAGCCCAGGAGCTGGGGGAGAGGCTGAGAACTCTTTACTGGGTCTTCACTGCAACCCCCTCCTCCTGTTACCAAGCAAAAGCTGCTCCTTGCTAAGCCATGACAGAAGGCCAGAGCCCTTCTAGAATTAAATGTAGCCAGGGATGTTAAGGACAGGAATGAGGCATTTGTCAAGTACCTCAGCAGCAGAAGGATGGTGAGGGGGAACGTGGGCCCTCTGCTAAATGCTGATGGTGCTCTGGTGTCTGAGGATGCAGAGAAGGCTGAAGTACTGAATGCCTGAAAACACTGAAAGTACTGAAAACAGGGAGCAGCTGAGAAGAAGTAAAAGCAGGATATGTTTAACCACAGCTGTGCTGAGATTTGGCTTAAACTAAGTGTGAGCTTTAGCAATTAACCAATGAGCTCGTGCCGAGCAGCACATTGCTTTGCAGATGTAACCAGTAAATGTTATGTTACTGTCACCTGAATTCTGTACTATTGTATAAATATCAGTGTGTATGACTAATAAATGGGCTTTGAGCATTGAGCTTTGGACATTGACTCTACCTCCTTGAGGATATGTCTCTGACTCTGGAAGCTCCCACGCATCATCCAGCAGGTCAATCCTCAGTCTCTACTGATGCTCCTTCCCAGCTGCAGGACTCTGCCCTTGTCCTTGTTGAACCTCGTGAGGTTCCTCTCTGCCCAACTCTCCAGCTGGTTGAGATCCCGCTGAATGGCAGCACAGCCTCTGGGGAATCAGCCAGTGCTCCCAGTTTGGTGCCAGCAGGGAACTTGCTGAGGGTCCCTCTGTGCCCTCATCCAGATGGTTGATGAAGACGTTGAACCAGACAGACCCCAGAACCCATCCCTGTGGAACTCCACTGACCCCAGCCTCCAACTCGACTCTGTGCCATCGATCCCCACCCTCTGGGCTCTGTCATTCAGCAGCTCTCCATCCACCTCACTGTCCACCCATCCAAGCTTTTTTTTTGCTTCCAAACCCTCCTCTGGGGGCCCAAACCCTCCCTTTTAGCTTCCAGTGCCTTGAGGCCTAAGCCCCCATGTAAATCTTTCAAACTTCACTTGGTGACCCAAACCCTAATTTTTCCTCCCAAAGCCCGATTTTCACCTTCCAAACCTTGGATTTAGATTTCAAATCGTCCTCTTCTAGGTCCAAACCATCACCTTTATTTTCAAAGTCTCATTTTTGTGCTCAAACCCTCATTTCTTACCTTCCAAACACGCAATTTTAAACTCAAAAGGCTCATTTTGTGGCCTAGATGCTCATTTTTAGCTTCCAAAGCCTCCTTTTTGCTTTTTCTAACCTTATTGCTTGGAGCACAGTCCTCCAGTTTTTGATTCCAAAGTCTCACTTTGTGCCCCAAGTTGTTGTTTTTAACCTGTTCCTTTTCAGCTTTCAATCCCTCATTCTCGGGTCTCAACCTCAGTTATCAGCATCCAAGGCCTCGTTTTAGCTTTCTAACACACCTTGTTGGGTAAACCCCCTTGTTTTCAGCTGCCAACGCCTCCCCTGGAAGGGCACAAGCAGGAGCTGGGCAGATGCTGCCCTTGTGTGTCTCTGTGCCCGTGCAGCCGCTGCGTGCCGCGTCCCCTCACACCCCAGGCTGCACATGGGTAGTGCCTGGGGGTACCCAGGGAGGGCCTTGGGTGGCCGTCCCTGTGTCAGCGTGTGCCCGGCACCCCGTGTCCCGTCCCTGCCCACCACACAGCACACACCGGCCCCAGCCTCTCGCCCCCCGCCCTGCAGGGAGCCCTCAGCGCTGAGAAGGGCCCCTGAGCTCAGCCTTCTCCTCTGCAGGGCCGCAGCCTCTGCTGCCCACAGCCATGTGCCGGCCCCTCAGCACTCGGCCCCTCGGGGCCTGTGTCCAGCAGCTCCCGTCTCTCTGGCCCTGCCTCTGCCTCTGCCTGTGGCTCAGGGGCTTTGCAGCACAAGGTGGGAGGGGCCAGAGCCCGCCCTGAGGCGCCGCCGCCTCTGATTGGCTGCGGGGCTGTCACTGCCCTGCCTGGTCCCGCCCTCCCTGAGGCACCGCCGCCTCTGATTGGCTGCGGGGCTGTCACCGCCCTGCCTGGTCCCGCCCTCCCTGAGGCGCCGCCGCCTCTGATTGGTCGCCGCTCACACGTCAATCAGGGCTGTGCCCGCCTGCTGCGCTGCCATTGGCTGCCCCGGGGCTGGGCGCTGAGGGAGCCTCTGGCTCAGGCCACAGCAGCTCTGGCTGGGATCTGTGTGCTGTGTCAGTGCCCCACAGAGAGCACAGACACACTGAGGCACAGACAGTGCTGCTGCGCGGGGAAATGAGCCGTCAGTGCCCTTGGCTGGCCCAGGAATGAACAGGGACGGCTGCCAGCCCCTGCCCAGGGCTACAGCTCCCACATGGCCCAGGAGCCAACATGGCTGGCTGGTAGCCAGTGCCCCAGGCCTACAGCTCCCACGTGCCCCGGGGCCTCCTTCCTGCTGCCTGACCCTGCAGGGACACCAGCCCCTGGCCAGGCCCCCCTGACCCTGCAGCCCCATGGCCGCCTCCCCGGGGCTGCACAGGCCCAGCCCCAGGAGGAGCCAGAGGAGGAGGAGGAGGAAAATACGGGGGAGGAGCAGGGCAGAGGGACAGAGCAGGAAAGGGATGGAACTTAAGGAGACAGGGAGTGCAGGAGGAAAAAGAGCAACAAGCAGCAGCAGAGAGGGACAGAGAGAGGATTGGAAGGGCAGAAAGGAGGATGGGGGATACACAGACACAGGCTGGGAGAGGGACAGGGGGCAGAGAGACAGAAAAGGCAGCAGAACAGTGGAGTGACAGAGAAATGGGACAGGGATTAGGACAGAAGGGAATAGGGAAGGAGAGAGAAAGGGAGAGACAGGGACAGAAGGCAGGGGCAGAGAAGAGAAGGAAGGGAAAGCATCCAGAGAGAGCGAGGAGCAGAGGGATGTGGATCAGCAGAAGGAGGCGCAGGAGGGTGGAACAGCGATGGGCTGAGAGTCAGAGGAAGAGCTAAAAGGGGATGGGGAGCAGGATGGAGGCCTGGAGAGAAGAGAGAAGAGAGAAGCTCCAACCAGCTGAGCAAGAGAGTTGGGCAGGAAAGTGGGGACAGGCTGTGGGGGAGAGGGAAAATAAGGCCAGGAATCACAACATGGTGATAGAAAAAGGCAAAGGACAGGGAGCAGGAGAGGAGAAAAAATAGCAACAGGATGTAGGACAGAAAAGGAGGGGTTAGAAAATACAGACAAGGAGTCCTACAGAGAAAGAAAAACCAGTGGTGGGGTAAAGACAAAGGGAGGAAGTAACAGATGAGGGCAGGGAGCCAGAACCGATGGGGAGGGACCAAAGCCAGCAATTCTGGACAACTGCCCTCATTCCTTGAGCAGTGCCCAGGAGCTGCATTAGCAGGAGCCTCCAGAAATGTGGTGCCTGCAAAAGGCCTGTCCTGGGCCCAGCCCTGCACCCTGAGAGTGCTGCTGACCAGCACCTTGTCCAGTGGCCAGCCCTGGGGAAGGGAAATCATCCAGCCAGGCTTTGATTTTGTGTGATGGTTTTGCTTTCCAAAAGCAACTGTTTCAGCTCTAAATACCACCTTGCCAGGAAAAGGGAAGCAGGCTTCCCAGGTGGGACACCTTTAAAGGCTGAACCCGTTCAATAGCTGCTCACAGCCCCGCTCACTCCTGCTGCCCTCACTCCACAGCAGCTACAGGCTGATTCCTGGGTGCTCCCCGGCAGTGGCAGCACCAGGCAGCTCAAAAACCCACCCTGCCTGCCAAAAACTGAGAGCAGCTGAGTTCTGGGCAACCTCTTCTTTTTCCAGGCCTGATGGTTCCAGACTCACCCATCACAAGATGTCTCAGGACCGTGCCAGGGCTGATGGAGCTGCTTTGGTGATCCCATGAGAGGGCTGGGCAGAGGAGCAGGTTCCAGGGGCCACGGCCAGGTACATGGGCAGGGTGTCAGGGCCACCCCTGCCTGGTGTCCCCAGCCAAGCCCCAGCTGGTGCCAGCCCCGAGGCTCAGGAGCGTTTCTGCGGCTGCTGCACCCTGACGGGCCCCGGCGCCGGCTGCCGGCTGGGACCCACCAACTCCTCGGGGCTGGGAGAAGAATCCCCGTGGGAGGAGTGAAAGCCACCAGCATCACAGAGGAAGTGTCATTACAGCATTGTGCTCCTTGTGGAGGTTTCAGGGTGGTCGCCTGTTCTATGAGCTTACAGGGCTTTCAGGCTGTATCTTTCCTGTCAAAGCTGCTGTGCATTTGTGTCGGCATGGGGCAGATGTTCATGTACCTGTCCCAAAGCAGACTTGCTTTTAGGCCTGCTGAGACATGGGGTTCCAACTGCAACAGTGGCAACTTCTAAGATGCTTGTCTTGGGCTTGGCTCTTGGGGTTGTTTTTCTGAGCCCCAAGTTGCAGATGCTGTTTCCTCTACGCTGAGAGGTTCCTTGTTCTCTGTTTTTGCTGTTACTGCTTTTAGAGCAAAGACAAACACCCAGTGTAGCGTAAACATCTGATTTGTTCCCATCTCAGAAGAGTCTGATTCTCAGTGTTTGACTATTTCTTGCATTCTGAGACCTCCAACTGGGGGGTTTGTGTCCAAGTGAGAGAGGAAAGAGCAAAAACATGCCAACAACAACTTCATTTGTAAGCAACTGCTCTTCTTTTCCTAAAGACAATGTCCATTCCAGGTTGGAGAAAAAGAGCAATACCCTGCAGGGCATTGCCTGTGGTGTGGAGTGGGATGAAGGGATAGTTAATCCTTCCCCAATGTGAAGCTCTGCAAGCAGTTGATCACATCAGCAAATGCAATGAGTTCTCTTTCCCAGTCTGTTTTTCTCCTAAGCTGACTCTGTGCTCCAGGTTGAATTCTGTATCCCTGAGCTTTATGGAGGGGAGAGAATCAGGTGTCTTGGTTACAGTGACAGCTATTCAGCTGCACTCCTGGCTCCAGGGGTGTTGCTGCCATGGATGTATTTGTACATGCCAGTTCTGTCTCAGCCACACGAGCATTGTTGGCTTGGTCATGTTTTCCAGTCCCCTTAAAGAGGTGTGTCTCCCCCACAATTAGTAGATGTCCTTGGCTTGTGGTTATGCTGCGTCTTTCTAATGTTTGTTCTCAATCAATAGACTGAGGAATCAGAGTGTGTCTCAGACCAACAGCATTCTGGTAGCCATCTGCAAGCAAAACCCCTGAATTGACGTGTCTCTGTCTGTAAACTTTGGGCACATGACTCCAGCAGCTGTGGCAGTGCTTTCCAGCAGTCCCTGGTCAGGAGCCCCTCTCCTGGTATGGAAATGCTGCCTGAAAGGGAGAGGACTTTTGCTTCTTCTTCTAGAGGTCCAGCTGAGCCAGTGAATGGTACATCAAAAGCTGTAAGTAAAGACACAATCTCCCACTGTTTTTGTACACACTGCAGTTAGTTCTGAACACTGCAGCTTTGTATTAACCTTCCAAACATTGAGTTAATCTATCTTCCAGTAAAACCTTGTACATGTTGTAAACACAGTGTGTGTGATTGAGTGCAGTACAAACTGTGTGCTGCCATCACTTGCACGGCTCTGATGTGACCCTTGGTGTCTGTGCCTAGTGATGCTCTGTATTTCCTAGGAACATGCCAGGACATGGGCTGTAGCACCTGGACAGGTGACCTGGGATGGTTTGGAGGTCATGTAGGTTTCAGGTCTACAAGCTGAGCTTGGTGCTGTGTTCTACCTCTGTGTGTAACAGGTATGTTTGCACAGGTTGTGATGTGCTTTCATTTAGAATCAGAGAATCAGAGAACTGTTGTGCTTAGAAAAGACCTTAAAGATCATTGAGTCACACCCATCACTTCACACTGCCAGGCTCATCACTAAACTACCCCCTGTCCCTCAGCACCTCCTCTGTGTGTCTTTTGAACATCTCCAGGGATGGGATTCCACCAGCTCCCTGGGCAGCCCGTTCCAATGCTTAATAATCCTCTCAGGGAAAAAAGTTCTTCCTAATGGCCAATCTAAACTTACCCTGGAAGAATTTTGAACCTATTTCCTCATGGCCTGTCATTTATTCCTAAAGAGAAGAGACCAACTCCTACCTCACTACAGCTCCCCTTCGGGCAGGTGTACAGAGTGCTCATGTCTCCTCTCAGCCTCCTCTTCTCTCGCCTGAACATGCCCAGCTCCATCAGTCTGTCCCCATCAGACTTGTTGTCCAGACCCTTCACCAGCTTTGTTGCCCAGCTCTGGACACACTCCAGCACCCCGATGTCCTTCTTGTAGTGAGGGGCCCAGAACTGGGCACAGTTTTGGAGGTGCAGCCTTCCTTCCCTAGTGCTGCTGACCATGATGGCTGGTCCAAGCCAGGAAGCCATTTGCCTCTTGGCCACCTGGGCACACTGCTGGCTCTTACTGAGAGAGCTGTCAAATAACCCCCCCAGGGCCTTTCCCTTTGGGCAGCTTTTCAGCCCCTGGGCCCATTGCTCCAGCCTGTCCTGGTCCCTCTCAAGAGCCCTCCTGCCCCCAAGCAGGTCCCCGCTCCTGCCCAGCTTGGTGTCATCAGCACTGAGGGTGGGTCTCTGAAGGGCTCTGACACTCCTCATTCAGACACTTGCTCACAAACTGACTGACAGCTTTTTCTGTGCTGACTTTGCTTTCAGAATACACAGATGAGAATGCCTTGATCCCTAAGGGCTCATGGGTTATATTAAGAAGAATCCCGTCTGCAGGAGTTAAAGCCACCAGTCAAACGTCTTCTCTGTGAGTATCCAAGAAATGTCTCGTTCTTTGGGAGGGTTTCAGTGTGTTCATCTTTCTTCCTGAGTGTTGGTTTGCAGAGCCATTCAGATGGTACCTTTCTGGTTGCAGCTGCTCCTAGCTTTTGTTACCATGGGGTAGATGTTAATGTATCTGACCCAAAGCAGAGTTACATTTATAGGCCTGCTGAGACATAGGGTTCAAACCACAGCAATGGGAACCTTTCAGCTGATGCCCCTGGGCTTGTTCTTGTTGGATCTCAAGACAGCAGCCTGATGAGTTGCAGCGTGTCACTCGTGGCCAGTAGCACGCTGACACCGATCAGTCCGTGAGTGGAATCTCACTCACTGATTCTTCCCCTCAAGTAACTCACACTTCCAAAAGTCCAGACGACCAGCAGAGCCCAAACTGCCTGTTGCCATCACTTGCACGGCTGTAGGGTGAGCCTCTGATGTGTGTGTGTGTGCCCAGCGGTGCGCTGTGTTTCCTTTGAAGTTGCCAGAAGGTTTCCTGTGGGACCTGGTGTTGCACAGCTGGACTGTGCTGGCTTTGGCGCTGTGGGACCTGGTGTTGCACAGCTGGACTGTGCTGGCTTTGGCACTGTGGGACCTGGTGTTGCACAGCTGGACTGTGCTGGCTTTGGGGCTGTGGGACCTGGTGTTGCACAGCTGGGCTGTGCTGGCTTTGGGGCCGTGGGACCTGGTGTTGCACAGCTGGGCTGTGCTGGCTTTGGGGCCGTGGGACCTGGTGTTGCACAGCTGGGCTGTGCTGGCTTTGGGGCTGTGGGACCTGGTGTTGCACAGCTGGGCTGTGCTGGCTTTGGGGTCGTGTCGGTTCCGGGTTTGCACAGCTGAACCTGCTGCTGTGTTCTACATCTCTCTGTGGCCGGCAGGAGGGATGTTTGTACAGGTTGTTGTGTGCTTGCTGTTTCTTGCAGCTCACATTTTTTGGTGTGTAGCTTTTGGCATTTTCACACTGTATCAGGTATCGTTTTGTTTTGTTTTAAACAGTTTGGGGTTTTTCTGCCCAATGGCTTTTGAAAAAGTAACCCCAAACCACTGCAGAAGCACTGCTGGGACACTTGGTCCTGTTCCTCACCTTCTGGGGGGTTCAGGCCAACACCAAACCCAACCTATGACCCACATTTTGAGGAGAGATTGCCCCTGGGTGGTTGGATCAGGTCACTTGAAAAGCTGTTAGGATGGCTGAGTCTAGGAACTCGTGAGCTCTGGCTCTGTATTCTGTGAAGAATACAGGCTGGGATCCTCATGGAACGGTATAGAGTTCTGTCCCTGCAGCCCCACAGGCAGAGGGATGCCAGCGCTCAGGGCAGTGGGCTTTCACCTTGCATCTTGTCAGAAAACATGTCCAACTCTTGGGAAGGGGCTCAAGGCACCTTTCTACAACAGCCAGGCTCTAGAACTTGGCCCAGCAATCCTTGGCAATAGCTGAACAGGGGATCAGTAGGAACCTGAACACTCCCTGGCACACTTTCTGGCTGCAGTTCTGTTCAAGGAGACTCACGCCCAGAACCTGCTCCTTGATACCTGGAAATCAGCCCGTTCTGTTACCAGAGAGCTGAACTGCAGCCCACTGCAGAAGGACTGTCACACTTGTCATTCTCTGCTCTGCACATCAGAAACGTCTGGTGAATGGTTTTCCCCTTTGAAACAAGTTCAGGCATTTCACAGGGAGCCATCACTTGGGTCACTTTGCTGTTTTCTTCTCTTTCCAGTGCATTATGTTTTCTTTGCCATGAACCTGTGAAACGAGCCCGGTACCCACAGCGAGCAGGAGTGGAATGTGTGTGTCTCATGGGCTGAGTTTAACGCAGCTTCACCACAATGCTAAAACCCCGACAGATGTTACAGAGTGCTTTTTGTAGTGAGGCTCAGCAGCTCCTGAATGGTGTAAAAATAATGGAGGAACACCAAGTTCACTCTGAGTTTAGGCCTAAACTTCATGTGAAACGGGGTGGTGAGCTGAAAGCAGAGGAATTGACATAGAGCTTGCCAAGCAGTGAACCACCTGAGCAGCTCTGTGCTGAGCTGCTTTCTGTGTGGCCAGTCAGACCAGCCAGAAGTACTGGGAAAGTCATAGAATCACAGGGTCACAGCATGGTGGGGGTTGGAAGGGACCTTTAGAGCTCATCCAGCCCAACCCCACTGCAGAAGCAGCTCCCACCTAGATCAGGTCACACAGGAACGTGTCCAGGGGGGTCTTGAAGCCCTCCAAGGAAGGAGCCTCCACAGCCTCCCTGGGCAGCCTGGGCCAGGGCTCCCTCACTGAAACGCTGAAACAGTTTTCCCTGTGTTTAAATGGAGCTTGTTGTGTTCCAGCTTCATCCCATCACCCCTTGTCCTGTTGCTGGATACAACAGAAACAAGTGCTGCCCAAACCTCCTGACACCCACCATTCAGATATTTGTAACTATGAATGAGATTTCCCCTCAGCCTTCTCTTCTCAAGACTGAACAGCCCCAGGTCTCACAGCTTTTCCTCAGAAGGAAGATGCTCCAGTCCCCTCAGCATCTTGGTGGCCCTGCACTGGCCTCTCTCCAGCAGTTCCCTGTCCCTCTGCAGCTGGGGAGCCCAGATGAGGTTTGGTTGTTTTCTTGTTTACTGACACAGGATTCACGGCTATAAATGATTCATCTGACAGTCCCAAGCTGCAGCCTGGAGCTCTTCTGGCTCCTTAGATATTGACTGTAACACAGGGAGAAAACCCAATCCTGATAATCCATGTGTTGAACTTGTGCTGTCAGAAAGGCTGCTAAATGTTCCGTGTGTAGCTGCTCTCTGTTAGACTTTTTGTAGGGTTTTTGTTGGGTTTGGGTATTTTGTTCCCAAAAGAAACTGTCAGTGACTCTTCAGTGGTGTTGGAGAGCAGCAGCTGCTCTCAGTGTATTTCCCAGTCATCATGAAGGCTTGTAATCAGATTTGCATTTAAAGAGCAGAGTGCTAAAGAGTGGCATGAAGAATGTTTCCCAAAACCAGCCCACAGAGGGGCACTGTGAGATAAGGACTGTTTTAGAGGATGCAGTTTTCATGTGGAAACTGCACTAAGAGGTGTCTGTTTAGAGAAGGCTTTGGGAAGTTTTCTTACCTGAAATCAGCTGAACAACACATAGGCATCTACATGTAATGAACAAGGCATTGGTAGGGTGTGACTCGTCTCTTGTTAGGGTAGACAACTAGCTGAACTGACTTTCAGCCCTTGTGCACAAGTGAAAGCTGATGGGCACATCAGAAACAAGAGCTCATGCCCACGTGCAGGGAGGTGGCCAGAGCACAGAGGGGTCCTGAGGGAGGAGATCTGGGCTCTCGCTCTGGTTCTGCTGGTGATGCACCTGAGGTGTGTTTTCTAAGCCAGGGCACGTGGTGCCAGCTCATGGGGGATTCTGCTAGAGAATCCCTGACACACTGCAGAGGAGGTGGTCTGTTCACCTGGCTGCTGGTTTCATCCTTTGGCAGAGCCACTTTGCACAGCTTCCCACGGGGCTGCTTTGTGCCGTGCAGCAGTGGATTCTGTTGCCTCTCCTGTGCCACGGGGATTATGATTTCCTGACAGCAACGTGACCAGGCAGTGTTAACGCTCAGATTTTCTGAGAGGGGAAGGATTGCTGTTGCAGAGATGCTAACGTTATGCAGAATAAAAACAAGCTACACAGTGCCCTGGCTTCAGCTGTGTCACGTGAAAAAGACAGCATTGATTTCCTAGTTCAGCTTCCTAAGTGTCACTCCTCAGGAAGGTGTCATGGACCTTGGCCTTGGAGAGAAAGGATGCACTGTACTGGAGGCTGTTCCACAGCAGGCTTTGGAGCTGCTCAAAGAAGAGGCAGGAAAGCTTTGCTGAGCAGTGGGAGCCCTTCGTCGTTTGCCACAAAGGTAAACTGCTTTAACACAGCTCTCAAGGTTGGCATCACAGAGCTACGTTTGAATGCAGAGACATCGGCCTTAGACATAGCTGTACTTGTAATGCACTCACTGTCAAAGCCCCGTGGGAGTTTCAGGGCACTAAATAGCTAGATTTCTTGTCATGACTTTCAGAAGTGGTGCAAAACGCTGTAGCAGGGCTGATCAATTCTCATCCTCTTTCTTTTCCACAGCAAGAACACATTGACACCATTGGGAGGGAGCTGTGGATGCTGAGGGAAGCACGAGAGACTCTTCTGGAAGAGATGCAAGCAAACAATAGCCTGGGGGAGAAGGCAGAGGCCATTGTGAAAGAAGTCTGCAAGCCAAAAGGTTCCAGGAGTTCAGAGGTTTGTCAGTGACCTTGCCATAATGATCAACCTCCTGCTGTTACCATCAGGTGATCTGGCCCAAGTGGCAAATGCCTTCAATAACCTGGACAAAAACAGCTCTCGGGAAGAGCGGGTGAGAAAGGCCAATCCTGTGGTCAGTGCATTGAGTGACGCTGTGTGGGGGATTTTGCTTGGCTTTGTTTCTCTCAATTGCAGAGCTCAAGATGAGGGAGAGTGACTTGGACAAATCTTACATGGCCATTTTCTTCACATTTCTTAAATCTTCTCTCTTTGCCCTGTTTTGGCTTAGTCCTAAAACTACAAGTGTCTGGGTGACCCTTGCCCTGTGGTGTTCCTCAAGCTCTGGTTCATTCTGCTGCTGCTGCTCAGTGTGGACACGAGCTGCACGGCTGCCCAGGGGAGCAGTCCAGCCACGTCACGAGTTTGGGCTGGGCTGTGGGTTCCCCTGGGGAGTTGAGGGGAACAGCACTTGCTGTTTGTTCCCTGGCATAAGCTCAAGGAAAGAGTAAAATGGGTTTTATCTCATAATGCATGATTTCTGTGCCTTGAAGAGCTGCCTTGAATGCTGAGTTCAGCCAGGCTGTGTGTCTGCAGTACCGTGAGCATGTGAGGCAGAAAGTGTTTCATTCATTTTAGTCTCTTTCCCCATTCCATCACTTTCTTTCCTCAGTTCCCAAACACCCATGGAGTTTTCATTGCTCTTTCTGTGCCTGTTTCATTCCCTTTACTACTACTTGGTGTTTTCCTTACTTCCTTCATCACTGGGGATTGTTTTCTTCCCATTTCTTTTCTCTTTTCTCTCGATTTTCTCCTTCCCTTTCCCTTTCCCTTTCCCTTTCCCTTGCTTTTCCTTGCTTTGGTTTGCTTCTCTTCCATATTCTTTTTCTTTTTATTCTTTCATCCACTTGCTTTCCTTTGCTTTCCTTCCTCAAATTTTGCTTTGCTTTCCCAAGTATTGCTTTCCTTCCCCAACCTTTGCTTTGCTTCCCCAAGCTTTTGCTTACCTAAGCTTTGCTTCCCCAAGCTTTTGCTTCCCCGAAGTTTTTCTTCCCCAAACTTTTGCTCCCCCAAACTTTGCTTTACTTTCCCAAACTTTGGCTTCCCCAAACTTTGCTTTTCTTTGCTTCCTGAAACTTTTCTTTGCTTTCCCAAACTTTGCTTTGCTTTCCTTCCCTAAACTTTGCTTTGCTTCCTCAAACTTTTTCTTCCCCAAACTTTTACTTTCCCAAACTTTTGTTTCCCCAAACTTTTGCTTCCCAAGCTTTTACTTCCCCAAGATTTTGCTTAACCAAGGTTTTACTTCTCCAAACTTTGTTACCACAAACTTCTGCTCCCACAAACTTTTACTTCTCCAAACTTCTGCTTTGCTTGCCCAAGCTTTGCTTCCCCAAACTTTTGCTTCCCTCAATTTTGCTTCCCCAAACTCTGCTTTGCTTTACTTTGCTTGCTCAAGCTTTGCTTTGCTTTTCTTTCATCCACTTACTTTCCTTTTCCTTTGCTTCCCCAATCTTTTTCTTCTCCAAGCTTTTGCTTCCCCAAACTTTTGTTTCACCAAACTTTGCTTCCCAAAAATTCCCAGGGTCAAACCACCACACACCTTATTAGCACCCAAGATGGGGCGAGATAACAGCAGTTCCACATCAAATGCATTGTCATTATAGTAAGCTCATGAGTGCAAAGCTCCTGTGCTGGTCTGGGAGCCTTGCTGTAATGCAGCTTCTCTCTCCCTTCCCAATGTTTGGGAACATGCTGCTACTAACCCTGGCTCTGAGCTGGGCTCTAACCTTGATAGCTTTGCTAAGTTGGCTGCATGACTTTGTGCAAAGGATGAAGGGGCCTGGGAACATGATGCCCCGAATAATAACTGTGAGTCTCATTCTGTTGCTGATGGATTTACTGTGCTGTGGGAACTGTCTTGTGGAGGTCTTGGGGCAACGCACCTCTTTCCCCTCAGCTCGGACTGATGGAGACAATTTTGTTACACAGACTTCCCAGGTCCTTAGTCACCCTTCCATCAGAGTTGTAATATTACTAATTAACATGGCTGCTAGATTACATATTCTGTGGAATCTGGACTCATGTGGCTATCAGAGAGGACAAATTTGGGATGGAAAGATGTTCAAGTGCCCCCTGAAGCGGCCAGTCCCTGGGTGGGGTTATCACCTCCTGTAACCTGGGATTTTACACCTGAACAGATAAAAAACCTGCTTTACTGGCACCCACCTGATAGAAGGGTGTCTTGCCTACCCCAGTGAGGCCCATCAGGTTCAGGCTCAGTGGTAACTAATTGCCATGAGCTGTAGCACGTGACAGCATTTGGGAAAGCATAGAAGTGGTGATTATGTGACAATACATTTGGAGTCGATGCACATCATGGTGGCGTCTGGTCGCTCTCCTCTCGCATGATGAGGAAGAACCCCTGCAATTAGCTGTGCTGGAACTCATCTGTGGCGATCTAGATAACGACAAGGCCTCCACAGATCCAGACGACGTCCAGTGTCCACGGACCACGGTGAGCAAAGCGATCCAGAGCGCCCCAGCTACGTATTCTAACCTCTTGGCAATGGTGCATCACCCAGACAGGGCTGTAGCCAGAGTGGAGAGAATATCTCTCCCACACGGCAGGGGCAGCCATCACCTTTGCAGCAGCGTGCTCTATGGCCAGGGGCTTGGGCCAGAGAATTACAGTAGCAAAGGCCACAGGGAAATGCTTTGGATGAGCAACACAGGGTGTGTGGGCACTCTCTGTGGACACTCTCTGTGTGCACTGGCTGTGCAGGATCTGAGCAGGGTCACGGCAATACGAGGTGGCAGCCACGTGCATGTCTCACCCATTCCAGCACCACAGGATGACAGCCTCCAAAGACTTGACAGGCTCCTGCCTACACTTCCCATGCCCCACGGAACAGGGCTCCTCTATTCATTTAGCACTCATGCTCTGTGTTAAAGAGCACCCTGACACAGGTCCCATTCCAGCACTCATTCCATGAAAGCCTGGTGGGGAGCAGACTTTGCTGAGCAGACAAAAGCTGAGAGCAGAAACACTGAGGCCATATGAAAATGAGAGGGCAGCTGTCCCAGCCAGGGCAGCAGGACAAGCTGCAGACTGGCAAATATCACTCAGCCTCACCATCTTCTCCCTGCTTTTTCACACAAGGCACTCAGAGAGAAAATGGGGAGCTCTGCCAGAGACACATCAATTCTCTGCACTTGGACAGAGAGGCTGAGTTTGGCAGCTGCAGTGCAGGAAGAATTAAGTACTCTATGGGCAGCCTATGTGACTTGCACAAGTATTTGCATCCTTTGGTGTATTGCAGCTGTGCTCTTGTACAAACACCTTGAAACATGGGCTTTGGCTGCTGCCCTGCTGCCTCCCTTCTGTGTCACCGTCTGTGTCCTACGATTGGGACTTTGATCACTACATTCTTCTAGTTCTAAAAGCATTTCTCTCTCCCCTGTTGCTGAGCCAAACATCCTGCCTGCACTAACAACAGCAGCCAAATGGCCAGCTCACACTTCAGCAAGCTCAAGGACATCTCCTGCTTTCCATCCACACAAATGTGCACTTGCTTTTGGGGAGGCACAATCCTCAGCTGGAGAAAACCAGGCAGTGACACTGCAAGACAGTGTATGGTTTTAGGCAATCTGAACACCCCAAGCACAACACGTGGGTTACACTGGCCAAAGCAATCAATCAGTCTACAAAACGTTCATCAGTGGCCACTCCAGATAATCCTTTTCCTCCCTGTTTGGTGGGAGTTCCATCAGCTGTGGCACAATGGCCTGTACCAAATGCATTAAAAACAAATCCCTTAGTTCAGGGTAATGGCAAAGCTGACAGCGGGGATTTTCTCATTTCACGGTTGCCAACAATGGCAGCAGAGTCACACAAAAGCTGCGAGCAGGGGCTGGTTGCCCAGAGACTGAGCTGAGGGGCTGCAACTTGTGTGTGAGGAGGAAAGGCTGCAGGCCCTGGGGCTGCTGAGGCTGGAGAAGAGAAGGCTGAGCTCAGGGGCACCTCAGCAATGCTGCTCAGTCCCTGCAGGGTGGGTGTCAGGAGGCTGGGGCCAGTGTTTGGTGTGTGGGGGGCAGTGGCAGGACAAGGGGCAGCTGGCACACAGGCCGTGCCCCTGGCCCAGGAGGAGCAAGTCCTTCGGTGCTGAGCGGAGGGAGCCCTGGCCCAGGCTGCCCGGGAAGGGTGTGCAGGCTCCTTCTCGGGAGGTTTCCAACCCCAGCTGGACACGTTCCTGTGCCCCCTGAGCCAGGGGAAACTGCTTTGGCAGGGGGCTGGGCTGGATGATCTCAACAGGTCCCTTCCAGCCCCTGCCACTCTGTGTGATTCTGTGTCTAGCACTCTCCTCCCCTTCAACACCTTCAGCATGTGCTTTAGACACGACAGGCCAGAAATGGGCAGCACTGGTTGAATTGTGGTGACTGAGCTTTATTGTTTAAAGCAAAGCACTTTGCATCCATAAAAGAACACAGAACAGACCCAGTTGAGTTCACACAAAGGAGAACTGAGAGCTGCCAGCCACAGAAAATGGTTTTCACGTGGTGAACAACAGAAAGTCAAACGCACACCAAAGGGAAACAAATCCGAGCGTCAAGTCCGGTGCCTGAACCACTGCAGTGACACAAAAGAAACGGCTGGTGGGTTATGGATTTGCCACAGAGCACAGGGAGGATGGCACTGAAAGCTCCCTGGGATGGGCTCTGCTCAGGGCTCCCGCTGCACAGTCAGCCACGGGCCCAGAGACAAGATCGTCTCCTCCAGGCCCTGCGCAGCCGCTCCCGCAGGCTGGGTCTGGAGGAAGCTGCTTCCTCTGCAGCTCTCTGCAGGGAGAGATGGGTCTGAGCTGCCAGGTTGGACAACGACGAGCTGATGTCACTTGGCAGGTTTTGAAGGGCTGCAACAGAGAGGAACAGAGCTGAGATCAGAGCCTGGGTTCACCCCAGGAACCCCTCCTGCCAGGGCCAACCCCCAGCTCTTCCCAAAGCCCGGAGGGAGCCGGGGCTGGAAGGTGCTGCCCACCAACTCCCCCCGTGCCCCTGACACCTCTCTCTGCTCTCCCTGGCTGGGGCAGGGGCTGCAGCCTCTGCCCAGGGCCTTTCCTCCCCTCTGCCACCCCCCACTGACACCCCCTGCCCTCACTCACCCTCATGGATGACCTGCAGCTGCTCCTCCTGACCCTTCAGGTGCTGCCCGGCGAGCCCTGGGAACACACAGAGAGTCAGAGCTGCCCCACACCGGCCCCTCCGGCCCGGCCACACGCCCCCCTCCCCTTGGCAGGGCTGAGCCCAGGCTCTCCCCACAGCACTGGGCACTGGGGGCTGCACAGCCATGGGGCTGGGGCCGAGCTGCGATGGGGCAGGGAAGGACAGGGGCTGCGTCTCACCCAGGAACACGATGGCCGCCTCTTGTGTGGACTTGCGCCGGCTCCAGAGGCACCACACTCCCTGACGCACGTAGTCACTGGCTCTGCTGCTGCTGCACTTGGAGAGCTGCAGGGGGAGAGGAGACAAAGGGATGGGTTGGTGCCGACTGTGCCCCTGGCTGAGCGGTGTCTGTGCCCAGCGTGGGCTGCAGCAGTGGGCAGGGACACAGCGTGCCCGGGCTGGGGCTGGGCCTTGGGGCCATCCTTACCAGGCACTCGCCCACCGCCTCTGTCTTCCCGCTCTCCAGCAGCCAGCTGAGCCTCCTCTTCTTGAGGAAGGTGGCAGCTCGCAGCAGGGTGTCCCGAGAGGCCTGCAGGGACACAGAGAAGGGAGCTGGTACCGCTGCCCAGGGCGCAGGATCCGTGTCCCCTCGCCTGGGCAAAGCTCAGGGCTGTTCCTGGGCACGGGGACGTCCTGTGGGCGCAGACACAGGTCGGAGAGCCTCACCTCTGCCACCACCTTTCTCTCATCATGCAGGAGGCAGAGCAGTTGGATCAGGCTCTGCCGCACCTCTGCCTTCAGCTGCTTTCTTCCATCTTTGTTGACACAGTCCATCACGTGTTGGAAGAGCTCAAGGGAGAGCAGCTGCACATGGCTGGTGTCCTGGTGGGAAGGAAGAGGATAAGACCTCAGTCCTGGCTGCTGCAGGCCCACGTGGGCATGGGCCTGAAAACCCACACAGCACAAAGTTTCCTGGCAGCAGCCAGTGCCCGTGGTCACAGAATCTCAAGGGCTGGAAGGACCTGCAAAGCTCATCCAGGGCAATCCCCTGCCAGAGCAGCACCACCTAGAGCAGGGCACACAGAACTCATCACGCTGGGTTTGGGATGTCTCCAGAGAAGGAGCCTCCACAACCCATCTGGGCAGCCCCTGCCAGTGCTCCCTCACCTCAACAGGGAACAAGTTCTGCCTTGTGTTACTTTGGAACCTCTTCTATTCCAGTTTGTCCCTGTTGCCCCTTGTCCTGTCATTGGCCATCTCTGAGCACAGCCTGGCCTCAGCCTCCTCACACCCACCCTTGATGGATTTGTAACATCAATGAGGTCACCCCTCAGTCCAAGCTGCAGAGCCCCAGCTCCCTCAGCCTTTCCTCACAAGGCAGATGCTCCACTCCAGCATCTCTGTGGCCCTGCACTGAACTCTCTCCAGCAGCTCCCTGTCCTTCTGCAACTGAGGGGCCCAGAACTGGACACACTATTCCAGATGTGGTCTCATGAGGACAGATGGTGGGGGACACAAAGCCTTACGTGTTCAAAAAGTGGCCGGAGCCTCTCAGCCAGCTCCAGAGCAATGGCGCTGCAAAGTGGGCTGTTGGTAGCCTGGAGCATCTTTCTGAGCAGGAGCAGAGTCTTCTCAACCACTTCATCTGCATCCTCCAGTAGCTCCACGAGCTTTCTCTGCAGGATCCACATTCTCTTGGTCTGTGTGGAAAAACGATGCTTGAGGTGAAGCCGTGAAAAGCTGCACAGCCCAAACTGCTGCAGCACTTGGACCCCACGCTGCTGCCTCGGGACCCAGAAGGCAAAGACCCGCCCCAAGGGACTTGAGGAAGCCACTGGGGAGGCAGGAGGGCTGACAGCAGCTGCCTGAGCTCCCAAAGCCCAGCCAAGCCCCAGCTGTGTGTCCCCCAGCACCCCTCACCCAGCCCCAGGCCCCCAGCACGGCTGCAGCCGCCTGCTCACCATCATGGCCCTGTTGCAGAGGGTGAGGAGGCCTCTGAGCACCAGGCACCGCATTGCGCTGCTCTCGCTCCCCAGGTACCTCAGGGCCAGCTGCAGGAAGCGTTCATCCAATGCCTTCACTCCAGGGCAGGGCAGGAGCTGAAACACAGCCAGCAGTGATAAGGGTGCCCGGCTCTGACCGGTCTCCCCCCCGCACCTCAGCCCAGCTGTCAGTCTCACCTCGACCAGGAACACCATGGCAGGGAACTCCCAGTACCGCTCCTCTCTGTCCAGCACCTCCAGCAGGCACAGAGCCATTTGATAAGTCACTGTACTCGAGATCTTGCGCATCTCTCTGGAGAGAAGGGGCAGGAAGACACCAGTAACCATGAGCAGGGTGGGCAAATCGCTCCCAGGACTGACTCCCCAGGGCTGGTCTTTTTTAATCCGGGGATTACGGGGAGTCCTCCATCTGCAGGGGGGAAAAGGGGGGAGAGCAGGGAGAGGGGGGCTCTCACCTGGCCAGTGACCCCATGGCATGCTGCCGGGACTCAGCACGGAGAAGAAATTCCCAGCCACACTTCTGCTGAAATTTCAACACCATGTCCTCATGGCCCAGGCGGCACAGCAGCTCTTGCACAGTGTGCAGCACAAACCTGTGTGCAGAGCAAAGCCCAGGTCACGCTGGGAGCCCTGGACACAGCTCCAGGGCCGCGGCAGGGATGGCAGGACTGGCGTGGGGCACCTGCTGGGGCTGAGGGGATTGCGGTCTTCCTGCTGGCATCCCTGCCAGAAGGCATCAACCTCCTTGGGCAGCTCCTCTGTGCAGGAGAAAATCTGGAAGACCAGAACCAGGAAGGTGGCAGGAAAATACAGCGACAAGGTTGGTGGGCACTCGGGCATGTGCAGGATCTCGTGCAGCACTCTGGTTGCCTGCAGGAAAGGAAACACCCCGAGACAGAGCTCAGTGCTGAGATGTCCCCGTGGCAGGGCCTGAGCCTGGGGGTGAGCTGAGGAGCGGGACAGAAACTCACAGCCAGGGCACAGATGTGGATGCTGTCCCCGTTGGACGTGGATGTTGTGTGCAGGGGCCAGTCCCGCAGCACGCAGAGCAGCTCCCACAGCACCTTATCTGGTCTTTGGCTGGTGGAGATCATCTGCTTCCAGATGGCTGCAGCAGCTCTGCAGGCACAGAGATCAGAGTCAGAAGGGGCTTGGCCACAGCACCATGGCCTGGGCAGCCGTGGGGGCTGGGGCTGGCTGCTAGCCCTGCCTCTGCCCACTGCCCCCAGCGAGGGGCAGAGAGGGAGCAGGGCAGGGGGCCAATGCAGGGGTCAGAGGGTCCTGAAAAGCCCTGTCTGCCTGGCAGCTCCACGGGCCGGGCTCTACAGCTGCTGAGCCCGGGGCTGTCAGGGCCCTGTTACCTGTCACACGACGGGACACAGCGCAGGAGGGTCACCACCATATCATGGGGGTCATCCAAGATCATCTTCAGAGGACACTTGTCCACTTGCTCAGCAGACACGTGGCTGGGCCTCTCCTCTCCTGTCAGGTCCCTGCCTGGAAGGGGCAAAGAGCGAGCTGAGGCAGAGGTGAGGGGAACACAGCTGAGCCCTGCGCTCCCCGGGCAGGGCCAGCCCCGGCACAGGGCTGCCCAGAGACGGCTGCAGTCTGGGGGTGTCCAGGGGATGGAGCCCGGCCCTGGGGAACAGCCCCAGCCCCTCTCTCCCTGGGGATGCCCAGCGGGGCTGGGACAGGGCACAGGCGGCTCCAGCGGCTGGATCTCCTGCAGCTCATCGGGCTGCCCTGCTGCAGCAGCCCCAGAGGCTTTCTCCTGCTCTTGCTCCTCTCCCTGCCAGGCCAGCCTGGGCACGCTGGGGCATCTCTCCTCCATCCTGCTGAGGCCTGGCCTCAAGGGCTGGGGAGACACTGCGCAAAGCACGGCGGCCACGGGTCCGGAACAACGAGGGGTCTGCACAGGGCTCCTGGCAGCCGCGCTCTGTCCCGTCCTGTCCCGGCGCCTCCTCCGGGCACTGTGGGGTGGCCACGGCAGCGCCAGCGCTACATCATGCCCGGGAGCCAAGGGCTCTGTGACATCATTGTGACGTGTTGCCACGGCCCCCGGGGCCCCGTTTCCCCCTCACACCGGGCCCAGCCCCGAAGCAGCTCCCTGGGCCGGCACCTCGGAGCCCTCCACGGCCCAGCAACAGCTCCCAGGCAGCAGAGGAACGGCGGGTCACGGCTGGGGGAGGCTTTGGGGGCAGCTCCAGGGACAGGTTTCTCAGGCATCCCCACGCTTTGGGCATCTCCAAGTGCCGTCTCACAATCCAGGCCTATGCCACAAGCAGTCTTTTCAGTTGTGTCAGAAAAATCCCTGGTGTTTCCCAAACTAATGTCCAGGCAAATGTGAAAAGGAACTTCAAAAAGATGACAGCGAGAACTCAGGAACTTCCTCCCCTTCTCTTGGAGAAGAAGAGGGGCTTTCACAGCTCTGCAGCAGCCTCAAGTGAAAACAGGCCTCTGCCACTGAGAAACCAGCCATATGGCAGTTCTGATGGTGCCTTTCATCAGTCACTCCAGTCACAAAGCTCTACAGTGCCTTTGCTTCACAGAGCTGATGCTGCCTTTCTTGTTCCTCAGCAAGCTGGTTGACTTCTATCAGTACGTTTCTCTATTCCCTTGTTTGCATCTCTCGCTCTCCAGTATCTCCTTTTCCTGTCAGAGGTCAGGGGACTCCTTCTCCCCTCAGATGTTCTCCATCACCCTTGTGATGAGAGAGCCAGGGAAACTGTCACATCTCTCAGGGAAGTCCTAGGTCCCAGGCTTGCAAATTCTGCCAGCAAGTGAGAGGGGCTCAGTAACCATGCAATGACTGGCTTATTTACCAGAAAAGGAAGGCTCAGCTTTTCATCAAGGGAAGGAGCAATGGAGGCTGCTTTGGGATGAGCCTAGTGGGATGTCCCCTGGTGCTTACTGACGCTGTGAGTCAGTGAGCATGTAAATACAGGGGCTGTGTCAGCTGCCTGAGTTCCCACTGCAATCCAAAAAGACCAGAGTCCAAGTCACCCAACATAGCTGTTGGCTAGTCAAGTGACATCAGTCTGTAGCCACCACTGACTGAACTTACTGGAGCTCTGGGGCGGTGAAGCCGCTGAACACTGCACACGACAACTACTCAGCTACCCAGTAACCCTTACAAGTCCCTGAGAACAGGACCCCCTCCTGTGCCTCGTCCTCATCCCACCGCAGTTAAGGTGAAACAACTTTGCTGAGGCTCTCTGCTGACCAAATGCTGGATCCTGAGAGGACAGGAGGTGGTACCGAGAGCCAGGGAAAGCCAAGTGGCATTTCCCTCCTGCAGGCAGTACACACACAGGCCTTTGGCCCTTGTGCGCAGCCAAACAGCACCCTGGAGATTTGGGGTTGCGGCTACAACCCAGATCTCGGCTCTCTGACAAGTCATGCTGCTCCCAAACCAATTTTGACCAAGAGCAAAGAGGAGGAAAAGGGGCTTTTTGAGCGTGGTGTGACCTCAGGTGTCCACCCCTGCTTCTGCCTCCCCCCAGCTCGGGCCCCTCGTGGTGCCCCACACAGAATCCCCCTGGAAGCAGCAGCTCTGTGACATCAGCGCCCCGGCCGAGGCTTTCCAGGCACTATCAGCACTACGGCATCAGACACAGCGCTGGCGGTGACGTGCCCTTGGCTCTTGGAGCTGCCACGTGCTGTCAGCGTGATGAAAGTTCTGATTGTCCTGGTCCTGCTGGGCCTGTGCTGCTGGCCTGTGAGTGCCTCAGTGCAAAGCTGTGGGTAAGTGGCTCTGGGAGGGAGCTTGGGCAGAAAAGAGGAGGCTGAGGGGGCATCTTCTTAATAGTTACAAACATCTAAAGGGTGGGTGTCAGGAGGTTGGGGCAGCAGTTTTTTCTGTGAGGTGAGGGAGCCCTGGCCCAGGCTGCCCAGGGAGGGTGTGGAGGCTCTTTCCTTGGAGGGCTTCAAGACCCTCCTGTGTGACCTGATCAAGGTGGGAGCTGCTTCTGCAGGGGGGTTGGACCGGATGATCTCTAAAGGTCCCTTCCAGCCCCCACCATTCTGTGACTGTGTGATTCGATGAGATGATGGGCTTCACTGGTTCCCCATGGCCCTGCCACAGCTTCCCAAAGCCCAGGAGCTGGGAGCTGGGCTGCTGGCACCACTCGTCTGCGGGGCAAAGGCAGAAGCCGGGGCGCAGGGTTCCCCGGCCCCGCTGTCCGTGCGCTGCCCGGTGGGGAGGGCAGACGGCTGCCCTGCAGCCCCAGCAGCAGCCAGCCCTCCAGCAGGACACTCGTGACTTTCTGGTGACAGGAGAAGCTGCGGGACCCGGCCCTTGGCTGAGCACCACGGGGTGTTGCGCGTCGTGGGCGGCAGCGATGCCTCCCCAGGAGCCTGGCCCTGGATCGTCAGCATCCAGCTTCCCGGGGCAGCGGGCAGCGGGCACATCTGCGGAGGCTCCCTCATCCACCCCCGGTGGGTCCTGACCGCAGGACACTGCTTTGACAAGTACAGGTGAGTAGGAGCAGGGCAGGGCCGTGCCCCCAGCACTGGTATAGTTCCCGTCCCGTGCTCGGCACGGGCTGGGCTGGTGCCATTCCTGCAGCCCGGGGCTCGCGGGGCACCTGGCCTCTCCCTCGGCGAGCTGGAGGCAGGGAACTGCTGGGCTCCCTCTGAGCCCTCTGCTCCCCATCTGCCCCCCAGGAACGTCCCGACGTGGCGCATGGTGTTCGGGGCCACCCGGCTGTCTGAGCTGGGCCCCGAGGCCCAAGTGCGCAAGAGCAAGCGGCTGCTGATCCACGAGAGCTACCGCAGCGGCGCCTTCGAGAACGACATCGCCCTGCTGGAGCTGGACGAGCCCGTGCAGTGCAGCGACTACGTGCAGCTGGCCTGTGTGACTCACTTCTCCGACGTGGTGGTGTCGCAGCTCACAGACTGCCGCGTCGCTGGCTGGGGCTACACCGCGGAAGGCTGTGAGTGCCCCCGGGAAAGCGCCTGTGTGCCTGGGGCGAGCCTGGGGAGACGGCTCGGGCTGCCCGAGGGCCGGGCTCAGGCTGCAGGCAGGGGCCTGAGCTACCTCAGGCTGCCGCCATGCTGAGGGGACTTTCCCGTCAGGAAAGGCTGCAGGACCCGGGATGGTTTTTTGCTCTTTAGATGAGGGATCCCTGGCCCTGGCTGCCCAGGGAGGGCGTGGAGGCTCCTTCCTTGGAGGTCTTCCAAACCCTCCTGGACACGTTCCCGTGTGACCTGATCTAGAGGAATCTGCTTGAGCAGAGGGGTCAGACTAGATGATGTTTAGAGGTCCCTTCCAACCCCAGCATCTGGGATTCTATGATTCTGAGCCATGGCCTAAAATCAGACAAGGGTCGAGTGCCTCTTTGGGGGTGCAAAGCCAAGGCTCAGGGAAGGGCTCTGGCCAGACAGGGGAGGGGAAGTGGCCCAGAGCTGCTGGGGGCTAATTCTTTGCCATGCTCACAGCTGCAGAAACATCCGACGTGCTGCAGGAGGCCAAGGTCCGCCTCATCAATGTCAAGCTCTGCAACAGCAGCGAGTGGTACGGAGGGGCCGTGCGCAGCTACAACCTGTGTGCTGGCTACCCGCGGGGCGGCATCGACACCTGCCAGGTAGGAGCAGCCACGGGCCAGCCCCGGCAGCACCCGCAGCCCTGGCCCACGTGGGGCTGCTGGGGCTCCCCAACACTCCCCTCACCCTGCTGGGGCTCCCCAACACCCCCCTCACCCTGCTGGGGCTTCCCAGCATCACTCTCACACTGCTGGGGCTCCCCAACACCCCCCTCACCCTGCTGGGGCTTCCCAGCATCACCCTCACACTGCTGGGGCTCCCCAACACCCCCCTCACCCTCTGTCCTGTGCTGCAGGGTGACAGTGGGGGCCCGCTCGTCTGCAGAGCTCCACACGCCAACTTCTTCTGGCTCGTGGGCCTGACCAGCTGGGGGAAAGGCTGTGCCAGACCAAAGCAGCCTGGGGTCTACACCTCCACCCAGCACTTCTTCAACTGGGTCCAGTCACGGATTCGCTCAGGAGGAAGTGCTGCGACACTCGCCCGGCCACAGAGGCCATCACAAGGCTCAGCCCTGGCAACAGCAGCAGGGACTGAGTCCTGCTCATTCCCACTCCAGAAGCTGCTGGATTTCGTTAATTGGATCCAGCAGCTCCTGCAGTCTCTGCAGGGAAAAGTGGCTTAAGCAGCAGGACTCTGAGCACGGCTGGGTCCTGCCCCTCGCCTTCCCTGGAGGTTCTCAGCAGTAGTGCTTAGGCAGTAGTCAGTAGAAGCTGTAGCTGTAGCAGTGTCTTTGGACACAGTGTTGTTGGACTTTGTAAGATTGTATGAGTTTCCTGTTGTGTTTGACAGTTCATTGGCCTCTGCACCGGTGCTGCAGAAGTGCAGCAATACCTGTGCACTGGAACCTTTGAAGTGGAGAGTTACTGACACAGTGTTCATCAAAATTAAATACAAAAGAAAAAGCAAAAGGCCCCGTTGCCTCCTGGTGTCCCTGCAGCACGGCCTGGCTCCCCTCCCTCTGCCCTGCAGGAAGGGGTCACCTCAGCAGCCCAGCCCTGGCTGGACACCCAGCCCCAGGACCTGGGGGCTCAGCCCCCTCGGCCGCGGAGGGGGGCTCCTCGCTGGTCTCTGTTAATGGATGGCAGGGGGCAGGGAGGAGGTGTCAGGGATGTCATCATGGGGCTAAAAGCAGAATCCAATCTTTAATTTGGGCTCTACCAGCCCCATATCCTTGGTGAGGGTTCGGGGGGAAGCAGGACACAGTTTGGGGTCTGCTGCTGCTGCTGGGTTTGCTGTCCTGGCCCCGGCTGTGGGCTACGGCGAGTCCTGCAGCATCCCTGGGATCCCACCCCCAGCCTCCTCATTGCCCGCACTGGGTTTTCTCAGCAGCACCATCCAGTGGAGACGCCCCCAAGGCCGAGGGGACAGCAAAGAAAGAGACCTGTCTGGGCACTGTATGAGGACAGAGGTGTTGGGGCAGTGCCAGCAAATCCCGCAGTGGCTGCGGGTGCGTGGGAAGCACGTGCCAGGGCCCGTCCCCGCGCTGCAGCACCGCGTGGGCTGCTGGCCAGGGCTCCTAAAGGGGGTAAAACCCTTCTGGGGAGGAGAGTGTGGGGGGTGATTCCCCCGGGGGAGAGCAGGGAGATGGGCTCAGCCAGGGGGCTCAAGGGAAGCCCCAGCCCTCGGGGGCCACCAGTTTGCACAAGGGGGATTTTGCTCTCCTTATCCCCCCAACTGTCCTGCAGCAGCCACTGAGGGGCCTCCACTCCTGTGGGGCCTGAGGGGTCGCAGAGGGTGGGGGCCCTGCAAGCCCATCCCCTCCCAGCCTGCTCAGACCAACACAAGGGCAGCATTTGCCCACCTCCTGCTTGTCCCCCCCAAGGATTTGTGTGTGTGAGGTGCCCAGTTGTGTGTGTGAGGCATCCCCACGCTTTGGGCATCTCCAAGTGCCGTCTCACAATCCAGGCCTATGCCACAAGCAGTCTTTTCAGTTGTGTCAGAAAAATCCCCTGGTGTTTCCCAAACTAATGTCCAGGGAAATGTGAAAAGGAACTTCAAAAAGATGACAGCGAGAACTCAGGAACTTCCTCCCCTTCTCTTGGAGAAGAAGAGGGGCTTTCACAGCTCTGCAGCAGCCTCAAGTGAAAACAGACCTCTGCCACTGAGAAACCAGCCATATGGCAGTTCTGATGGTGCCTTTCATCAGTCACTCCAGTCACACAGCTCTACAGTGCCTTTGCTTCACAGAGCTGATGCTGCCTTTCTTGTTCCTCAGCGAGCTGGTTGACTTCTATCAGTAGGCTTCTCTATTCCCTTGTTTGCATCTCTCGCTCTCCAGTATCTCCTTTTCCTGTCAGAGCTCAGGGGACTCCTTCTCCCCTCAGATGTTCTCCATCACCCTTGTTTCCGTTTCACAGTGTGCTGCTTCACATGTCTTGTTTGCCTGGAAAACTATTGGAATGAGTCAATCCTGTATCTCGTCATCAGCTCTTGTCAGACTCCAGTGGGCGGCTTTAGCACTGCAGTACAGTAGCATGACAAAGTAGGGCTCAAAAGCTCCTGTTTGGCAGGGACTGACATTAGATCCACCTCGGTGCTGGAGTTACTTGTTGCAGCAAATACCTTTGGCAGCTGCAGCTTCACAGCTGAACATCTGCATTAAACTAGCCATCTGGAATATCATCTGGAATGTATCTGGAACAGAATCTGTTGTTTCACAAGGAGAGAAGTGGATTTGGCAAGTCTCAGTAACAAAAGGACTTTGCAAATAGCCAGTAGCAGTGCTCTGCCTTCCCTCAGGCACGAGCCAACTGCACAGTTTTTATCCAGTGGCTTCATTTTCAGCTGGCTCACTTTCAGTGGCTTATTTCTACAGATGCCCCTGCCCCAGAAATGACAAATTCTGCTTAGAAAAAAACTTTTTTCTGACTTGAACTGGAGAAGACACTTGGCATGAACTTATTAGAGCTGGGCACAGAGGAACCTGCTGAGGGGCACCAAGGGCAAGGGCAGAGTCCTGCAGCTGGGGAGGAACAAGCCCAGCACCAGCACAGGCTGGGGGGGACCTGCTGGAGAGCAGCTCCAGGAGAAAGACCTGACAGTTTTTGGGGAACTTACGTGGCAAAAAGTGGGGTTTTGGTAGAGTTTTGAGAAGAAAAGTAGGGATTGGGGGGGTTCTGAGGGATCAAATAAGGTTTTGGCGCAATTCTGAGAGAAAACGTGTGGTTTCAGTGGAGTTGTGAGGGATGAAAGGAGGTTTTTGGGCATGTCTGAGGGGAAAAGTGGGGGTTTTGGTGGTTTTCTGAGGCGGAGAAAGTGGGGTTTTGAGGGTATTTCTGTGGGGAAAAGTGTTTGATTTGGTAGAGTTTTGAGAGGAAAAGTGAGCTTTTGGGGAAATCCTGAGGGGAAAGTGTGAGGTCTGGGTGGAGTTGTGAGGAAAAAAAGGAAGGTTTTGGTAACTATCTGAGGTCCAAAGTGGGGGTTTGGGTGGAGGTTTGAAGGAACAAGCTGTTTTCTGTTGGGATTTAGAGGGGAAAAGTGAGGGTTTGTGGGAGTTGTGAGGGATAACATGAGGTGTGGGGGCAAATCTGAGGGGAAAAGTGAGGTGTGGGTGGCATTTTGAGGGAAAACAGTTGGGATTTAGGTGGAATTTGATAGAGGAAAAGAGGGGTTTTTGAGCAATTCTGAGGGAAAAAGTAGAGGTTTTGTTTATTTGTGTTCTGGTTTAGCAAGGAGCAGCTTTTGGCTTAGTAACAGGGGGAGCGGGTTGCAGTGGAGACCCGAGAAAGAGTTTGCGGACTCTCCCCCCGGCTCCTGGGTTCACACCCACCTCCGGCCCGGCTGGGCCAATCTGGCGCCTCTGCCAGCACTATTTAGGGGACGGGAATTTGGAATGCGAGGCAGGAGGTGTAAGAGTGACACGAGATGGAGGCGACCACGCGGACCCTTCAGCCAGAGAAGGAGGAAGGAAGGAGAAGCAACAGACCAGAGACCCCTCTGCAAGCCGTGGCGAGAATGCAGCTGTGCCCCTGCAGCCTCTGGAGATCCATGGCAGGACCGAGAGTTCCCAGCAGCTCCGTGTGAGTGAGCCCGGACGGGAGAGGGACTGTGTGGGGAGGGGCCATGGCCCAGGCCGTGCTGGAGAGCCTGCACGCCGCAGAGCAGCCCCACACGAGAGGCAGAGACGAGCTGCAGCCTTTGGAGTCAGTGGGCATCGGAGCAGCCCGTGCAGGGCTGCCATGCGTGTGAGTTACCCCACGGACTCGCAGGGAGGACTGGTGTGGAGTTCACCCGTCCTGAGGAGGGACAAACGGCAGAAGCTATCGGGAACAGACTAACTGAGACCCCCATTGCCTGCCCCCCCGAACCGTTCAGGGGGGGACAAGGTAAAAGCCCCGGGATCAGGGCTCTGAGCCCGGGAAGAGGGGAGGGGTGGCAAGAAGGTGTTCCTAAAAAGGCTGGTTGGACTCTTCATTGATGTATTGCTCTGTGTTGTTTCATTTTGGTTATGTTTTGGGTTTTTGGGGGTATGTTTCAGTTGACTTCGCATTAAATTGTTTCTCTGTTTTCTTCCCCAAACCGAGTGGCCTGGTCTGCTTTGTCCTGAACCTTAAGCGGCAATTAAGCTCTCCCTGCCCTTGAGCAATTCTCAGCCTCTTCCATACTGGAGGCTAATTGTGGTCTTTGTTCCCTGATGGGCCTAAACCAGGACACTTAAGATCCCCAAATCTCTCCTTTTTCTACTCAAAACCTCCCTTTTTCCTACTAAAACCCCTTCTTTCCTCTCAAAAACTCCTCTTTTAACTCTTAAGACCCCTAAACCCCTCTTTATCCCCTCAAAACCTCCGTTTTTCCCCTCAATCCCCCCTTTTTCCCTTCAAACCCCCTCTTTTATCCCTTCAGACCACAAAACCTCCCATTTTCTCCTCAAAACCCCTTTTATCCCCTCAAAAACCCCCCTTTTCGACTGAACCCCCCCTTTTATCCCTTAAGACCCCAAAATCCCCCTTTTCCCCCTCAAAACCTCAATTTTTCCCCTCAACCCCCCCTTTTTCCCCCTCAAAACCTCTTTCATCCCTTTAGACCCCAAAACCTCCTATTTTCCCCTCAAAACCTCAATTTTTCCCCTTCAGAACCCTCCTTTTCCCCTCAAAACCCCTCTTTTATCCCTTTAGACCCCCATATCTTTCATTTTCTTTTCAAAACCCCTTTTATCCCTTCAAAACCCCCCTTTTCGACTCAACCCCCCCTTTTATCCGTTAAGACCCCAAAATCTCCCTTTTTCCTCAAAACCCCTCTTTTATCCCGTTAGACCCCAAAACCTCCCATTTTCCCCTCAAAACCTCCATTTTTCCCCTCAAACCCCCTTTTTCCCGCCTTTAGACCCAAAGCCGCCCCTTTTCCCCTCAGCGCCAGGCCCCGCCCCTCCCCTCGGCCCGTCCATTTCTCACGGGGGGGGGTGCGAAACAAACCCCCCTCATTTTATACAAAACCTTTATTCTGTAACAGTGTGTGTTGGGGTGGGGGGTCCCCCAAACTTCCCCCCGCGACCCCCCAACACTGAGAGGGGGGAGCACAGCGGGTGCCAAGGGGGGACACACACATAGGTGCCCCCCCCCCGCCATCATCCCGAGGGCCACAATGCCGCCCCCCCCCCCCCCCCCCCCCCCGCCTTAAATCTCTTGATCTACACAATAAATACGGCGGGGGGCGGCTCAGGCGCGGGGGAGGCAGCGGGGGGCTGTCGGCAGTGGCGGGGCCAGGCCGGGGGGGCACAGGCAGCGGAACGAGCCCGCGGTGTTGAGGCAGCGGCCGGGCTGGCAGCGGGGGGGGCCCGAACACTCGTCCACGTCTGGGGAGGGCGGCGGCACAGAAGGGGTTAATGGGGTATTGGGGGGGGGATGGGATGGGGGGTGGGAATGGGGAGGGCTCAGGGTGCTGAGGAGGGGGTTTGGGTGCTGAGGAAGGAGTTTTGGAGGGGGCTGGGCTCTGGGAGCTACGGAGGCGGTTGGGTGCTGAGGGAGGGGATCAGGGTGCTGGGGAGGGAGTTTGGGAGGGGGTTTGGATGCTGAGGGAGGGGGTTTGGGAGGGGGCCTAGGTGCTGGGGAGGGGGTTTGGGTGCTGGGGAAGGAGTTTTGGAGGGGGGCTGGGTGCTGAGGGAGGGGGTTTGAGTGCTGGGGAAGGAGCTAGGGAGGGGGTTGGGTGCTGAGGGAGGGGGTTTGTGGGATTTCTGAGGGATAACATGAGGTGTGGGGGCAAATCTGAGGGGAAAAGTGAGGTTTGGGTGGCATTTTAAAGGAAAACAGTTGGGATTTGGGTGGAATTTGATAGAGGAAAAGCGGTGTTTTTGAGCAATTCTGAGGGAAAAAGTAGAGTTTTTGTTTATTTCTGAGAGCAAAAGTGAGGTTTTGTTGGAGTTTTAGGAGAAAAAGTGGGTTTTGGTGCAGCTTTGCAGGGAAAAGTGTAGTTTGGAAGAGTTTTGAGAGGAAAAGTGGGGATGGAGTACATTTCTGAGGGCCAAAAGCAGTGGAGTTCTGGGATCAAATGAGGTTTTGGTGCAATTCTGAGGGGAAAAGGTGGGATTTGGGTGGAGTTTTGAGGGAAAAAGTGAG
This sequence comes from Colius striatus, assembly GCF_028858725.1. Taxonomy (NCBI): domain Eukaryota; kingdom Metazoa; phylum Chordata; class Aves; order Coliiformes; family Coliidae; genus Colius; species Colius striatus. Next base: position 1,563,360 of record NW_026908523.1, on the reverse strand, counting down.
GTTTTGGTAAATTTTTAAAGGGAAAAAGTGAGGTTTGGGTGGATGTTTGAAAAAACAAGTTTTTTTGTGGGGTTTTGAGGGGAAAAGTGGGGTTTTGGGGAAATTCTGAGGGTAAAAGTGGAGTTTGGGTGGTGTTTTGAGGGGGAAAATGGGGTTTTGGTGCAGTTTTGAGGGGAAAAAGCAGGGTTTTGATGCAGTTTTGAGGGAAATGGTGGTGTTTTGGTGGAGTTCTGAGTGAAAAAGTGAGGTTTTGGAGGTATTTTCCGAGGAAAAGTGGGTTTTGGGTGCTATTGTGAGGGAAAAAGTGGGATTTTTGGGAACTGCTGGGTAAAAAAGTGCCATCATGAGGGAAAAAGTGGAGTTTTGGAATCGTTTCGAGGGGGAAAAGTGGGGTTTGGGGGAGTTCTGAGGGATAAAATGAGGTTTTGGTGCAATTCTGAGAGAAAAAAAAGGATTTTGGAGGAGTTTTGATGCAAATTGCCTTTGCATCAGGCCAGTACAGAGAGCCTCAGGTTCCATCAGAAATCATCTGCTGGTTGTTTCAAGTGCAGAGCACAGAGTCTGGATAAATGTCCAGCAAGAAATGTAAAGGGAGAATCCCAGGCAACAAATGTGAAAAGGGGGGTGGAAAAGGGAGGGAGAATTCTCAAGTCCAGGTGGCCAAAATGTCAAAGCAAACCCAAAGTAAAGTCCTTAGGAGATCAACAGAAACTTGTCACCACTGCAGTGAGAGGGAGACTTTTAAAACACCCATTGTTTGCTCTTCCAGATGCTGGGTTAGTGAGGAAACACTGGGCTGGAGAAGAGCAGGAAAGAACAGGCAGCTGCGTCATTGAAACACCATCACTCAGTTTTGCTACTACCCAGACGACAGCCAAAGTATGTGCTGTAGAAGATACCACATCTGATGTTTTCCTTTATGTGACAATAAAAGGTGAAAAGGTAAGATATTTTTCTCTCTACAAACCTCTTTGTGCACTGTGCTATAGAAGTTATAACTTTGTGACAAATTTAAGACCGAAAAGTGTTATTTGCAAGTGAATTTTGTAATTTGCCATATACAGTAGAAGTGCAATCATTAACTTACTAGAAGATTTATTTTCTAAATCTGTTGTTTGTGAACTTTGGAATGAATTCTGTGAGGTGGAAACTTGTGAACCGCTTTGGAAGGTATTGACAAGCAAATGAAGTCCCCCAAGTACTTCAGATGAACAACTATGTGAATTTACTGTACTCTTGTCCTTTTTTGTGATACACTTCAAGATATTTCAAGAAGGCAGTTGCATGGTGTTATGAAAATAAATACAAGTTCATATGTGCATAAGGCTGAGTTCCCAAACAGTTGGGAGAAAGGAAGAAAGCTCGTTGCACTTACCAAAGTGCGTAACTCCTGCTAAATCTCTGCTGCAGCTACTGTCAGACTTAAGCAGCTGCCTAGTAGACAAAAATAAATGTGTTTGAAACCTGCTGCCATTTGAAGTATTTTACCAAGACTTTTAACATTAGAGCTGTGGTCTTCACTGTAGACAATAACTTGGATTACATCTTAATTTGAATACCTTCTCTGTTCAGAATCACAGTTGACAAGTGTCACTTCTCTCTGAGCCAGTAAGAACTTTTAAGTTGAATATAGTTTTTTCCTGCCAGGTTTGGATGCACTCTGAATCAAAGGGACATAAAACTAAGATAGTTTTTCTAAAAATGTTGAAAGCTCATAGAAAACTGAGCACAGAATTTTAGGCAAAAGCATGAAACTGGTAAGTAACACCTGTTTGGAGAACATAGAGGAAGATATGACCAACTTTCCTGCCCTGGAATGAGTACTCTTCAGAAAGCATTTGTACATACTGCATATGTCTTCCTGTTGTCTCCAGCTTCAAATAAATTCTAAAGCAGTATGTGATGGTGACTTGCTTGTTGATTCTGGTCAGTCAAAGACTTGCGTTTTTTAGGTATGCATTAATGATGATCTCGTCTTAAGCAGCTTTGCTCATTTTGAGCAAGCTGAAGGGAATGCAGTGAGTTCAGCAGATTATCAGGAGACCCAAACATCATTAAATCTTGACTCTCTTCCAATGAAAGTTGTTAATCCTGCACTTGATTTGAGGACAGTGCTGCTCCAGCAGAAGGTATCAACAGATCCTGAAACAAGTGGGAACCGTGTGTGTTGGCAGCAATCATTCATGCAGTGCATCATTTGTCTTTACCTGGATATATTGAACTACTGTATCAGCTGGAATCCAACAAGTGGAACAAAAGGTATCCTAACAAACACTGCCTATGTATCAGACTTTACAAAGAGCAATCAAATCAGCAGATGCAGGAATATTCTAAAGCATTTTGTACTTGATAAGACAAAGGGTGAGTTGCAGGGTCATTTGTTGATATGCTGAAAAGCATTAGATACTGTTGAAATAACTTGTAGCATTGATCAGTGATACCTTACTGTTTGATTTGAGTTTAGAGGGATTTCTCTACACAGAGGTAACTTGAATGTTTTCTGTGAGTTGTCTTGTTTAAAACAGACTTGAATCACTATAAATATCCTCTGTCCTTGTTCACTCGGTTCATTTGCATATCTTTATGTAAATACAACTGTCTTTTGGTTGTTCTTTTTGCCATTAGAAAATGAGACAAGCAGAGAAAGAAGTCAGTTGCAACCAACTGTAAAAACACTGGCCTTTCATAGATTCAGATAATCACAAACATGTTTTTGCATCTTTTAAAATTGTCTTTCTAGATCTTGCTGTATCTGGTTCTGTTCTTGAAAAGACACGACAAAGCTCCAACACAGATGACAGTGAAACTACCACATCTGTAAGTGTTAGATTTTCTATTCAAATGTCAGAATGAATTAAGTGAAGCATCTGTAAGGCAGATTAGGAATACTGTAGTCAGCTATCACGTCCTTTTATGTAACAAATCTGGGACTAACTCTTGATCTAGTTAAAAGAGAACATTGTCCTTCAAGTTTGTGGTTCTGGTGGTTTTGGTTTTTTAGATTGCAACGATGGACTTTGAACAGGTTGTGTCTCCTTTTGTGCTCACTTGCTCTAGTGCTGTGAAGATGTGTAGTGGTTTTGTGTGGCCAGCTTTTGGTAGTTGTTGGGGGAATACAGGGGCGGATTCTTCAAAGAAAGAGCTGCCAGAAGCTATAGCTTGAGCTGTGAACATGAACTGATTCTCCTGTGTGGTTGATGTTCTTGTTGCATGCTTGATTCTTAATGAAGAAAATTCGGTTAGGTAAGAAAACCACCTTGAGCTCAGTAATCTTTTTTTTTCTAAAATATTGCTCTTAAACAGTATTTTACTGCCAGAAAAGGGTTTGTCTTTTCTTGATAGATTGTCAAAACAATCCCAGGATTGCCTTTCAAGGAAAATCCAGCAGTTCACACAGACAGGTATGGTACAGTATGTTACATATTTGAAACAATTGTGTAGCCAGATAATTAGGAGCTGTAGTATGTTTCCAGTTACTCTTCGTAGACAGCTAAAAGGACAGAGGGTAAGACAAGATGTGTGCACATGGTATTGGGGAAGGAGGCCATTAGAAGCTGCTGATACCTATCCAGACCACAGTAAAAATAGCAATTCTTTCTAAACAGTAGCTTGAAAACAAGGCTGTGATGAGGCAGTACGTTTCTGCACACTCAGCATATTCAGTTGCCTTCTTTTATTCTTAGTGTGATTGATAAAGTTTTCCAGCTGAATGAAATCTGACTGAGTTGACTTGTGCAAGGCTTTTGTTATGCTGCAGATCACTTGCTGCATATGTAAACAACCTGAGGGGTGTTTTTAATTCAAGTTTTAACTGTTGCAAAGATACATTGTTTCATGTTTTTGCAACTTTAAGACACCTTTTTCCTGCAGTCCCATCTGATTTTCTTCTGAAGTTGAGGAACCCACCAATTGTCTTTGGATTATTTTCAGATACCTAAAACCTAATAGTAAATTTTACATCCAAAATGGTCCTTTTTGATTTCTTCTTTCATATTTGAGGGTTTATGTTGGCACAGGTAATACATCAGAGATATTTTGTAGGTGAACTGTTTCGTGCCATTTAGAAATATTGGTGATATTTATCGATTACACTTTCCTTTTGCATTTACATTGAATTTAATATTTGTATATTTCTCAGGCTTCAGCAGTGCTTAAATTCTGATCCTTTGAACACACATAGAACTGAAAATGAGCAACAGGTAATTCCAGGATATAACTTCAATTTAACCTCTGCAAACGTGTGTCATATATGTGGAAGGTGTGGGTAGTGTTGAGGCTACAAGAGTGGTCTTTGTGGAGGGACTCTGTGGAGGGACATCAGGGACTGAATCCAGCCACATCAGCAACAAGACCAGACCAAAGGTCAGCAAGCCAGCAAAGTTGATGGTGCCTCTGTGAAAATATGAAGGGCAAAAAAAATGCA